>NC_090921.1:1020858384-1021161414 GCF_040938575.1 Ambystoma mexicanum | reverse complement strand
CAACCACGTAACCATTGCACTGTTCATAGTTCTTAAATTTACCCTTGATTAGACACGTGTCTTTGTCCGTCCTCCCCACCCCCCCTCCTTTCCCTCTTCCTCAGTTCGGTGGCGCCCGATCGAGCCTAGTTAAACACTCTAGCCCGGAACCGAACCACCAGTGGAGACCGTTACCTCACGGTCCCCTTGTAAAATAAACATCAACATAACTAATGAGCCCTCGGTAACCTCCCCCCAGAGCGAGCACTTTTCTGCAAGATAAGTGGAGGTCTCAATCACGTTTCACCGATAGACACCCATGTTTTCCCCTTATCAAATGTCAATTCAAGCAAAGAGTACCATACTTGTCGAGGGTCAACTGCACCCTTCCGGAGAGAAGTTTCCCCTGCGATATTTCCTCGAGCCTTTCACCTTCTTCCTCTTCGGGCCCTGTGTCTGCCATTCCCTCCCGTCCTTGGGGGCATGGTCACGGGATTCCTCCTGATCCTGCGGGCCTAGTAAGTCGGATATGCAAGCTTTGATTTGTTGCTCAGAGCTCAACCTGATCCTTGTGCCTTCATGTTCGAAAGAAAGAGAAAAGGGGTATCCCCATCTGTAGCGTGTGTCACAAGATTTAAGCCATGTCGTAAGTGGTTTACACATTTTCCTCAGGGCTAAGGTCAGGGAGGAGAGGTCCTGATATATCGTTATTTGGGAGATGGTGCCTCCACTCCTCGCCTTTTCCAACACTCTCATCCTATACTGATAACGGTGAAATCTTGCCAGAACTGATCTCGGGCCTCCAGGTGGGCCTTCCGCTCTGTCTTGGGTTCATCAATGTTGTTGTCCGCAACCAGGAGCTTGATGATGTCGTGAAGGGTCGTTTTTAGGTCCTCTTCTGTTTCCCCTTCTTTCTCTGGAATCCCAAAAAAACATAGGTTGTTTCTCCTTTCACGGTTCTCCAAATCATCCATCTTAAGTTTAAACTCTTGCTCTGTGTTTCCAAGACGTCGACTGAGGCCTGGTTGTTTTCAACACCTTCAACCCTATCCTCTATGTTGCCAAGGCGCTGTGTGAGTTTATCAATTTTTCCTCCTATATTGGCTCCCATATATCTTATTTCCGCCAGTAAGTCTGCTATGTCTCCTTTTGTGGCGGCGGTTTCTGTATCTGTGATTGGCGATGTGGCCATTTTGGGGCAGACGTCGATTCGGGGTATCGAACCGTATGCGTATATGGCAAGTTTCTGTCGGGCGTTCATGCGCCTGATGTAGTTTCAACGTGTCTGACAGTGCCGCTGCTAGAATGCCTGTTACCACAGAGGAGGCACACGCCCCAAGTTCACTTATTTCGTGCTTCTACTTTCCGGCTGAGACAGACCGTTTTAAAAGTATCTCCGGGGGCCTTTCCCTTTGTGAGGCAGATGCGTCCGTTATTACAGTCTGGGTAAGGTCCTTATCCCCCGGCGGGTAAACCGAGGGGAAGGGGACAACGGCAGTCACTTACTTCTCTTGTACCGCGGGGAGCGCTAGCACCTCGCCGCGTGCGTCCCAGGTCCCACCCCAGTCCGGCAGCGGGCCCGCCTCGCTTGGTCCGTCAGGGGGAGGCGATCTGGTCTCGCCGCAAAGGTTTGTTTCCGCGGAAGAGGAAGCACAGGGCCTGTGTCTCCATTTTCTTCTCAGGGCGCCCGGCGTCACACCGCTTCCAGATTTCTCCCGCTACTTTCTCCACTATTGCGGCCTACCGTCTGCTCCGCCGGGCCCTCGCATCTTGGAGTGGCGTTGTGTGGCCGCGGGGGGCCCAGCCTCCAGCGTGCGTTCCAATGGGTGTTGGCGCAGCAGGCGCTCCCGGCAGGCCAAGAGTTCCGGGCAGAGTCGAGGCCGATTCTAGTTTCCATGCGGGAGAACAGGAGTTATAGGTAAGTAACTTGTTCCTTCCCCAGCATTGGATCTTACCTGGATTCATATGCTCATGAATATGATTAAACAGCAGTACATAAACAACTGTGTGAGGGGGCACAGGCTCAACAGAAGCAATACAATAACTCATTTCTGGAACACACTCACCTCAATTACACAGATTGCAAAGCACTGCCTGGCCGGCAGGGGACTCCACCCTTGAATCCCTGTCGATGAAGCAGAATCTCGTGAAGGTATGAGTCGACAGGGTTTGAGTATGTATGCATTTATGTATGTAGAAATGAGGAATAGCCAAACTCTAGGTTTACAGGAGCCAACCTGCAGGTTTCAAGGATGCTGGGTCGTAGTGGTGGAAAGACCCTACCTGCCTGGAGAGCAGGTCTGGAAGAGAGACAGCTTGATGCAGGGATCTACAGACCGGTGGAGAAGGTCAGAGTACCATATCTGCCTGGGCCAAACCGGAGCAATGAGTATCATTTTGCAATGGGTCTGTTGGAGTGCCTTTATCACTTGCAGAATCAGAGGGAATGCATAGAGAAACCAGCCATCCCAGGGGAACAAGAAGGCGTCCCCTAGACTCCTTGGCTGCGTAAACTGGCTGGCAAACTTGGGGCACTCTGCGCTTGCTGCCGAGGCGAACAGATCAATTTGAGGGCGACACCATCTGGAGAAGACCATAGGAACTTGAGTCTGATGTAGCTCCCACTTGTGGCAGGATCGTAGTTAATGGCTGAGTGAATCTGCGATGGTATTCTGAATGCCTGCCAAACGGAATGTGTTAAGGTGGACGTTTAGGAGGTGACCTTAATTCAGTCGAACAGGGGAACGTTCTGGACAAAACAGACCAATCAACAGTAGCTTGGCAGGCGGTCAAGACTAAGTCTCAGGAGGGGTGAGAGTGGTCAGAAGCCAACAATGAGCACACGCACTAAAACTCCACAGAACACTCAGACAGATTTAATTTATTACAGGCCTTTATAACCAAACACAAATAAAACAATAAAACAGCTACCACACACGCTTTTCACTATGTAACATATTCATATATACAAAATGCGTTCAGCCTAATGCTGATTGGGGGCGGTGGGGGGGGGATAACCACAACCTGCAACAGAGGTAAGTTCAACACAGATATCGCATTAGGCAGTTCTTCGAAGTCAATCTCTATCTTATGCAGTCCAGCCCAACTAAACTTGCCAGTCTAGTCCAGTTCGCTAGTAGGTTTCAAACCTGCAGTTACAAGTCATTCCGGTTCTCAACAGCTGCGGAACAGGACAATCGTCTGTGGTGAGACAGTAGCCTTATCTCAGCTCTCAAAGAAAGGAGAAGGATAATTCCGGTGCAGCACATCTCAGGACAAGGTGGGGCAAGTCTGCAGGCACTTACAGCGACAGTCACCACAGCATGGCGACACAAGGATGGAAAATGCTTGCGGTGTGGCGCTCTCTCATAAATCGCGACCCAGAGGAGCCAGGATAACGAGTTTTGGTGAGAGAGGACCCAGGACCACAAGTAAGCGTCTCCCAAAGTCTCAGGTCTCGACTCAGGACGGTGGCGCTCCTGTACAATACCCCGTACCCTCAGTTCACTGGATGGCCCAATAGCACTTCTGAAGAGGCTCTTTGCGAGGGTAAGCAGGAGGTGCCCGAGAGTAGTTGGTCCTACCACTCCAAAATGTCAAAGCGCCCTTGCAGGCCTTCTTGGTACAATACAAAAGCAAGGTTCCAAAGGGACAACAGCGGGGCCAGGGTGCCAAACCTTCCAGCATGTCTCTGGCAGTTCCACGTGTCTGCTCTTTTGTTCAGGATACTGGACTCCTCCTATAATTAGGTGTGAACTTCAGGTGATAGATGCAGAGCCCCTTCTCTCATCCAAGATTTGTTAGGTGCTCAAATCTGGGATAGCCAATGGAAGATCTGCTCTCTTGCATCCTGGCCAGGCGTGGGCCAATCGTGGCCCACAGTGGTTCCAATCATTCAGGCCTACCAGACATAATGGCACCAGTAGTGTGGATTGGGAGCAGACCGTCTCAACCCTCTTGCTGGGCACTAGCACAGGTGACATGAAGGAGCCTGCGAAAGATGCGGTTGTTGCAGGAGGCTACATTCCCAAAAACGGAACACTCTGGTCTCTAGACCTGAACGAAGGTAAAGGGACAAAATGGCCATAGGACAGAACAAAAGACTGTGTCATGGCCATTTTCACCACTGGACATAGTCTTGGGCCAAACACAGTACGGTTGTTACGCAGAATCCTGTGCAGTTCCCTTAGGGAGCACTACAGAAGATTAAAACTACAGGTGTATGCAAGAAATCCCCTTTGGTATCAGTCTGTACCACAAAGATTTAGTTGGTGGCTGTGGCTAAGCAGTCAGACATATCTCAAGAGGGAGATGAGCAGTATTCAGGGTTTACATATTAGGGCCTCAGTACTATGGAACAAGGAAACACTGACCAAAGCTTTGTATCAAAAAGAATATATTTATTTTACACACTCTGATGTTCACACAAAAATCACTATTACTAAAGCAAGTTAAATCAGTCCAGAAAAGTATACACAACTCCCTATTTAAATTGTAGACAAGTTTGAGCAAGAGTGAAAACTGAGCAAAACAGCACAGTGAAAACCAAGCATAAATGGCACTCTAACAATTTCTCAAAAGGGAGGGAAAGGACAAGTTATACACGTTTAGACTCTTTAACACACCAGCAACACTTCCCAAGTAGATTGTGAACAGGTTAGGCAAGGCAGTACTTTAGCATATGCAATACTGAGGTGAAAACCGAGCAAAATGGCACTTCACAAGTTTAAAAAAGGGGGTGGAAAAAGGTGGTTATAAGAGTTAGGTGCACCAACACATTTCTAGGTGAGAAGCAATCTAGAGAAGGCAGTTGTAACAGATTTAGCCAGAGTCAATAGGCCTGTGCCAGAGTCAATGGTACAAGGCAATGTGCCCAGGATCAAACTGTTCTAGTAGCTGCAGTCAATTCTTTGTTTAACGATTTGAAAAGGTGGTTGCAGAAGGTGAAAGACAATGTTGGATGATAGGGGCGGCCAAACCAGTAGTTAAGTAAAGGATTTAAAACACCTTTAGCGATACCCAACGAAACGGGAGGCCTGGCTGAACAATGTACCTTAAAAGTGGAAGAGGCTCCTGCGGTGGCAGTAGTTCCTGGCAGTTACTGCAGTTCGGGAGATCCAGCAGAGGAAGAGAGGCTCTCGTCGTGGAGGAAGGTTCGAGTTACTGCACTGCCCAGGGATGAAACCAGCCGCGGTGCTGCCAAAATGAATAAAAGGTACGCTCCTTTAAATCGCAGTCGTGGTGGATGGGTGCCTGGCTATCCGGTCTCCGAGTGCAGGGCACTGGCGATTCAACCAAGGCAGGTCCTGGAAGGTGATTGGCGAACCGGTTGGCCCCACCAGCTCAAGCGAAGAAGATTCTGCAGAACCACCGTACCGTACCGAACCGAGCACCAGCTCCCTGTGCAACATCCAAGGCATAGTGGTAAAGGAATGCCAAGTGGCTGCCCGGCAATTATCCCTAACAGGGTCCCCTCTCTGGAGGGCCATAAGGGCTGAGACCCCTCTGGTCGAGTGAGCCCTGATGCCTGCTGGAAGCTCCTTGCCCGCCGATTATTAACACTCAGCTATGCACAGGATGATCCACCGTGACAGAGTCTGCTTAGTGATGGCAAGGCCTTCCCTAGACAAGGAAAGGGCTACAAACTACTGGTCTGATATCCAAAACTCAGACGTACGAGCAACAGAAACTTGATGCCCTCTTGGGATCAAGGCGGTGGAAACGCTCCTCTTTCTTCGAGCGATGCGGAGGAGGATAAAAGACGGGTAAGTCAATGGACTGGGACAGATGAAATTCTGAAACCACATTAGAAAAGAATCCAGGCCTGACTTTAAGAGAGACAATCTCAGGAAAGAACTTCAGGAATGGAGGTTTACAAAAAAAAAGGCTTGCAGCACACCAACCCTCCTGGCAGACGTGATTGCGAACAAAAAGGCTGTTTTAAGGGACAACAGCCGCAAAGAACATGAATGCATAGGCTCAAATAGAGCCATCATCTACAAGGTCAAAACCAGATTAAGATCCCAAGCTGGAACAACAAAGGGGGTTGGCAGAAACATAATGAGAAGGCCCTTCATGAACAGGGCCATGACCGGAACGGTGAAAAATAAACCATGGTCTAGAAATATCTTAAACACGGACAGGGCCGCCAAATACACTTTCACTGTGGCAACGTGAAGGCCTGAAGAGGTAAGTGACAGAAGGAGCTCCATCACTTTGTTGGTGGGGCAGGAGAAAGGGTCAATCTCGCATTCCCTGCCCCACGCCTCAAAACCTCCCCACCTGCATGCATATAGAGCTCTAAGTAGAAGGTCTGCATGCAGCCAGCAATACCGCAAGCACCCCCTCTGAGAGGTTCCAGTCATCATACCTCATCCTCTAAAGAGCCATGCATGTAGGTTGAGGGAGTCCGCAGTTGGGTGGAGCGCCCAACCTTCCGACTGGGTGAGGAGATCCGGACACCGAGGCAACCAGTGAGGCGGGTAGATGGTGAGATCCAGGAGATCTGAGTACCATGTTCTTCTCGCCCAATCCGGGGCGATCAGGATCATGAATGCTCGAAATCTCTTCAACCTCCTGAGAACCCAAGGAATGATGGGAATCGGAGGGAAGGCGTAGTGGAGAGTGAAGGTCCAATCAGCCAGAAACGCATCCCCTAGTGCACCGTCTGCTGGGAATTCCGTTGAGCAAAACTGGTCACACTTCCTGTTGGACTCCAATGTGAACAGATCCACTGCAGGGGTACTAAAGAGAGTGAAGACATCTTCTAGGACTTCCAGGCACAGTTCCCACTCGTGTGAGATCTTGCTTTGCCTGCTCAGGAGCATCCATTGAGGTGTTTTCTGTCCCCGCCAGATGAACTGCCGAGACCGAGATCAGGGTCTCTCTCAACAAGAACCACAGCTGAATTGCCTCTGTGCAGAGTGGGGCAGAGTGCACGCCACCCTGCTTGTTGAGGTAATGCATGGCCACTGTGTTGTCTGCTAGGACGAGGACATCCTTCCCTCCGAGAGACGGTGCAAAGGCCCTCAGGGCTAACCTGATGGCCCTCAGCTCCAGCCTGTTGATATGCCACTTGGCTTATGATGGACACCAAATGCCGTTCACCTGCAATTCCAGGCAGTGGGCACCCTAACCCTTCAGGGACGCATCCGTGATCACGCAGGCCTGAAGACAAGGTGGCCAGAAGTGTTCCACCGCCAACAGATTGCTGCATGCATTCCACCAGCCGAGTCCGTGGACTAACTGGCTGGACACCGAAAGGCGATCAGTGAGTGCTCCCAGGTACTGAGACCACTGGTCCCTCAGGAGCCATTGAAGGGTTTGCATGCGCAGCCTCGCCTCTGGCACTAGAAAAATAAAGGAGGCCATGAGACCCAATAGGTGGAAGAAGGAAGCTGCTGGAAGTGTGGCGTTGCTCTGAAAAAACTGCACCATCTGGGCGATGTTGCAGACTCTGTCCTCGGGAGGAAAAGCCTTCCCTACCACGGTGTCTAGGACAACTACGATGAAATGGAAGCGCTGAACTGGCATCAGATGAGAATTCAAGTTGAGCGAGAAGCCCAGCCTCTGTAGTAGCATATAGGCGTCTTCCAGATGAGACAAGACCTGCCCCGCCGACATCCATCAGATTAGCCAGTCGACCAGGCACGGAAATGCATGGACCACGGATTTCATGAGGTGGGCTGCAACTACTGCCATGAGCTTAGTGTAGACCCTTGCCGCGACGGTCAATCCAAAGGGAAGCACTTTGAACTGATAGTTCTTACCGCCAATGAGGAACCTTAGGAACGTCCTGTGCTTTTGGTGTATCGGCACATGGAAATAAGCGTCCTATAGGTCTATCGACACTAGGCATTCCTGGAGTGTCAGAGCGTGGAGAATCTCGTTTAACGTCACCATCCTGAATTTCACCTTCCTCAGGAACTTGCTTAAGGCCCTGAGGCCCAGGATGGGACGGAGACACCCTCCCTTCTTGGGCACCAAGTAGTAATGGGAATACCAACCCAACCCTCATTGATCAGGAGGTACTTCTTCCACAGCACCCTTTGACAACAGGGCTCCCAGTTCTTCCTGGAACTCCTGACCTGGTTGGATCGGGGGAGGTGGAGGTCTGTCCGGACGCCTCTTTAGGAAAGGCAGACAATTACCCCACCAAATCAACTGCAGGGCCCAGGCATCTGAAGTTTTTTACTGCCACTGGGGCCAATGCCCTGCCAACCGTCCACCGACCGGTGCATAGTGGGAGGTGAAAATCATAGCAGCTTAGAGGGAGCGGGTGACCCTGCTGCTGCTGCTGCTGCTTGTCGGCCTCTAGAGGCCCCTCTGCCCCTTCCGGGATGCGAGAAGCGCTTCTGGCCTTGCCTGGCTTGCGGGAGCTGTGCCTTCCTGCCATAGGGCACAACATCTATAGCCTCTGCCCCAGCAGGTGAAGCTGAAGGAAGGTTTGGTCGGCTGCGCCGATAGGCCAAAAGATATAGCAGCCAATTTTGACTCCTTGAGTTTCTCCAATGATTCATCTGCTTTCTGCCGAAAAGCGTGTCACCTTCAAAAGACACGTCCAGCAATCTGTTTTGGACATTTGGGGAGAAGCTAGAAGTTTTAAGATGAGCTTGGCGTCTCATCACAACTGCTGAACCCATGGCTCTGCCAACACAGTCTGCTAAGTCAAGGCCCGTCTGCAACGACTGTTCGGCTATCTCCTACCAATCCTCCAAAAGCTGTAAGAAGCCGTCCCACATGGCACGCTTAGCGACACACTCAGCAGCCTCTTCTATTGATTTCCATAAGCCACGTTAGTGGCCTTGAGCGCCATGCTACCAGAAGCTAATACCTATCTGGCCAATGGGTCATATTTTTTCCCTTCTCTGTCCGTAGGCAGATTTGAGGTGAATGCTGCGCGTCTGCTGGAAACAGTGGCAGCCTGAATCACCAACCCATCTGAGGGAGGATGTGTAGCAAGGAAGGAACAAGTTACTTACTTGTAACTGTTGTTCTCCAACATGGGTCTGGCATGGTGTTAAGCAGAAACCTGTGCAGTTCCCTTAGGGAACACTGCAAAAGATTTAAGACTACAGGTGTTGGCAGTAAACCCACTTGGTAGAAGTCTGCACCACCCAGATTTACCTGGTAGCTGTGGCTGAGCAGTCAGACTTCCCTCAAGACAGTATGCAAAGTATACACAAAAGACACTCAGACACAATAATACAAGCAAACACTGACCAGAGCTTTGGTATCAAAGTATATGACAATGCATTACTTACCGTAAAAGCATTTCTGATGGTTGTATCTGCTTAGATTCACATGCTGTGCATAGGTCCGACAACCAGTGGTCACTGCGGAGTATTGCATTTTGTTTTTCGTAGTCGAAAAGGGACGTCGACAAGGCGTGTCTGAAACACTATCCCTATAGTGACGTGCGTTGTACCCACAATCCCTCACGCGTCGAGGTCCATCTGTTTGTATTTTTCTGCCCTGAGGGAGCCTTCTAGACGTGAGTGAGTACAGAAAAGAGATAAAAAAGGAAGTCTATGTTCCTTCCATCCGAGCGGGGAGGAAGGGTGGGCGCATGTGAATCTAAGCAGATACAACCATCAGAAATGCTTTTACGGTAAGTAATGCATTGTCTTCTAATGTTTGTTAATCTGCTTAGAATCACACAGACTGGTTTACGTGGAATTTTCAGATGAATTTCGGAGCAAACCTTGGGTGAGTGCGTAGAACCACCTTATCTCTGTGAACTGTAACAAAGGGGTCTAAAACAGAAAGAGCCTGTAGTTCACTTACTCTCCTGATGGAGGTGATAGCTATTAGAAAAGCAGTCTTAAGAGTGAGGTCTTTAAGAGATGCTTTGTGCATGGGTTCAAATGGTGAGCCCATGAGTCTGGTAAGTACCACGTTAAGGTCCCATCCGGGAGCTGGGTCAGCTATCGGGGGGTGTATTCTCTTTACTCCCTCCATGAAGGCCTTTATAACCGGGACCTTCCACCACGACACTTTGAGTTGGGAAGTGGTGTATGCAGAAAGTGCCGCTAGGTGGACTTTAATGGAATTGAACACTAGACCTGAATCCAATAAATGGGTCAGGTATAGAACAATATGTGTGGGAGAGCAGCCAATCGGGTTGATGCTCTTTCCTCTGCACCAGATGACAAATCTCTTCCATTTGCTAGAATAGCAGTGGCGAGTGTTAGGTTTTCTGGCTTCCCTGAGGATGTCCATGCATTTCTGCGGGAGCTGTAGATGTCCAAATTCTATGATCTCAGGAGCCAGGCTGCTAAGTTCATGTTCTGGGGGCATGGATGCAGAGTCCTGCCCTTGTCTTGTGACAGCATGTTGTACGGGCAGGGGGGTTTCACTGGGGGAGATAGAGACATCTCCATCAAGTGAGCGAACCATGGCTGTCGGGCCCACATCGGGGCCACCAGTATCATGGTCACTTGTTCCTGGTGCATCTTGTGCACCACCTTGTTGAGAAGGGGAGTCGGGGGGAAAAGCGTAAACAAATTTCCCTGACCATTTAATCGACAGACCGTTCCCCTTGGATTGGTTCTGGGGGTACCTGGAGGCGTAACTTTGGCATTGTGAGTTCTCCAGGGTTGCGAACAGGTCTATTTCTGGGAGTCCCCATTGCGTGAAGACGTCGAAGACGATGTCTTCGTGCAGTCGCCATTCGTACTCTTCGGGCAGGGGGAAATCTCTGCTGAGTTTGTCTGCCAGCAGATTGAGTTCCCCTGGTACATGTTGTGACAGTAGGAACATATCTTGTTTGAGAGCCCACTTCCATATATTTTGGGCCAGTTTGGACAGTCCTGGAGAGTGGGTTCCCCCCTGCTTGTTGATGTAATACATGGCTGTGGTGCTGTCTGTAAGGACCATCACTGTCCTGTCTTGTAGGTGTTCCTGGAAGGCTTTTAGCGCCTTGAACACCGCTAGTAGCTCCAGAAGATTGATGTGTTTGGATGCTACGTCCGGAGTCCACACTCCGTGAGCAGTCTGATGGGATAGGTGAGCCCCCCATCCTGTGAGGGATGCGTCTGTGGTTAGAGTGGCTTCCGCCGCGGGTGTGGCAAAGGGTTTCCCTTTTCCCAGGTTTTCCTTTGTCCACCACCGTAGCGAGAGAACTAAGGCCTGCGAGACCACCACTAGATCGTCCCATAGTCCGCTGGCCTGACACCACTGGCTGTTGAGCCACTCTTGCATTGGGCGCATGCGCAGGCGCGCGTGAGGTACCAAATAAATACACGACGCCATCATGCCTAGCAAGCGCGTTGCTTTGTGTACCGTCACCTCTCGACCGGTCACATATTGAGGGATCTGAAACAGCATGTTTTGGACCCTCTCTTTGGAGGGGAATACGAGGCAGTCCTTTGTTTGAATTAGAGCCCCTGGGAATAGTTTGATTTGGCTGGGGTCTAGGCTGGACTTCTTTTCGTTGATGGAGAAGCCCAACTGGAACAAAAGGTCTACAGTCTTTTGGGTATTGGAGAAGCAAGTTTCGTAAGAATCCCCTGTTATGAGTCAGTCGACTAGGTAAGGGTAAACTGGGATGGACAACCTGCGCAGGTGGGCCGCTGCCACTGCCAGCACCTTTGTGAATACCCTTGGTGCTGATGCTATGCCGAAGGGTAGCACTCTGAACTGGTAGTGTTTGCCCTCTATCATGAACCTGAGGTATTTTCTGTGCGCTGGCAACATTAAAATATGAAAGTATGCATCTTTCATGTCCAATGTTGTCATGTAATCTCCCTGTGATAGCAGTGGGATCACTTCTTGTAAACTCACCATACGAAACTTTTGGGGTTTGATAAACTTGTTCGCTGGGCGCAGATCTAATACAGGGCGCATGGTTAGATCCTTTTTGGGTACAAGGAAGTACACTGAATAAATACCTTCCGTTACCTGAGATAGAGGTACGACCTCTATGGCTCCTTTTTCCAGCAGTTGTTGTACTTCTTGGAGAAGGATGGCAAGATGTTCCGGTGTCATGCGACGTCCCCTCGGGGGTTTGTATGTTGGGGAACTGTTGAATTCGATGCAGTATCCGTGGGCTACGGTGGAAAGTACCCAGCGGTCTGACGTTATACCCTCCCATGCTGGAAGAAAGGATGTTATCCGGCCCCCGACCGGTGTTGCATGGGAGGGGACGCGAATCTTCGCGTCACTTGGTGGTGTTGGGGGCTTGGGAGCCTCTGGGGGTGGCCCCGCGGCCTCTCCCTTTGCCCCGGCGCTGGCCTCTTTGGCTGTACTGGCCACTATTGGTCTGGAAATTGGTGGCAGGGTACTGTTGCTGCTGGTTTTGTTGTTGGCGTTGGCCACGAAAAAAGCGTTTGTTGCCATAGCCGCGCCTGGTAGAGGGCTTAGAGATTTGGTCAAGAGTTTTGATAGTATCGAACTCTTTTTTAGCCATCTCCAGAGCCTCATCCACCGCTTTCCCGAAAAGGTTAGAGTCTTCAACTGGTTTATTTATTAAAGACGCCTGTGTCTCCGGTTTGAACCCTGAGTTGCGCAGCCATACGTGGCGTTTTAGGATTATTCCCTGAACTAGGGAACGTCCCGCTGTTTCTGCAGCATCCAGAGAGTTCTTTACAATACTCTGGTTGACCTGGGTTCCTTCGCCAATAGTTGTAAGCAGGCGTGTACGTAATGGTTCCGGCGCTTCTTCGGCGTCTTTGCGCAGTTTGGCCCACTGCGCTTCCGCATAGCTAGCGAGCAAAGAATTGTTGTTCGCAATTCTTGCCGAGAAGGCAGCCGAGGATGTAACTCTTTTTGCAAGGGCATATAACCGCTTGCCCTCCTTGTCAGGTGGTGCCTCACTGGTGGAAAGTGGTACCCCTGCCCTCTTTCTTGTGTTGGTTACTACCAGGGAATCCGGAATGGAATGTCCCCTGATGTACAGCGGGTCTGAGGGTGAAGGAGTGAAAAGTTTTTCAATTCTAGGATTGACCCCTCTGATTAGTGCAGGTGTGGACAGCGAAGGGATGATTCTTCTCTTCACCGAAGCGAGGAGGGGAATGGTCTGACTGACCGGGGGTTTCTCCTTAATGACTCTTTCCACAAAGTCTAATTCAGGAGAGAGCTCCCCAGTGTCCAGTTCGAAATGTGCTGCTGCTCTGCGCAACAGGGCATTAAATGTGGGCTGATCGTCAATGGGAGACGTGTTTCTAATAGGTGAATTGTCAGGAGGATTTAGGTTCACATCAGTGTCGGAATATATTGATGGGGATTGCCAGGGGTGAGAAGGTCCTTCTGGATTTTCTCTGAAGCCTTCTCCTACCAAGTCTGGGCTGTCTTCCAGACCTTCCTCCTGGTTTTGTCCCTCTTCCTCGTCCATAAAATCATCCTCTTCCTCAAAATAATGTTCTTCCCCAGTGAGGTCATACACACTATGGAAGTCAGAGGCTGTGTCCTGGTGGGGATTGACTAGTCTCGGAATTTTGGCCCTGGGGTCCTCCTGAGGCCCTTCTCTTATTCTCTTGGGAGTGGGAGGGATCTGGGTATTCATAAACCTCTCCATTCTTTCCATGCAGAGATGGAGCCTTTCCATGGTTTCATGGGGTACCCCTGAGCGGTCTAGCGGGGGAAAAATAGTGTCTTGTAGCTGAAAACGGCTCGACCTCTCCCACAACGTCGAGGAAAGTGTCCCGTCGCCCTCCGAAAAGCCTTCAGGTGTGTTGGGAATCCCCTCGACTGAAGGAGATAGTCCCAGCCTTTCTTCGGGTTTTTTCGGCGTGTCTTTCGACTTCTGCGTAGCGCTCGACGAGTCTTTCGGCGTACGCTTGTGGGCGTCGGCTACCACGATCCTCGCCAAGCTCTCAGCGACTCGTTTGTCAGCGGAGGGCTGTGGTTTCGACGTTATGGGTGTCGATCGCTCTACGGCGGCATGCGCTTTCTGCTGATGCGCGCCGGCCGATGATTTGGGGGCGGCGCCCTTATTTGCCAAAAGCCCAGTCGCTGGTCGCGGATGCGGTTGCGAGAGGGGCTTCGAACCCGAACGGTCCGAGGAGGCCGCCGGTGGAACCTGCATCTCCTTGGGCGCTGATGCTCTCTTCGCCATCGACGAAGAAGAGCCATGGGTTGTGTGCTTATGTGTGGTCTTGTGTGCGTCAATGTCGCCGGGGTGTTCATCCCCATAAGCAGGGCGTGAGCCGAGCCCGTCGGGGCCGGGGACAGACGACGAAGCGCGTGTGCGCTCTTTCGGGGGGTTTTCGACTTCCGTAGAGGAGGTCGTGGTATCACGTTCCTCGTCACTGTCGGTGGTAGCAACGGTGGGTGAAGCGTCGGCCTTCGACATAGCGTAGGCCGCCCACCTCTTGACCCTACGGTCTTTTAGAGTCTTAGGCTTAAGAAGCCGACAAGCCGTGCAACCTTCCTCTTTGTGATCGAGGGGCAAGCAGCGGTTACACCGTGAATGCTTGTCCTTCCAAGTAAACTTGCCCTTGCAAAGCGGGCAAAACCTAAAGGGTGTCCTCTCCATAGCCGAGGCAATAAATCGTGATAACCACCCCAAGGGAAAGGAAGGGGAAAAGGAAAGGCATTCTCAGAAAAGAACCAGAGATGTCCCACGACCCCCACTCTCCCTACTGTATATGGCCTGCGAGGCCAGGCCACGTGTTCGGCAACGCCGAAGGATCTCCTCCGCTCGTCCCCTCCGTCGAAGATGTTGCTCGGCGGAGAAGCTTCACCACAGCGTCGAGGGGGGGGATCGATATGTTCTATATTAATATAGGAAAACGACCAAAGGTCGAGGAGATGAAATCTGCAATGTCTCTCGAGGAGCTCCGCGTAAAGGCGACCAGTAGCTGGGCGGAAAAAAACAATCTGAGGGACCTCGACACGTGAGGGATTGTGGGTACAACGCACGTCACTATAGGGATAGTGTTTCAGACACGCCTTGTCGACGTCCCTTTTCGACTACGAAAAACAAAATGCAATACTCCGCATTGACCACTGGATGTCGGACCTATGCACAGCATGTGATTCTAAGCAGATTAACAAACATCAGAAAATTATTTATTTAAAAACACACGGTTTGAAACATTCCAGCACTCTTGTTGTAAAATATTCAAAACACAGTTACTATTGTAATATATACACTCCTTTTTCCTTATCAGATAAGTCACAGTAAAACACCACTTATTTTCATACAGAGGTTAGCGCTTAACTAGATGGCACTCCAATAAGTTTGTGAGAAAGGGAGGGAAAAAGACAGAACATGGAAAGGTACACCACTCTAAGATTTAGGGACACTGTTAGCAAGGCAGAAGAGCAAAAGTCACTGGTGAGCCAAAGTCCAAAGGCTGGGCCCACTCTTCGAGAGAGCAGAGCACAAATGCGCCCAAGATCACACAGTTACACTAGGCTTAGAAAGTCTTGCAGAGAGTTCAAAAAGAGTTTAGAGAGGCTTAGGAAAGTTTAGCCAGGGTGTCCCAGGCTAACCCAGGTTCGAAAACCGGGGCCTAAATCTACCCCATACTGTCGGTAGCAAGGGAAGCCAGGCAGGACACGGTACCTTAAGTGGGAAGGATCCTCCAGTGGTGGCAGTTGTTCCTGGCAGTGGGAGCAAGTTGCGTCGTCGTCCAGGGAAGAGAAGATCTCGACTTGGAGGAAAGATGAAGGTCGTTGCACTGCCAGGGAAGAAACCAGCCGCAGAGTTTTCCGGTTAAAGGTGGTACCTTTGCTTTGCGGTCGTGGTAAAACGTGGTATCCCGGTTGCCAGGGTGTTTGGCACAGGTAAGGCGGCCACGAGGTACGTCAGGAAGGCGAAAAGACGGTGAAACTGGTTATCCCCACCAGTCAAAGGAAGAAGACTCTCCGGCAGGAGATCTCCTCTGTCGTTGGGAAAAGTGGTGAGACGGTCCAGCAGGGCTCCACCGGTGGTGGTGTCGTGGCAGGTCGGCTCAGCTTCTCCCTCGTCGGATTCTTAGGTCCTGTGGCGACATCTGAAGTTCCAGTCCCCAAAGCCCTGCTTTTATGCAGAAAACCCCCATTCACTCAGCCTAGCTGTCACTCAAACATGCTAAGTGGTGAGCCGGCCGGCTCACCACTTGGGCCAATCAGGACGGAGTGCGACTTGAGTTGCCTAGGCAACTCAGTCCAGGGTGCCTAAATCCCCCTCCACCCCTCCTAAGTACCCCAGACAGAGTGGCACCACTTTGGAGGGCTTCTGTGGAGAAGCCCGCCAAAAAGTGGAACAAAGGGCTCGACTTGGGTTGGAGTCACAGACGAGAACACAAACGCCATTTTAGAATCAAGTTTTGGCAAAAAAGACCAACCGGAGAATTAGTATTAATTAAATAAACCAGCGGTATGTTCGAGGCTACCGTAAATAATTAAATAAAGATAGTAGCCTAAAACAATGGGAAATCCCATAGGAAAATATTCGCCGTTGAATATAAAAAGTAGTATCCACTGCCACCAGCCAAAACTCCATCAGGGGGAACGGAGACGTGCCCCCTCGACCAACAGTCCCCGGAAAACAATCAGTATCAGTTTCGTTTCAGATCTGTCTTTCTTAGTAGTAACCAATCCCTGGTCTCTGGGTCATACTGGCCCCAGCCAATGACTGCCCTCTCCATAAGCCCCGCCCCTGGCAGCCATCCTCAGATTTGGTTGCATGTAAAGTGGCAGTATGACCAAGTGAAGAGCTGCAGAGGGGTGGGAGGGAGGCTTCGCATGTGAATCCATCCCAGACCCATGCTGGAGAAGAACAAGTTACTCTCTTACCTGGTAACGTTCTTTCGATGGGATGGTCCAACGACGTATTCCATATCTATGACAGTAATCACTGCAGCACAGCTGTGGTGATTACTGTCATAGATATGGAATACGTCGGATGACCCAATCCCCTCGAACAACAGTTACAGGTAAGTAACTTGTTCCTTCTCCAGCATGGGGTCTGGCATGGATTCACATGCTCATGAATATAAGAATACATAGCAGTACACACATGCAAAACCACGGGAGGTGGCAAGGCTCAACATTAAGCATCTCTTACCTCCTCACCAGGCTCACCTTCAAGCGAACAGGTTGCGCAGCACTGCCTGGCCGACTCTGGACTCCTCCCTGGAATCCCAGTCGACGCAGTAGAATCTCGTGAAGGTGTGCGTCGACCTCCACGTAGCAGCCCTGCATATGTTCAGCAGGGGTACACCAGACAAGAACGCCTTGGTAGCAGCAATCGCTCTGGTCAAATGGGTTCTCGGACAGCTGGGAAACAGTCGGTTTGCCAACCGGTGACAGTGCATGATGCAGCCGGAGAGCCATCTGGAAATGAAAGCCTTCGAGAGAGCCTTCCCTTGGTTCACAGGTCTAAAGTTCACAAACAGCTGTGATGTCTTCCGAAAAC
Source organism: Ambystoma mexicanum (assembly GCF_040938575.1). Lineage (NCBI taxonomy): Eukaryota > Metazoa > Chordata > Amphibia > Caudata > Ambystomatidae > Ambystoma > Ambystoma mexicanum. The sequence goes on along the minus strand of NC_090921.1, from coordinate 1,021,144,088 downwards.
TCTTTGTTCGGTCCACGTAGAACTTCAGCACTCTAGCTACATCCAGCGAGTGCAAAGTCCTCTCGGCCGGCGACGAAGGAGACAGGAAGAAAACTGGTAACACCAAGGGCTCGTTGAGATGGAAGTCCGACGGCACCTTGGGCATGAAGGAGGGGTGCGTCCTCAGCACCACCCTCATATCGCGAAAAGTCAAGTATGGAGGCTTGCAGGATAGGGCCTGTATATCTCCCATGCGTCGTGCGCAGGTGATGGCCACAAGGAACGCTGTCTTCCACGACAGGAACTTCAACGGAGCCGAAAGCAAAGGCTCGAATGTCGGGCCCATGAGCCTGGTCAGCACCACGTTGAGTTCCCACGCCGGGGCTGGAGCCTTCACCGACGGGAACGATCGGAACAGTCCTTTCATAAACTCCTTCACCAGGTGATGAGACCACAGGGATGACCGTCCTGCAGTTCTGGTGTATCGGGAAATCGTTGCCAGATGTATCTTGATGGAAGCATGAGCTAGTCCAGCTTTGGCCAGCGACAGTGAGTACAGTAACACTTGAGGGGCCATAATCTGTAGAGGGTTAATCTTCTGTGCACGGCACCAGACAGAGAACCTCTTCCACTTGCGTCCGTAGCACTTGAGGTTGAGGACGCCCTGGCCTTTGAAAGAACCTCTCTGCAGTCCGCCGGGATATCGTACCCTCCAAACTCTAGTGCTGCAGGAGCCAGGCCTGCAAGTTCAGCGACTCCGGGTTGTGATGAAGGATGGCGCCTTCTTCTCTGGAGAGAAGATCTGTGTCCGTGGACAGTTTGACTGGTGGGGACGCTGCGAAGTCCAGAAGGTCCGGGAACCAGATCTGCCTCGGCCACGCCGGTGCGACAAGGATCATCCTGCACCGGGACCTCTTGAGCTGGTTGGCGAGTCGCAGTAGCAACCGCAACGGAGGGAACGTATACAGGAACAGGCCGTCCCAGGGGAACGAGAAAGCATCGCCCATGCTCCTCGGCTGGGGAAACCTGCTGGCAAACCTCTGCCACTTGGAGTTCGTCGCCGTCGCGAACAGGTCGATCTGGGGTTTGCCCCATTGTTGAAAGAGTCGATCCACTTGATCCTGACGCAGTTCCCACTCGTAGCACGAGCGCAGCTCCCTGCTGAGCGAGTCGGCGATTGTGTTGTTTGTCCCTGCCAGATGAAAGGGTACCAGAAACATCCCCTGGGCAACCGCCCAGTGCCACAGATCCTGGGCTTCCTTGGACAGGGCTGGGGATCTTGTTCCCCCCTGCTTGCGGATGTAGAACATTGTGGTGGTGTTGTCGGTGAAGATCCTCGCCACCTTGCCCTTGAGGGATGGGAGAAATTACCTGAGGGCCAAGAACACTGCTCGGAGCTCCAGTATGTTGATGTGGAGCGTCCTCTTCCCCGGGAGCCAGAGGCCTCTCGTGTGGAGATCTCCGGTGTGTGCTCCTCACCCCACCAGGGAGGCATCCGTCGTCACCCTCACCTGGTGTGCTAGGGCCTGAAAGTCCGTGCCCGCCGCGAGATCCGCACGGGTGCCCAACCACCGAATTGCTTGGTGGAATACCTCGTTGAACGAGACCTTGTCCTCGAAGCTGCTTGTTGCTTGCATCCAACGGGCGTCGAGGAACTCTTGTAGAGGGCGCATCCGAAGCCTGCACAGGCGCACCAGGTAGATGCACGAGGACAGCATCCCGAGAAGTGACTTGATGGACCTCACCCTGGCCACGTCCGTGGCCAGCAGACACTGCACCTTGCCCAGGATGGCCTTCGTCCTTTCCTCCGACGGCGAGGCCAATCGCGCTACTGTATCGAGCCTGGCTCCCAGAAACAGTGCGACCTGCGACGGAACCAAGTGTGATTTGGGGAAGTTGATGGAGAATCCCAGGTCTGTGAGCAGCCGGACGGTCTTCGCTGTGTGTTCGACGGCGAGTTCCCTTGTTCTTGCTCGGATGAGCCAATCGTCCAGGGAGGGGTAGACGTGGATCCACTGCAGTCGCAGCCGCGCCGCCACTGGCGCTAGGCACTTGGTGAATACCCTGGGCGCCGACTTCAATCCGAATGGGAGGGCTTTGAACCGGTAGTGTCGTCCTGGACCACGAACCAGAGAAACCTTCGGTGTCCTTTTAGTATGGAGATGTGAAAGTACGCATCCTTCAAATTCAACGACAATAGGAAGTCACCTTCCTCCAGCTGGCCCAGCACGTGCTGGAGGGTGACCATCCAGAACTTCTGTGCCTTGATGTATCTGTTTAGCCGATGCAGGTCTAGGATGGTACGCCATCCTCCTGTCTTCTTTCTGACGAGGAAGTATCTTGAGTATACTCCGGAGCCCCAGAGCCTCTTTGGGACAAGCTCGATAGCTCCTTTCTTGAGCATCGCCCTTACCTCTAACAGCAGTTAAGGGATGTGGTTTTCCGTCCTGGCCACAGGAGGAATTCAGAGGCACTTTTTTAGAAATTCCAGGGTGTGCCCGTGGGCCAGGGCATCCAGCACCCAACTGTCGGTGGAGATGGACTCCCACACGCTGACGAACTTAGTCAGCCGGCCTCCCACGGGATGCTTCGGTGGGGGCCCGACGCAACGGCTGGTTCAGCCTTGTTTGGAAGCAGCCTTGCCGCCTTGGCCTCCCTGGCGACGACGGTGAGATCCACCTGACTTGCCTCGTCCCCTGTAAGCTTCTTGCGACGAGGAGCAGGCCGCCTGACGGTACGTCGAGGAGCCGCCACCAAATCCTTTGGAGGCACCTTGCTTGCCTCCGGAGTTCCAAAAGGGAGGCCGCCGTTGCTGCAGAACCCCCTGTTAGGCAGAAACCTGTGCAGTTCCCTTAGGGACCACTGCAAAAAGTTTAAGACCACAGGAGTAAGCAGTACACCCAATTGGTAGCAGTCTGCACCACCCAGATTGACCTGGTAGCTGTGGCTGAGCAGTCAGACTTCTCTCAAGAAGAGTTAGGCAGTATATAGAGTATACACAATAGGGCCAAAAATACAGTAGAACAAGCAAACACTGACCAGAGCTTTGGTATTAAAAGTATATAATTATTTATTTTAAAACAAACTTATGAAAATACACTGGCACTAATATATCTAGCAAGTTCAAACACAGTCACTATAAGTATGTACACCTCCCTAGTTAATTATTCGACAAGTCTAGGTTAAGACACCACTTATTAGCAAAACAGAGGTGAGCGCGTAACCTTAGATGCCACTCCAATAATTTGTTTAAAGAAAAGGGAGAGGAAAGGCAGAGTATGGAAATAACACAGTATCAACACTTTTAAGAAACCACAGCAAGTCAAGAAAGGCAGGGTCTACTGTAGAGCCAAAGTTGATAGGCCAGGCCCACTCTTGGAGAGAGAAAGGCGGAATGTGCCCAAGATCACACAGTGCAAATGCACTCAAAGTCTTTGCAGAAAATGTCAAAAGAGGTTGGATCAGTTCAGAAAGGTAAAGTTAGCAGGTCTGAGGTCAACCCAGTTGGAAAGTCAAGGAGTTACGGGACACCTTGGACAATCCGTTGCAAGGGAGACCAGGCGGGACACAGTACCTGAAATGGTGAGGAAGCTCCAGCAGTGGCAGTTGTTCCTGGCAGCAGGTGCAAGTCATGGCTTCGACCAAAGGAAGAGATGATCTCGACGAGGAAGAAAGCTGGAGGTCGTTGCACTGCCATCGAAGAAGCCAGCTGCGGAGTTCCCGATTACAAGGTACAAGCCTTTTATTCGCGGTCAGTGGTGAAGCGTGGCTATCTGGCCGCCGGGGTTCTTGGCACGGGCCATTCGACCACGAGACGTCCTGGAAGGCGAAAAAGGCGAACTGGTTGGTCCCACCAGCTCAAAGGGAAGAAGACTCTCCTGAAGAAGATCTCTGTCGTCGGGGAAGTGGTGAGTTCGTACAGCAGGGCTCCACCGGTGGTGTCGTCGTTGTAGATGGCTCAGCTTCTCCCCTCTTTGGATTCTTTAGGTCCTGTGGCGACTTCAGAGGTTCCAGTCCCAAAAGCCCTGCTTTTATGCAGAAAACCCCCCATTCAACAGCCTAGCTGTCAATCAAACATGCTAAGTGGTGAGCCAGGCGGCTCACCACTGGGCCAATCACACAAGAGTGCGACTTGAGTTGCCGAGGCAACTCAGTCCAGGGTGCCTAATCCCCCTCCCACACATCCTGTAGACCCCAGACAGAGTGGCACCATTTGGAGGGCTTCTGTGCAGAAGCCCGCCAAAAAGTGGAACTAAGGGCTAGACTTGGGTTAGTGTTTCAGAGGCGAACACAAACGCCATTCTAAAACAGAGTCCTGGCAAAAAGACCCAAACGGGGAATTAATATTAAATAAATAACCCAGCAGTATCTTTAACATTGCACCAAAAAGTGGTGCGTTTAAAATCAATGGGAAATTCCCATAAGAAATATTCCGGTGGAATATTTCGCGTGGTATCCACTGCCACCAGCCAGAAACTCGACAAGGGGGGACTGGACAGTGCCCCCTTGGAAAACAGACCCAGTGTCAATCGAATTACCCCTACCAGTACTTCCACAATATGATGGTTTGTACTGGTTCTGTTCACAATTTGAGACTAGTAAAGCCAATGGTGACTTTACATGCCCTGGGAGACAGTAGTCAGTTCCAGGGTATGGAGTCTATGTTTGGGGGTCACTAGTGTTAGGGAGAATTCTCCGTTTAGGCTGAATTTCCTAACCTAGTGAGTCCCCCAGCAGCTTTGCTGGATTTTTGGGTTTTTTTTTTCTCCTGCCAAGAGTGAGACTCTTTTACCCTCACTCTTGGGCATGATTTGAGTGTGTTTCTTTGACTCTAGATGTGTTTAATGGGCTATGGGGTCTTTTACTCCATAGGGCTTCATGTTTTTGTGATGTGTGTTACACAGCAACCTCAGTGCAGTAACACAGGGGTGTCATAGTGACCCCCCAATATAGACTCCATACCCTGGGACTGACTACTGTCTCCCAGGGCATGTAATGTCACCATTGACTTTACTAGTCTCAAATTCTGAACAGAACCAGTACAAACCATCATATTGGGGTCTGTTAATCGAGGGGGCACGTCTCCGTCCCCCTTGATTGAGTTTTGGCTGGTGGCAGTGGATACTACTTTTTATATTCGACCGCGAATATATCTCTATGGGATTTCCCATTGTTCGAGGATACCAACTTTAATTATTTAATTCCTATAGCCTCGAACATACCGCCGGTTTATTTTTTTAATATTAATTCTCCGGTTGGTATTTTTTGCCAGAACTCGGTTCTAAAATGGCGTTTGTGTTCGCTTTTGTGACTCCAACCCAGGCTGAGCCCTTTGTTCCACTTTTTGGCTGGCTTCTCCACAGAAGCCTCCAAAAGTGGTGCCACTCTGTCTTGGTACCACAGGGAGTGTGGGAGGGGGTTTAGGCACCCTGGACTGAGTTACCTTCTCAAGTCGCACTCTTGTATGATTGGCCCAAGTGGTGAGCCGGCCGGCTCACCACTTAGCATGTTTGATTGACAGCTAGGCTGAGTGAATGAGGGTATGCTGCATAAAAGCAGGGCTTTGGGGACTGGAACTTCAGAGGTCGCCACAGGACCTGAGAATACGACGAGGGAGAAGCTGAGCTGACCTACCACGACGACACCACTGGTGGAGCCCTGCAGAACCGACTCACCACTTCCCGACGACAGAGAAGATCTCCCGGCTGGAGAGGCTTCTTCCCCTGACTGGTGGGCACAACCAGTTTACCTTCTTTTCTTCGCACCCCAGACCGGTTTGTGGTCGAACTGCCCATGCCAAGCACCCCGGCAGCCGGATAGCCACTTACTACTGGACCACGAATCAACGGACCGCTCCTTGTACCTGAGAAACTCCGCGGCTGGTTTCTTCCCTGGCAGTGCAACGGACTTCTGTCTTCCTCCTCGACGAGATCCTCTCTTCCCCCGGACGAAGCACCAACTTGCATCCGCTGCCAGGAACAACTGCCCCCGCTGGAGTGTTCTCACCACTTTAAGGTACCGTGTCCACAAGACCTCCCTTTCTAAAGATTGGTACAAGGTAATAATAACCCCTTAACCTTCTGGACTGGGCTGGCCGCCTTGACCCTCTAACTGGTCCCTTTCTTTGGTCCAACTCCTTTTTGAACGGTTACAAGACTTTTGTGCACTGCAACCGTGTGACCTTGGACACATTTCGTTTTGATCCCCTTAAAGCGGATCCAGCCTACTGACTCTGAATTCACGGTGTTACTTTGCCTTCCCCTCTTGTTCTGTTCTTGTAAAAGTGTTGGGATCTGTTTCAAGTTGTTCTCTGCTTTTCTCTCCCTTTTTAAAAACGAATTATTAGAATGCCATCTACGTTAAGCGCTCACCGCTGTCTGAAAATAAGTGGGGCTTTACTTAAGACTTGTCTAATATTCTTTTAAGGGAGTGTATATCTTTTCGTGACCGTGTTTTTGAATTGCTTACTATTAGTGCCTGTGTGTTTTTCTAGATGTGGTTTTAAATAAATAATTATATCTCTTTTACACCAAGCCCTGGTCGGTGTTTACTTGTTCTATTGTGTTCTCTTGACCTATTGTGAATACTCTGTATACTGCCTAACTCTTCTTGAGGGAAGTCTGACTGCTCAGCCACAGCTACCAAGTGAATCTGTGTGGTACAGACTGCTACCAAGTGGGTTTACTGTCAAAACACCTGTAGTCCTAAATCTTTTGCAGAGGTCCCAGAGGGAACTGCACAGGTATCTGCCAAACAAACACACATACCAAAAACACATGAAGCCCTATGGAGTAAAAGACTCCATAGCCCATAAAACACATTCACAGTCAAAGGACATTCTCAAATCATGCCTAAGAGTGGGAAGAGTCTCACTCTTAGCAGGAGAAAAAAATAAACCCCAAAAATCCAGCAAAGCTGCTGGGGGACTCACTAGGTTTGGGAAATTCGCCTTAACAGAGAATTCTCCCTAACACCCCCAAGGCCCGAGCCGTCTGTGTCGGGCTTGATGGACTGCAGTGACTCATCCACTGTCTTTCCAAACCGATTGCGCCCGTCGAAGAGCATGTCCAAAATCTTGGCTTGCATGTCTTGGCAGAAATCTGTCGCCTTGAGCCACCCCCGCCGTCTAAGGCAAACGCTGTTGCCCAACTGGCGGAAACCAGTGTCGGCAATGTCTGTGGCTACCGTTATGGCGTGGTCCGACGCCACCTCACTTTCCTGTAGGATCGCCAGGGCCTCTGCCCTCTTGTCGTCCGGTAGGCAGTCCAACAGGGGGGCGATCTTGTACCACAATTCCCTGTCGTAGCAGGCCACAACCGCTAGGGCGTTGGCCGCCTTAATCGTCGCCGCCAACGAGATGACTCGCCGTCCCATAGCATCCAGTTTCTTTCCTTCGCCGTCCGGTGGAGAAGTTGAAGACGAAGCCGATGCCTTCCCCCCCCCCACCCCACCCCACCGCTTTCTTCTTGGCCGTTGCCGACGACTGAATCCGGGGTCGGCTGTGCCCTAAGGTACAAGGGGGCGGCGTCGGGGACCCGGTACTTCTTCTCGTATCGGTCCCTCTTGGCAGGCGTCGTGGACGGGTTCTTCAGAAGTCCAAGTCCCTCATCCCAGATGTAATCTAGCACCGGCACCGCGAGGACCGTCTTCCTCTTGGCCTCGCGCCGTTGGTAGAGGAAGCCTTCGTTCTTCTGTTCTTTGGGGCAGAGCTGGAAAAGCTCAGATGCCCTGGCAATCATGGCGTGGAAGGAGCCAATTTCTTTGGGCGGGGGAGGCCCGAGGAATCGGTGATGGGAGATCTGTCCCGTCGTCACCACCCTCGTCATCCGTCCTGTCGTGGCCGTATCTGTTCCCGTGACATCCCAGAGGACAGGGGACGGGGACATAGGCTGAGAGGGCCGTGAGGGCTGAAAAGGCGGAGCCGGATGAATCCTCCTCCTGTTTGGAGGGCTTCCCGACTGGCCCGGCTCTGGGTCATCCATCGAGGGTAATGATAATAATGAGGTGTTATTTATATAGCGCCTTAATCCAAAGCGCTTTACAGAGCACATATTTACATACAATATCACCCAACCGAAATTGTTACTCATTTATCGACCTCAGAAGGATGAAAGGCTGAGTTGGCCTTGCCGGGATTCGAACCTGCGACCTACCGATCACACTCAGATCGGAGCAGCGAGCGTTCAACCCACTGAGCTATCTTATCGTAGAGGCAATCTTGTCCTTATCTCCGTGCTTAAGGATTGGATTGCCATCAAAATGGCTGCCGAGTTGTCCTGCGGCTCAGGCTGTGACGGGCGCGATGGTTCCTCCACTGGAACCTCGTCGGCGCCACCCTCGCTCTCGTCGTCGTCCTCGTCGGGATCCTTCCCGTGGGACCAGGCCAAGACTTCAACCAGCTCCTCCTCGGAGGCTGTGTCCACGTCCGTAATGGCATCCGCCCCCCCCCTCTTTTTCCACCGGGGTCTTGGGTCTTCTCAAAGGGATGAAAAGAGGATTCCCTCCATGGTGGCAGGGAAACTCTGGGCCCCGAGGTCGCCTCCACTGGAGTAGCCTCCACAGGCTGTGGCAGGGGCGTAGTGACTTCGATAGAGGCCTTAGCCGGGTGAATCAAGGCCTTAACCACCTTGTGCGCGCTTGAGGACTTCACCTTAGAGGGAGGGACACCGCCTCGCTCCCCCTCAGCTGGTTCCTTCGAGATCGACCGGGGCCTCTCCAGAAGTTTAGCCGGGTTCTCGGATTTCCTCTTCCCCGAGCCAGAGCGTTGGCTCGTGGTTGATGGTGCCAGTGAGGAAGCACCCTGCCTGGCAGCCGAGGAGCTCGACTTTTTTGGCGCTCCTGGTGCCCGAGGACTCGCAGTGCTTTGCCTTCTGTTGGGCCCCCATCGCCAGGGCACCCTCACAGGACTTAGAAGACCGCTCTGACTACTTCTTCTCACCTGACAGGCTCTTGCCTTCCAGCCAGTTGGCGAGACGGGTCCGACGATCCCTCATAGTCCGGTCCGACATGGTCATGCAAAACGCACAGTCCTTCTCCACGTGCGTTTTGTCTTCGTGGAGGCAGTAGAGGCATCTCGAATGCTTGTCCTCCTTGAACACATTCTGCAACTTGCATCCAGTGCAGTTCCTAAACAGCTTTGATCCGGGTGTCGAGCTTCCCTTTTCCTGGGCCATGTCCACGAGGTAGGCCTCAGAAACCTCTGGAATCCTACAAGAAGCGTAACTTGCCGAAAACTTCACCCTTGATTGGAAGTATAACTATGGAGCTTGAGGCTCGATTTAACCTAAAAATGAGATAAATCTCTTTGAAAAAGCGTAAAATGCTATAAAAAGCTTGAGAGTTATAGCATGAGGACTCCCAACACTTGAACGTGCGGTAAAAATCTGAGGATGGCTGCAGGGGCGGGTCTTAGGGAGAGGGCAGTCATTGGCTGGGGGCAGTATGACCCAGAGACCAGTGAATGGTTCCTACTAAGAAAGACAGATCAGAAACGAAACTGATACTGATTTTTTTTCTTTACTGAGGATTCCCAACCGGACGACGGGGAATATTCATGAGCATGTGAATCCATGCCAGACCCCATGCTGGAGAAAGATGGATCTACTCTTGCCGGACCATACTTCCCTGTGAAATCAGCATTCACAGGTGTAATGGTACAAGGGTGCTGCCATAAGGAAACTAAAGGGTCTGCAATGCCAGGGTTGAAAGGCATATTGTTCTAGACTGTTAGGCAGAATCCTGTGCAGTTCCCTTGGGGAACACTGCAAAAAGATTAAGACTACAGGAGCAGCAGTAAACCCAATTGGTAGCAGTCTGCACCACCCAGATTTACCTGGTAGCTGTGGCTGAGCAGTCAGACCTCTCTCAAGTAGGGCAGTATGCAGAGTACACACAATAGGGTCAAAACACAGCAGAGCAAACAAACACTGACCAGAGCTTTGTATAAAAAGTATATAGTTATTTATTTAAAACACACTTTAGTAATACACTAGCACTCTCAATGAAAAGTAATCTAAAACACAGTCAGGTAAGTATACACACCTCCCTTGACAACTATCAGACAAGTCAGGGTTAAGGAACAAGTTACTTACCTGTAACTGTTGTTCTCCAGCATGGGTCTGGCATGGATTCACATGCTCATGAATATTCCCCGTCGTCAGGCTGGGAATCCTCGGTAAAGAAAAAACCAGTATCAGTTTCGTTTCTGCTCTGTCTTTCGTAGTAATAACCAATCACTGGTCTCTGCGTCATACGGACCACAGCCAATGACTGCCCTCTACCTAAGCACCGCCTCTGGCAGCCATCTTCAGATTTGGAAGCACGTTAAGTGGCAGTATGACCAAGTGAAGAGCCGCAGAGGGGTAGGCGGGAGGGTTCGCATGTGAATCCATGCCAGACCCATGCTGGAGAACAACAGTTACAGGTAAGTAACTTGTTCCTTCTCCAGCATGGGGTCTGGCATGGATTCACATGCTCATGAATAAAAGAATACATAGCAGTACACACATGCACAACCACGGGAGGTGGCAAAGGCTCAACATTAAGCATTACATCAAACTCAACATTAAGCATCTTACCTCCTCACCAGGCTCACCTCAGGCGAACAGGTTGCGCAGCACTGCTTGGCCGACCCTGGACTCCTCCCTGGAATCCCGATCGGCGCAGTAGAATTTCGTGAAGGTGTGCGTCGACCTCCACGTAGCAGCCCTGCATATGTCCAGCAGGGGCACACCAGAAAGGAACGCCGTGGTAGCTGCGATCGCTCTGGTGGAATGGGCTCTCGGACGGCCAGGCAGCGGTCGGTTTTCCAACCGATGACAGTACATGATACAGCCGGAGAGCCATCTGGAAATGGAAGCCTTCGAGAGAGCCTTCCCCTGATTGACAGGTCCAAAGTTCACAAAGAGTTGTGACGTCTTCCGAAAACACTTCGTGCGGTCCACGTAGAACTTCAGCGCTCTAGCCACATCCAGCGAGTGCAAAGTCCTCTCAGCCGGCGACAAAGGCGACGGGAAGAACACAGGCAACACCAAGGGTTCGTTGAGATGGAAGTCCGATGGTACCTTGAGCATGAAGGAGGGGTGCGTCCTGAGCACTACCCTTGTGTCGTGAAAAGTCAAGTACGGGGCCTTGCAGGAAAGGGCCTGGATCTCTCCCGCCCGTCGTGCGGAGGTGATGGCCACAAGAAACGCTGTTTTCCACGACAGAAACTTCAACGGGGCCGAGTGCAGAGGCTCGAACGGAGGTCCCATGAGCTTGGTCAGCACCACGTTGAGCTCCCACGCCGGGGCCGGAGCCTTCACCGGCGGGAACAATCTGAACAGCCCCTTCATGAACTCTTTCACCAGACGATGAGACCACAAGGACGTCCGGCCCGTGGTTCTGGTGTATCGGGAGATCGCAGCAAGATGAATCTTGATGGACGCGTGTGCCAGTCCAGCTTTGGCCAGCGTCAGCAGGTACGGCAGTACCTGGGGAGCCGTAATCCGTAGAGGGTTAATCTTCTGTGCGTGGCACCAGACAGAGAACCTCTTCCATTTGTGTCCGTAGCATTTAAGAGTCGAGGACGCCCTGGCCTTTGCAAGAACTTCTCTGCAGTCGGCCGGTATGTCGTATCCTCCAAACTCTAGCGCTGCAGGAGCCAGGCCTGCAAGTTCAGCGATTTCGGGTCGTGGTGGAGGATGGCGCCTCCTTCCCTGGAGAGTAGATCCGCGTCCACCGGCAGCTTGATTGGCGGGGACGCTGACAAGTCCAGAAGGTCCGGGAACCATATCTGCCTCGGCCACGCAGGTGCGACGAGGATCATCCTGCACCGTGACCTCTTGAGCTGGTTGACGAGCCGGATTAGCAGTGGCAAAGGAGGGAACGCGTAGAGGAACAGGCCCTCCCAGGGGAACGAGAAAGCATCGCCCATGCTCCTCGCCTGGGGAAACCTGCTGGCGAACCTCCGGCACTTGGAGTTCGTCGCCGTCGCGAACAGGCCGATCTGGGGTGTGCCCCACCGTCGGAAGAGGCGATCCACTAGATCCTGCCGTAGTTCCCACTCGTGGCACGAGCGCAGCTCCCTGCTGAGTGAGTCGGCGATGGTGTTTTTTATCCCTGCCAGATGAAACGGCACCAGAAACATCCTTTGGGCGACGGCCCAATGCCACAGGTCCTGCGCCTCCTTGGACAGTGCTGGGGACCTGGTTCCACCCTGTTTCCTGATGTAAAACATGGTGGTGGTGTTGTCGGTGAAGATCCTCACCACCTTGCCCTTGAGGGACGGAAGGAAGGACCTGAGGGCCCAGAACACTGCACGGAGCTCCAGGACGTTGATATGGAGGGACTTCTCCGTCGGGAGCCAAAGGCCTCTCGCGTGCAGATTTTCGGTGTGCGCTCCCCACCCTTCCAGGGAGGCATCCGTGGTCACTGTCTCCTGGTGGTCTGGGGTCTGGAAGTCCATGCCCGCCGTCAGATGCGCGCGGATGCCCCACCACTGGACCGCTCGGCGGAAACTCTCGTCGAGTGTGATCCTCTCCTCGAAGCCGCCCGTCGTTTGGATCCAGGGCGCGTCCAGGAACTCCTGCAACGGGCGCATCCGGAGCCTGCACATGGGAATGAGGTAGATGCAAGAAGACATCATTCCGAGGAGGGACTTGATGGACCTCACCTTGGCCGCGTCGGAAACCAACATCCGCTGTACCTTGTCCAGGATGGACCTGGTCCTTTCCTCCGACGGGGAGGCCAGAAGGGACACTGTGTCGAGCTTCGCTCCCAGAAACAGTGCGTTTTGCGCGGGTACCAGGTGGGACTTGGTGTAGTTCACGGAGAATCCCAGGTCCGTGAGAAGTTGGACGGTCCTTGCCGTGTGATCCACGGCGAGCTCCCTCGTCTTGGCTCGGATGAGCCAGTCGTCCAGGTAGGGGTAGACGTGGATCCCCTCGCGGCGCAGCTGCGCCGCCACCGGTGCAAGGCACTTGGTGAATACCCTGGGTGCCGACCGTAGTCCGAAGGGGAGGGCTTTGAACTAGTAGTGACGCCCTTGGACCACAAACCTGAGGAATTTTCGGTGCCCCTTTAGGATGGGAATATGGAAGTAGGCATCCTCCAAATCCAACGACGACAGGAAGTCTCCTTCCTCCAGCTGACCCAGGACGTGCTGGAGGGTGACCATCCGGAACTTTTGCGCCTTGATGAACTTGTTCAGACGTCGCAGGTCCAGGATGGGGCGCCATCCCCCCGTCTTCTTCTTCACGAGGAAGTATCTCGAGTAAACTCCGGAGCCCCGAAGCCTCTTTGGGACGAGTTCGATGGCGCCCTTTCTGAGCATCGCCTTTACCTCCAGGAGATGTTGAGGGACGTGAAGTTCTTTCCTGGCCACGGGGGGGGGACGCGCGGACACCTTCTTTGAAACTCGAGCGCGTGGCCCCGGGCCAGGGCGTCCAGCACACAACGGTCGGTGGAGATGGACTCCCACACGCTGATGAAGCTCGCCAGCCGGCCTCCCACCGGGGTGCTTCGGTGGGGGCCCGACCCCACGGCCGGTTCAATCCTGCTTCGACGAGGCTTTGCCGCCTTGACCTCCTTGGCGACGACGGCGGGGTCCGCCAGACTTGCCTCGTCCTCTGTAGGCCTCCTGAGCCGACGAGCAGGCCGCTTGACGGTAGGTGGAGAAACCGCCGCCGGAACTTTTGGAGGCGCCCTTGCCTCCGCTGCTCCGAAAGGGCGTCCGTCGTTGCTGCAGAACCCCAAGGGCCCGGGCCGTCTCGGTGTCCGCTTTAATGGCCTGAAGGGAATCGTCCACTGTTTTCCCAAACAGGTTGTTCCCATCGAAGGGCATGTCCAGGACTCTGGTCTGAACGTCTTGACGGAAGTCCGTAGCCTTGAGCCATCCACGCCGCCTAAGGCAAACGCCGTTGCCCAACTGGCGGAACCCAGTGTCGGCGATGTCCGTCGCAACGGTAATGGCGTGGTCCGAAGCCACCTCACCTTCCTGCAGGATCTCCAGGGCCTCTGCTCTCTTGTCGTCCGGCAAGAAGTCCAGCAGGGGAGCCAGTTTGTACCAGAGCTCCCTGTCGTAGCGGGCCACGATAGCAAAGGCGTTGGCCGCTTTAATCGTCGTCGCCGCAGACGAGATGACTCTGCGTCCCATAGCGTCCAATTTCTTTCCCTCGCCGTCCGGTGGGGAAGTCGGTGTGGAGGCCGCACCCCCCCCCCCGCTTTTTTCCTGGCCGCTGCGGAGACGACGGAGTCCGGGGTAGGCTGCGCCCGGAGGCACAGGGGGGCCGTGTCCGGGACCCGGTACTTCTTCTCGTACAGGTCTCTTCTAGCTGGCGTCGTGGAAGGGTTCTTGAGGAGGGTGAGGCCCTCATCCCAAATGTCGTCCAATAGAGGCACTGAGAGGACCGTCTTCCTCTTGGCCTCGCGCCGCTGATAAAGGAAACCTTCCTTCTTCTCCTCAGGGCAGAGTTGGAAAAGCTCGGATGCCCTGGTGATCATGGAGTGGAACGATCCAATCTCGTCGGGCGGAGAAGCCCTGGTGGGAGGCGACGACGGTACATCCTTGTCGTATACCTCGTCGTCCGTACCCGTCGCTGCCGTGTCAGTCCCCGTATCATCCCCTCGGGTGGACGGGGAGCAGGGCTGGAAGGGGCGCGACGGCTGAAAAGGAGGCGGAGGGTGGATCCTTCTTTTCTTGGTAGGGGGAACACCAGAAGGTCCCGGTTCTGGGTCCGCCGACGGGAGAGGTTCCGTCGGCAACGGTAGTCTCGTCCTTATCTCTGAGCATAAGGACTGTATAGCCAACAAAATGGCCGCCGAGTTGTCTCGCGGCGCCGGCAGAGGGGAATCCGACGGGCGATCAGGGGCCCCGTCGGTACCCTCGACGATGTCGTCACCTGCGTCGGGATCCATCCCGACGGGCCGGTCTTCTTCCACGCCGAGGCCGTGGCTTAAGACTTCGACCAGCTCCTCCTCCGAGGTTGAGGCCGAATCTACGACGACGCCCTGCCCCCCCTTTTTCTTCCCCACGGGGGATTTCACGGGGGTCCTATCGATGGGCACAAAAGAGGACTCCCTCCGAGGTGGCAGGGAGACTCTGAGCCCCGAGGTCGCCACCACTGGTGTAGCCTCCACAGGCTGAGCCAGGGCCGCCGCGACAGTTTCGATAGAGGGCTTGGCCGGATGGATTAAGGCCTTCACCACCTTAGGTGCGCTCAACGCCTTATCCTTGAGGGGGAGGACACTGCCTCGCTCCCCCTCCGCCTTCGAGCTCGACCGGGGCCTCTCCAGGAGCTTCGCCGGGTGCTCGGCCTTCCTCTTACCCGACCCAGAGCGTTGGCTCGTGGTTGATGGTGCCGGGGAGGGTGCGCCCTGCCTGGCGCCCGTAGAGCCCGACCGTTCGGCGCTCCCGGTGCCAGCGGACTCGCGGTGCTTGGCCTTATGTTGGACCCCCGTCGCCGGGGCGTCCTCAAAGGTCTTAGAAGACCGCTCGGCTTTCTTCCTCTTCTTCTCGCCGGACGGGCTCTTCCCTTCCAGCCAGTTGGCGAGACGTTGATGGCGGTCCTTCATGGTCCGCTCCGACATGTTGCCGCAAAACGCACAGTCCTTCTCCACGTGCGTCTTGTCCTCATGTAGGCAGTAAAGACAAAAAGAGTGTTCGTCCTCCTTGAAGACGTTCTGCAGCTGGCATCCAGGGCAGACGCTGAACAGCTTTCCGGGCGTCGAGCTCCCCTTCTCCTGGGCCATGACCGGGCCTGAGAAATTTCTGGAGTCCTCCAAAAGCGTAGCTCGACGAAATCTTCACCCTTGAGGGGCGCAGACGAATCCGACACGGGTCCCCGTTGATCGGATGGAAAATCGGTGGAGCTTGAGGCTCTTTTGACCGAAAAAACGAAGTTTTTAAGAAAAAACGTGAAAAAAATAGCACTAACGCTCGAGAGCAATAGCACGAGGATCCCAACACATGAACGTGCGGTAAAAATCTGAAGATGGCTGCCAGAGGCGGTGCTTAGGTAGAGGGCAGTCATTGGCTGTGGTCAGTATGACGCAGAGACCAGTGATTGGTTATTACTACGAAAGACAGATCAAACGAAACTGATACTGGTTTTTTCTTTACCGAGGATTCCCAGCCTGACGACGGGGAATATTCATGAGCATGTGAATCCATGCCAGACCCCATGCTGGAGAAAGCACAACTATTTGTTAAGACAGAAGTGAGCGCTTAACCTAGATGGCACTCAAATAGTTTAGATTAAAAAGGGAGAGAAAAGGCAGAGCATAAAATAAAACAGTTCCCAACACTTCAGAGTTCAGAGCAAGGGGAGAAGGGCAGGTTATACTGTAGAGGCAAAGTTCATAGGCCAGGCCCACTTTAAATGGAGCAAAGCAAAATGTGCCCAGGATCACACGGTTTAAAGTGCACTGAAAGTCTTTGCAGAGTGTTCGAGAGGTTGGGGTGATTCAAAAGATATAGTTAGAGGTCTAGAGCCAACCCAGTATAGATGCCAAGGATTTAAGGGTCACCTTTAGCAATCTGTAGAAAGGGAGGTCAGACAGGACACAGTACCTTAAAGAGAAAGGAAGCTCCAGCGGGAACAGTTGTTCCTGGCAGTGGTTGCAGTTCGTTGTTCCGACCAGGGGAAGAGAGGATCTCGTCGAGGAGGAAACTTTGAGTCGTTGCACTACACAGGGATGAAACCAGCCGCGGAGTTCCCTATTAAAAGGTGCAGTCCTTTTATTCGCGGTCAAAAAGTGGTGAGCTTGGCTATCTGGCCGCCGGGGTGCTTGGCAGGGGCAATTCGACCAAGGGCCGTCTTAGGAAGGCGAAAAATGGGTGAACTGATTGGTCCCACCAGCTCAGTGGAAGAAGACTCGTCCAGCAGAAGATGTTCTCTTGTCGTCGGGAAAGTGGTGAGGTAGCTGCAGCAGGGCTTCACCGGTGGTGTCGTTACAGATGGCTCAGCTTCGTCCCTCTTCGGATTCTTAGGTCCTGTGGCGACTTCTGAAGTTCAAGTCCCAAAGGCCCTGCTTTTATGCAGAAAATCCCCCATTCATCAGCCTAGCTGTCAATCACACATGCTAAGTGGTGAGCCGGGCGACTTGGGTTGCTAAGGCAACGCAGTCCAGGGTGCCAATTCCCCCCCCACACTTCCTGTGGAACCCAAACAGAGTGGCACCACTTGGAGGGATTCTGTGGAGAAGCCCGCCAAAATAGTGGAACAAAGGGCTCGACCTTAGAGTTACAGAGACGGACACAAACACCATTTTAGAATCGAGTTCTGGCAAAAAGACCCAACCAGTGATTTAATATTAAATAAATAAACCGGCGGTATCTTTAACATTGCACCAAAAAGTGGTGCGTTTAAAATGAATGGGAAAATCCCATAGAGAATATTCTGGTGGAATATTTCGCGTGGTAACCACTGCCACCAGCCAGAAACTCGACGAGGGGGGATGGGACAGTGCCCCCTCGAAAACAGACCCAGGGGCAATCGAATGACCCCTTACCACTACTTCCACAATATGATGGTTTGTACTGTTTTTGTTCACAATTTTGGACTAGTAAAGCCAATGGTGACTTTACATGCCCTGGGAGACAGTAGTCAGTCCCAGGGTATGGAGTCTATGTTTGGGGGTCACTGTGACACCGCTGTGGTACTGCACTGAGGGTGCTGTGTACCACACATACAGAAAAACAGATGATACCCTATGGAGTAAAAAGAACCCCCATAGCCCATAAGTCAAAGACATACCTCAAATCATGCCCAAGAGTGGGAGTAAGAGAGTCTCACTCTTAGCAGGAGAAAAAAACAAACCCCAAAAAATCCAGCAAAGCTGCTGGGCGACTCACTAGGTTTGGGAAATTAGCCTTATAGGAGAATTCTCCCTAACAGACTGGGACTCTCGTCCAATAGGTTGGTAAAATCATAGACCTGAAGAGGGACAGAGGAGCTTTAAACCCCAGGGTGTCAACTAACCTGTGAAACGGCTCCCTGAACTTCACACTAGTGTGGGTGTAGGGCTATTTCTGAAGTAACTCCAAGTCTGGAGAAGTATCCAGACCACTGGCATCATGTAAACCCTGAGCCAAAGCCAATAAATCGGCTTGGTTGTCGAAATAGTCGACGCCGCCGAAACCCGTGTAAACGGGGTCAACCGTGTCCTCAGGGTCATTGCGTTCCTCAACTCAGAATATGGAGTGCATGGAATCGACAGTGGCACAAAGGAACCATTGCTGACTGTCGGCGCTGGAGGCTTCATGATGGACTTTGACACCGAAGCTATCGATGCCTAGGGCACTTTGGGCACAGAGGGACACTCGGGCAACCGAGAGACGTCAGGAGCCTTGGCCCTACAGCCTTCCGGGGACTTATGCCTGACGGGAGTAACACCCAAAGACTATGTCGACGGAGTGGCTGGCTTGGGGTCGGGAGAACATAGCACCACTTTAGCCACCAAGTCTGCTGGTTTGGAGCCGGAGCCACACCTACAGCCGCTTGAGTCTTAAACATTTGCAACACAGGGGTCTTAAAACTCTGACTCCTTTTGAGTTGTCGCCCCCACCGAAGGCTTACCTAGTTCTGACGACGAGCTGGACTTGCGTTGATGGTGGTGGTGGTGCTTCTTTTTCTGCGAGGAAGACGAGGAATGGCTCCTGGAATGGGACTGATTCTTGGTCTTCTTACGATGTCGGTCTTTCCCCTTGACGGGGGTGGGCTCCTCCTTCTCGGCCTCAGAGGACCAGACGAGTGACCGCGCTGGGCATTTGGCGACAGGTCGGCCCAAAGCCAGTTTTGCGGCCCTCTCACGCAGGGATTTCGGCTGCATCTTTACACGTGATGCGCAGGCCTATGTCATGGCTAGCACCCATACACCATAGACAGATGTCATGGGGGTCGGTCAGACACTTTGGCCTCGCAATCGAGGCCTCACTTGAAGCCTGAAACCGTGTAGGACGACATTGCGTCAAAGTTTCAGAAGAAAAGCGTACAAAGTACAATAAGAACGTCAAGTAAATTTGAGTTGTGTTCCCCATGCAACGTGCAAGCGCGCAGAAAAGAATAACTAACTTGTGGGGCATAGTGACGTAGCATATATACACGATGCCTGATGTCAAGTCAGTAGCCGAAGATGGAGAGCCAGCCAAGTTGAGGTCCACTATGCCCCCTGGCGAAAAGTTTTCCGAACAGCGAAGCTGGAGACGCAAATCTATCATGAGGAATCTGCGGGAGAAAAGCAGTCCATTGAACTTGTTTTTTCTTGCATAACGTGCACTCTTCCTTGACCCCTTGGATTGTTTCTTAATGATCAGTTTTTGGGCCTACCTTTCATTCTCCAAGGTCAGCACAGAAAGCTCAATACCTTTCTTTGCTCAATACAAGCCAATAGCCCAAGTCAAAAGAGTTAACAAGGACTGCACACAGGTACCTGCAAATTGGCAGAGCTCATAGAAGACGATAAATGAACCCCAATGAAGAGATCATGCCTCAAAGACGGCTCACAAAAAGCCTGATTTGGAGATTGCAGACAGAGGGTGGGAAGGGTTGTGGATCTTGCCTGGATGGGCACGGTCAGCAAATGAAGACTGTGGTACCCAAAGAGTGTTACCACAAAGTGGAGAGATCCCAAGGAAGACATTCAGACAAAAAAAATGACCACAGAGAAGCACTGACTTGGATGTTGAAGAAAAAGGCTTTACTGAAGGAGCAGACAGAGGTTAAAGAATGGACAACAAAGGCAAACCAAACGTTCCAGATAGGATGTTCTTTGGCCTAGTTTTGTTTTGCGGTCAGTCCTTATCCTATCTTCTGGGGACAACAAGGCCTGTCATGATATTTTGGGGCCACAGCGCCCCCTTGCAAGGGTCCCAAATGTCATCCACTAAACTGAGGCGATCCTTCTCTCCAACACCCATTCCAGCATCAGCTATGCCCCTCTGTGACAAGTCACCCTCCCTCTCTTCACTGGAGCCCCCTCTTTTGGGCTCCTGGGCTCTCCTCCCCCTCAGTAGAGCACACACTGATTCAGGCATTTAAAGGGGCTCTCCCCTTCTGTAACATATCCCCTCTTTTGGGGATCAAAATCACTAACTACTTTTCACCCGCTGGCACCCCCACGACCCCGTTTTCTATATGCTGCTTTCCCTCCATAGATATCTATGGAACTCCTTAACATGTTGCTTTATACCTGTATTGACTTTTGATGGCAAGTGAAGCCTTTTTACTTCACTTGCCTTGCTAAGCGCATCTGAATTGAGGGAGGTGATCAGTCCCTATAGCTATCAGTGCAGGAGAGCTCTGTTCTTTATTGAGAAATTATAAGTTACTCACCGTAGTGACTAACGTACTCTGAGTCCATAGTCTCCTTTCCTCCATACTGCATGGACGTCCCTTCCAAGGGACGGGAGACAGAACATTTTTCACCAGAAAAAACGTTCTTCCCTTTTAAATTTAGAGGCGCCCTTCTGCGTCACACCTCAGTCCCCATTGACGCGTCGCCAATAGATTTAACACTGCCTAATGACATCCGTATTATATGGGGGGAGGCTGGTGGGACATATGGAGGAAAGGAGACTATGGACTCAGAGTATGTTAGTCACTACGGTGAGTAACTTATAATTACTATTACGTCCCACCCCCTTTCCTCCATACTGCATGGCGATTACAACAGAATGTAGCCCCAGGGTGGAGAGGAGACACTCTAAGCAAATAGGTTCCAGAGAACCGCCTGTCCGAAAGCCGCGTCCGATCTAGAGCAGGCATCCAAACAGTAATGCTTGCAGAAAGCCAAGGGAGTGGCCCAAGTGGCTGCCCTGCTTATGACTTGCCAAGGGACATGGCGCTGGAATGCGATGGCTGTTGCCTTGGCCCTGACTGCGTGGGCGTGCATGTTGGCCGGAAGCGGCTTGTGCTGGCCCTCGTATGCCTCTTTGATGGCAGAGACCATCCAGCAGGATATAGAAGCCTTAGAGGCCCGACAGCCTGGTCTTGAGCCTCTGAAAGTGACAAACAGGGCGTCCGATTTGCTGTAGCCCATGGTCCTATCCAAGTAAAATTTCAGGGCACGTCTGACTTCCAGGCAGTGAAGCACTCTCTGTGCTTCATCCTTGGGATCGGCAAACATAGGAAGGACTATTTCCTTATTCAAATGGAAAGCAGATGGCACCTTGGGGAGGAATGCTGGGTGTGTCCGCAGGAATACCTTGTCCTTGTGAAAGGTAGCATATGGTTCCAAGGCGACCAGCGCCTGGATTTCACTGACTCTACGAGGTGAGTCAGACCAGCAAGGCCGTCTTGATGTTGACTAGCCTGATGTCCGTGAACGCCATTGGCTCGAACGGTTTGTGCGCCAGGGCACCCAAGACTATGGTCTCACACAGGGTGCGGCCTCTTGATGGGCAGGTAGAGCCTCGCAAGCCCCGTCATATGTTTCTTGAAGATAGGGTTGGAGGAGAAGATACCGTCCTCAGAGTTCCTGCAAACTCGGATGGCTGCAAGATATGTACGACAAGTGTCAAACTGCATGCCAGAGTGTGCGAGGTGTAACTAGAAGGAGATCACATCGTCCAAAGTACAGGCCAGTGGATCAATGTCTTTGGAGTCTGCCCAGTGGCAGAATCTGGTCCATTTGCTTTTATACTGGGCCCTGGAAGCCTTGCTCCTTGCGCTCTGAATGATTTCCAGATTAGCTTGCGAGAAGCTGAGGTGCTGCAGCGTTACCTGCTCAGGAACCACGCTGTGAGGGCTAGTTTCTGTGGCGCGGGATGGATGATCTTGCCCATCCTGCTGTGCCAGAAGATGTGGTGGACCCGTCGGGAGATGAATCTGGGCACCCCGAGAGGCTGAGCAGCTACGAAAACCATGGCCTGGCTGGCCACCATGGATCAGAATGATGTTGAGTTGACGAGACTCCTTGATCTTGCAAATGACTCTAAATCAGCAGAGTGGACGGAAAGGCGTAAGCCCTCATGCCGTTCCACTGAAGCCAAAATGCGTTGCCCAGGGAGCCGGGACCCTGTCCCTGCCAGGAGGCGAACAGAGGGCACTTCTTGTTGTGCCAGGTGGCAAAGAGATCCACCCGGGAATGACTTTTTGAAGATCTCCTAAATAATAAGGTCGTTTAGCAGCCACTCGTAATGGTCCGCTCCCAGCCTGCTGAGCCTGTCCGCCTCCAGGTTGCACTCCACCGGGAGATGGATTGCCATGAGGTAGATTGTCGTTTTGCAGGGCCCACTCCCCCATGCTGCCTGCCATCTGCACAGAGGAGAGGATCTGGTGGTGCCTTCCTGCTTGTTGACATAGTACATGCTGGTCGAGTTGTCTGTCTGGATGAGGACAACCATACCCCTGAGAAGTGGTAGGAATGCTCAGAGCGCTAGCCAGATGGCGTTCAGCTCTAGCCAATTGATCTAGGTGCCGTGGACAGAGATCGTCCAAGGTGGCTCCCCCGCACTCGAGTGAGGAATCCGTGTTGACGGTGGCCTGCGGGGTGCTAGGCCGGAAGGACTTGCCCGTCCGTAGGTTGCAGTCCCTGGACCACCATGTTAGGTCTGGGTGGAGAGATGGAGGAGCGTTGATCATCTCGGATTGAGAGCCCCGCTCCTAGTTCCATGAGGCCGCGAAGTGCAGCTGAATCCTCCTCATCCTTGTGTGCGAAACGGCTAATAGGACAGCTGCCAATAGACTCAAGAGATGTTGGTACCACTATCTCGAGGCCACCTCTCTGCTGAGGAAGTGGTTGGTGTCCCTCTTGATGGCTGAGATCTTGTCCTCCGATGGAAATCCTTTCTCGGAGCACGTGTCCCAAATGAGGGACAAGAATGTCAGAGTCTGCGTGGGCTGCAGCTGTGACTTCTTGAGATTGAGCGAGAAGCCCAGATGGTGCAGTGTGTTGTGTTCCGGAGATGTAGCCCTGACGAGACAGTCATCGAGGTATGAGTAGAAGTGGAGGGCCAGCGCTCTGAGGAGGGCCGCCACTGTATTCATGAGCCTGAACCTGAAACGTATGCAAGAACGATGGGGATGCCAAATCGGGACGTGTAGGTACGCGTCCTTCAGATCCAGGGAGCACACCCAGTCTCTCTTGCACAATGTCTCCGCAATAAAAGCTGGCATAACCATCTTGAATTTTGCAGGGGTAAGGAGAGGTTGAGGGTGGAAAGGTCCAGCAAAACTCTCAGGCCCGCTTGTTGTTCTTCTGAATGGCGAAAATCCCAGAGTAAAAGCCCAAGCCTCTCTGGGAGGCTGTGACTTCCTCCACTTCCTAGCTCTCTACGAGGGCCCGGATCTCTGCCAAAAGAGTTGCTGTCCCAACCTGTGGGAGTGGAGGGGAGGAGAGGCTGGGATAGGGAGGTGGTACCCCATGGATACAACAGAGAGGATCCAGGGGTCTGTGAAATTCTGGTGCCAGAAATGTGCGTTGAGAGCTATCCTGCCCCCCACTGGAGACACGTGGACCCAAAGTGGCGTGTTATGCCTTCTTTCCCTCAGAGGCTGTTGCGGAGGAGGGGGACTGGAAAAAGCCCAACCCCCACCACCCTTTTTGTTGCTTGCGCCAGTTCTGAGATGGTGAGCGGTCCGGCTAACTGGATCTCCGTTCCTGGAAGCTGCGGAACCCTCTGTACGTACAACCCCTGTCGGAGCGCTGCTGAGATTGGGTGTACAATTTGGGCATGGTCTTTGTTAGGATGGATAAAGACTTGGCCGTTTGTGAGCTGTTTTTCTTTCTGTCCAGCTCCTCGTCCGTGGAGGAGTGGAAGAGGGCCCCCTCCCCCTCGAACAGAAGATCTAATATGCGTTCCTGGACGTCCGAGTTACATTTTGTTGCCCAGAGCTAGGCTGTCCTTTTGTCCGTGGCGATACAGATGGCAAAGCCAGAGTTGTCAATATGGGCCACAGTGGATTCCATGAGGTCATGCGCCACCAGCTTGGCCTCTGCTAGCACCCCCTTAAAGCGTGATTGGCCCCGAGTAGGGAATTCCGGGAGGAAGTCCGCAACTAACCACCATAATCTTTGGTTGGCGGCAGCCAGCATGGCATCAGCGTTGGCATGACGAAGAAGCAAGGACGCGTTGGAATAGAGCTTCTTCCAATACGCCTCCAAGATCTTCTCCTCCTTGCCTAGCAGCGCCAGAAGAGAAGGCTGAGGACGACTGAGGCTTGGAGTATAGTGATGCCGCAGAGATCACCAAGGAGTGTGGCTGAGGATGGGCTGAGAGCAAGAGTATATCCCCATCCATCAGCCTGTACTTGGCATCCAGGCGTCAATTGACCGGCTGCGTGGGGTTTGAGCCAGCCCTTCTTCGCCAGGGAGACTACATCGGTTTGCGGTGAAATCCCCGTTTTGGCAGAGAGGCATCGCGTGAGGAGTTCCGCCAGAACCCCCTCTGCCGGCTGCTAGATCTCGGGCTGGGGTAGGCCCAGATAGCCCACCAGCCCAACAAGACATTTGTGGAAGGCCCTGGCTGAAGATGGCGTGTCCAGATCCTTCTCCTCATCCATTTCCTGTGGATCAGGAGGATCCTGTGGAGGAGGAGTAGTAGTTGGCACCGGAGGCTCAGGTACAGGGACCGAGGCCAGAGCCTGAGGAATCGGCAGAGGCTGGTACGGAGCCACCTGAGGAGTCGACTGGGGAGCCGGAGGCAGCGGCTGCACAAGGGTCGGGGGTGCCGGTAGAGGCCCTTGAGGTACAGCTAGCATTGCGGGATGGACTTCCCTGATGGCGTTTTTGAGGATAACCGCCATCCGAGGTGCCTTCATGAGGCCGAGGAACATCTCGAAGAACCCCTCTTCACTGGCCGAGGAGGTGGCAGGGGGGTGCTGACAGGGTAGCTGGGAGCTGCTGGAGCCGCTGCGTACCCTGCCTGTATCGACGCAGTGAGAAGCTGCCCTGTGCAAAAGAGGGATAAGTTGTAGTCCACGTACCTGGTTGAGGCCAGTCCCACCTTGACACTCGTTCTTCGCTGAATTCCTGGAATGGCATCTGGCGCGGCAGCCATCTTGTCGAGCTGCCTGCCATGTGCCTGTGATGTGTTTCTCGGCCAGCAGGGCACAGCCTTCTCCAAGAATGGATCACGAGGCCTACCCTGCTCCTCGGGCCTAGGCCCGGTAAGTGGGACACCCTCGTCCCAGTGGTCGGTAGAGCTGCGTTTAGGCCACCCCTCGGATGCATTGCCGGTACTAGGGTGTAGCCCCTCGGCCATAGTGCGGAGCCCGTCAGGTGAAGACCCGGTAAAAGAACCTTCTGGTCCCTCAACACTGTCACCAGGAGGATCCGAGGAACCCTCGGCCCGGAGGCCGGTAGCTGCAGCAGCCTCAGTGCACATGCTGGTAGAAGGACATGATCAACTGGCCATCCCCCTTACCCCTCCATTTTGCACGGGAGAGTCCCTGCGAAGAAGTCTCCTTTGCGGGGAGCGATGGAAAATATTGCCCCTACCTTGGGCTTGGTTCAATGTTTCACGAAGTTTTTGAGGTGCTCTGGAGGCGACTTCTGAAATAGCTCCCTCCACCTGGGCTAGTCTGTTCTTCAGCGCTTTCGAGGACAACAAGCCACACGCTGAACAACTTGCCAACCGTGTTCTGGGCCAAGGCAACGTAGGCAGAGGGCGTGCGGGTCTGAAGTTGGGTAGAGTCCGTTGAAGGATGGACACCTGCTGGTATCAGGTAATAAAATCGCAGCAAAAATGTTGCTGGTAAAAATCGCAGCAAAAATGCTGTGGTTTGACCCGGTAAAGGTGTACCCCATTGTACCATTTAAGGATTTTAAGACATGGAACCCACCTGCTGAACCCTGTGGAAATCGACATGCACCAGGGAGGGGCGTGACGCCTGAGGAAAGAGAACACAAATGATAAAAAGACAACGAAGAAATATCCACGCGTGGAATTACATGGCCAAAGCCAAACCCAGGAGCGCTGGTGCATACGGCCCGTTCCTGTTGACACAGAAAAGGGGACTGGGGTGTGGCACCGGAGGGCAGAGTCAGGGCAGCGCTTGCTCCCTGGCCCGCACCCATGCGCACCTCTAAATTTAAACGGAAAGAAGGTTTTTTTTCTGGTGAAAAAGGTTCCGTCTCCCGTCCCTTGGAAGGGACGCCCATGCAGTATGGAGGAAAGGGTACGGGACGTAAGAGTAGAAAAAGTTACTTACCCCTGGTAACGTTCTTTCGACTGGATGTTCCTTCAACTTATTCCTCCTCTTTGATACTTGTTGTCCAGCTTCAGCTGCTTTGGAAAAAAATGCTCGGCAGAGGCTATGCGTCGATGGCGTTGAGTCTATGTCCCTCTAAGGCCTCCATCGAGGGTGATGTCATCGAAGGGTGTATATATAGCACGTGCAGTGCCTGTTGGCCTCAGTTCTGTTTTTCCCTCCTCTTGCAGCAAAAACCCCATAAAACACAGGAATGACTGTACTCAGCCTTGATGGAACAGAAGCCCTAATAGCACAGGCAATTCTACAGTGTGGTAGGACGGGAGGGCGATGAGGAATACATGGGAGGAACATCCAGTCAAAAGAACGTTACCATATAAGTAACTTGTTCTTCGAATCGATTGTGTCCTCCCACGTATTCCTCATCTTTGACAGACTCCCAAAAGCAGTGTTATGATTATGATTTGGCAGAGGGAGTAGAATTGAATTTACAAATGTTCATGGATAGATTGAAGGACTGCCTTGCCAAAAGAATCATCCTGGACAAGGGAATAATCCAGTTAATAATGTTTAGTGAACGTGTGTATGGAAGCCAACGCTGCAGCTTCACACATTGTTTTACTTGTTACGCCCCTTTGAAGGGCTGTAAATGGTGCCATGCCCCTGTTGGAATGAGCTCTTAAAACCTTCAGGAGGGTCTTTCCCTGCTAACCTGTAGCATTCTGATATTGCGAGAATTATGAATCTAGATAAGGTCTGTTTGGAAACAGCCAGACCTAACTTATGTCCAGTGTATCCTATGAAGAGTAGATTTAAAAGCTTAACGCTCTCCTAGGGTCCAACCTATGGAGTCTTTCCTCTTCCTTACCAGGATGAGGTGGAGGATAGAAGCAAGGAAGAACAATTTTCGGACCCAAATGAAAGTCTGAAATGATTTTGATTTTGGGCAAGCAGGAGGGGTTGACCCTTAAAACCACCTTGTCTGTGTGGTATTTGTTAAAGGGTGGCTTGGATGAAGGTGCCTGCAACTCGCTCACTCTACGGGCTGATGTCAGAGCCATCAATAGGAATGTCTTAAAGGTTAACAACCTTAGAAGACATGTGCAGAGGTTCAAATGGAGCACACATCAGGAATTTCAAAACCAGATTAAGGTCCCAATTTAGAACCTGGAAGGGAGATGGAGGGAATACATTAGTGTGCCCCTTTAGAAATCGAGTCACCAGTGGTATTTTGAAATAGGCGCATTCCTCTGACGAGCGCCCAAAGATGGATAGCGCTGCCAAGTAGCCTTTAATGGTACCTATCTGAAGGACCATATTAGATAACGATAGAAGAAAGGATGGACAATCCAGAGTTTTACACAGAAAAGGAACATTCTTTTCCTTGCAGCTGTTGCAAAACGTATTCTAACAGCAACGGTACAAAGATTTTGTTGCTGTTCTTCTGGCCGAAAGCAACACCTCGATTAGGTCATCCGCGAGGTCCCAATCCTTGTATCTCAGCCTTTCAGAAATCAAGCGTGAAGGTTCAGAGTTTTGACCCCTGGATGGAGAACCTGACTCTCCTCTTGCGAGAGAAGCTCCTCTCTCTGTGGAAGACGCATCATATTACAGATGGGCATATCCAGAAGGTCCAGGTACCACGTTCTCCTGGCCCAATCCGGAGCAATTAGGATTATGTATTTCCTGAACCTTCTCAAACTACAGATTACAGGAGGAATGACTGGGATCAGAGGAAACGCGTCCCGAAGTAGAAACTCCCAGTCCACCACAAAGGCGTCTCCTAGAGCTCCTCTTGGAGGAAACTCCCTGGAGCAGTACAGTTTGCACTTCCGGTTGATACTGGTTGTGAACAGATCCACTTCAAGGGTACCCCAAAGGGTGAAGATCTCTTGAATTACTTCCTGAGCTAGTTCCCATTCGTGGGAGACTGCTCTGCCTGTTCAAAGCATCTGCTGGCTTGTTATCCTCTCCGGGTAGTTGAGCTGCTGATATGCCTCTATGCACAGTGGTAGTGACCCTACACCACCTCTCTTGCTGAAGTAATGCATGGCCACTGTGTTGTCCGTCATTATCAGGACATTCTTTCCCCGTACAGAGGGCATAAAGATCTTCAGCGAGTCCGTCACTACTGTAATCTCTTGCCATGGTTGACCAAATATTTCTCCCTTCAGAATATTGTCCTCGCAGGCCCACCATAGAAGATCCTGTGAGACCCTGGTTAGAATCTGAAGTCGGTCCGACATTTTTCCTGAGAACTGGGACCATTGTGTCCTTGGAGACCATTTAAGGGATCTCATTCTCAGACGGGACTCCGGCACCAGAAAAATGCAGGATGCCATTAGGTCGAGCAACCTCAAAAAAAAAAAAAAAAAAAATCAATGTAGGCCTGCAGATTCTGGGCACACTGAAATTTGGTAACTATCTGAAAAATGTCTTGAGCCCTCACCTCGGTTGGCGAGCTCTTTCCTAAGGATGTGTCTAGCACAGCTCCGATGTACTGGAGCTTTTGGGAAGGTGTCATATGGGACTTCTCAGATTGGGCTTCTCCCTCAATTACAAGAAGTGTGTGACAGGTGACTGAGATGACCCAAATCTTGTTCGGGAGAATGCGCCCTGATCAGTCAATCAACCAGGTAGGGGAAGGCATGAATCCTCCCTCTCCGGCGATTCGCTGCCACCACTGCCATCAGTTTGGTGATAACCATTGGGGCGTAGGTCAGCCCGAATGGCAGAACTCGACCCCGATAATGAGAACCGCCAAACTCAGGTTTTTTTCTGTGCTTGAGATGGATTGGCACATGAAAATAAGCATCCTGAAGATCCAATGACACCAACCAATCCTGGAATTGGAGTGCCTGAAGGATCTGAGAAAGTGTGACCATCTTGAACTTGTCCTTCCTGAGGACTTGTTCAAGTATCTCAAGTCCAAGATCGGTCTCAGTCCCCCGTCCTTTTTGGGAATCAAAAAATATGGCGAGTAAAATGCCTTGTTCCTCTCTGCTACAGGTACTGGTTCTATAGCACCTTTCTCTAGCAGGGTTAAAATTTCCTGCACAAGGAGCGGATCCGGAATCCTCAAAGAGCGGTTCCCCGGTGGATTGTTTCGAGGTCTTCTTATAAAAGAAAGGCAATAACCGTGGGCTATGGTTTCCAAAGCCCAAGCATCCAAAGTAATGTCTAGCCATTCTTGCAGATGCTGAGAGTCTGCATCCCACTGGTGAACTGTGACTCAAGACCTCAGAGTGGTTTTGTGGTGGCTGCTGCAGAGGCCAATGGCAAGGAGGCTGCTGCTTGAGCTGGCTTTGCACCTCTACCTCGTCCACGAGGAAATCTTCTTTGGCCTCTTTGACTGGCCATTTCTCGCACCCTTCCAACTGAGGAGTAGTAGCAAAAAGATCTACCCCTCCAAGGTTGCACACTAGGACGAAAAGGCTGAGTTTGCCTAATAGCGGCGCCTAAAGATTTGGCTGCCGCCTTTGAGGTCTGCAACTTCTCAAGGCTCTCGTCAGCCTTGTTGCCAAAAAGATGAGACCCCGTCCAAAGGAATGTTGAGAAGCCTAGATTGCACATCCGCTGCAAAACCAGACTTCACCCATGCAAATCTGTGCATGACATTGCTGGTAGAAATGGATATGATGATGCTATCTGCAGAATCCAATCCTGATTGCAGGGACTCACAGATGGCTTCTTTGCTGTCCTTAACAATAGCTAAGAAGCCGTCCCTTTCATCCCCTTTGGGAATGTGCTCTGCTGCCATGGAAATAATCTCATAGGGTATACAAAAACTTTGCAAGGGCACAAGTGGAGTTGGCAGATTTCAGTGCCATGCTCCCTGCAGAAAATACCTTCCTCGCCCATCCATCTATGCGCTTTTTGTCCTTATCAGTAGGGATGGTAGGGTATGCTGCCTGTTTAGACATAGCCATAGCTGCATATACCACCAGACTCTCCGTAGTGGGGTGTTTCGACAGGTAGTCGGGGTCGCTACTGGATGGGCGGAATTTTTTTGTGAGGTTCTTGTTGAATGCCCGATTAGTAGCTGGAGTCTCCCAGTTCCTAGCCACCCTTTATTGTAGTGCCACATTAAAGGGCAAAATGGGATCAGTCTGAGGAACCTTGTCCAGAATGTCTGGGAGGTCGTCTTGGTCATAGGATAATTAGGGCCTACTGCAACCTAAATACTCAACCACCTTTAAAACAAGCTGACGAAAGGAAGAGTCAGCATGTTCCCCTGGTTCAGGCTTTCCAAACTCAAGTTCTGGGGAGGTATCAAACCCACTTGCTGTTTGCAAGTTTTCAGACAAATCCTGCATTCTGCTTTCCTCATAGATCAAGCTCTCTGGTACATTGGGTGAACTGTATTGTAAGACAAATTGTGCGTCCTCATTATCAGAATCCTCCTCCTCTTCAAACATACAATTAAGGGACTTTAAAAAGTAATTTTTCGGGAGTGGAGCATACATTTTGTTTGGTTTTGTAACCACAGGCTTCAACATCATCATTCTTTGTCAACGCCGATTTTGGAGAGGCGCTAGGCACCAACGGCGTAGCTGGCAAATGTGGCGCAGCCAGCATCGAAGACTTCGGCGCCAATGTCGACTGCGACATCGAGCACTTAAGAGGCGTTGAGGGCCTGGCAGGCGTCAAAGGCACTGCCGGCATCGAAGGTGTTGATGACCTTGACTTTTCACCATGTGACCCTTTGATTTTTCAGATCGGGGCCTCAAGGCCTTCTGATGCGGATCAGGTCTTTTACCCGGGCTCAAGGGCAGGCGGGTTTTCGATTGAGAGCTCTCCTTTCCGGTTTCATTCGAAGGCTCGATCGGCGCATGGCTTTGTTTGTCAAATATTTTCAACATTTGCACCTTGAAGGCTTCCCATTCAGCCGGTGTTGATTTTTTTGAAGGGCATGCACGTGCAAGCCTTTTATGGGAATCGCCAGATGAAGACTGAAGGCGGCGATCTTCGTTGCCTCCTCTTCAACTTTTTCGAAGAAGAGTGGTGGGAACCACTCCTCGACATAGAACGCTTGGCCTTCTTCCTCCGAGGAGAGTCGTCCCTCAACCCGTTGGTCAAAGGCCTAGCGGTTCGGGTAGGTGACTTTTTAATTTTTTTTATTTATACCTTAGGTTTCCACTTCCGTTCCCTCAAGGCTTTTCCCGTCATGGATTGGCACTTGGAACAATCAGTGGTATCGTGCCTCTCCCCGAGGCACCACAGGCAGATGCAATGCGGGTCAGTAAGTGACATTTTCGACCCACAATATATGCATTTCTTAAAACTGGACTACGGTGTCGAAGACATGTTATTGATGATTTTTGAAACGTATGTCACAAGATGAGGCATGCCGAATTTCACTCGAAGCAAATGCTAATGCGGAAAAGCAGAACTGAGGCCAACGGGCGCTGCACGTGCTGTATATACCCTTCGATGACATCACCCTCGATGCCTTCGACGCACAGCGCCCTCTGCCGGAAATATTTTTCCAAAGCACCTGAAGCTGGACAACAACTGTCCAAGATGAGAAATATGTAGGAAGACAAAATCCATTCGAATTCTCAGTCTATTTTACACTCAATTTTTAACCTTACAGTGAGGTGTGGTAGGCATGCTTTGTGTCCCTTTAACTTTGTTTTTGGTACCTTTGTAGTTATTTTGTGTTACATGTGCAAGACAGGCTGATGGCAGTGGATATTTTTCTACCATGTTTCATTCTGTTCTTTCATGCACTTTTACATTTTATCACTTAATGCCTTTTAGCGAACCATGTCTCTAAAATGGCCATAATGCCATTATTTTGTCGCCTGTACATTGGCATTCTTGTATTTTTGTCTGCTTCCTGCCCTCTCGGGACCGGATTTGCCATTTATGGTAGACCCTTTGCTGGGGGAAGCTCCAGCTTTCCCGGGCAAAGTAGTGGTGTTTGAGCTAGATGTTGGGCCTGGGAATCCGTGGTCACAATCCACATCCATTCTATAGTATGTCTATTGCTGGGCTTATGTGGTGGCCGGACATTATCCATGATTGAACAGTCCCTGCCAAATTGAATGGGGCAGATCCTTGACATTGGTGGGTTTGGGAGCAAATCCAGCTGAATCCTGCATAAAAGGAGGGCTTTTGCATCCATTCATCAAATTTGTTTTCAATTATTTTTAATTACGGCTTTGGTTTATTTCAAACCTTTGCCACACAATGAATACAAAAAGATAGATACAAGCGATAAGTACATTTCCGACATTAACAAACCTTTCCGAGAGATAATCAAAACATTTTTTAAAAATTCACTCTAGTCACAAGGAAAAAAAAAATGAAGAGTGCAAAGCAAAAAATCTGCATGAATCAAAATGACAAAGCCTTTTCCTCTTATGTGCATCTAGCGTCTTAAACCCATCTAAGCTAATAAAAAATGTCCTCTAGTAGCTTTGGTAATGCCAGTGTGAATTTAAAATCAACTCACTGGCCTAAACGCAGACCACCATTTCTCCGCTCTCCTAGCTGGGAATACGCTCACAAATCCACCCAGATAAGATGTTCTAAGATCTCGCAGGTTCGGGCAAAGGAGAACTAGATGTTCGAGCGTTCAACTTGATTTGTTACATAGTCTGCAAGATAAGCTTCCATTCTCCACCTGATTAGGGTTGATCAGTACCACTCTTGTGTGGTACAAATTGAATCTGAATCTCAAAAGCAGGTCTGTGTCGCAAACTGGGAAATGTAGTCATATATTTGGGTATAATGTTGAAAGCTTTAATCTCGTCTTTAGCAAGGCAGGGTCTTTTGGGACTGGGATTTTTCGGTTACTGACGAGATCCAGTCCTCAAGCCAGATTTTCTTTTCAACCGCTTAAGGATTGGATATCAACAGTTCTTCCGTCACATTGCTTTTTGCTAATATTCCTCTGCAGTGATTAGCACAGGTTTCCAAGACCCAATCCAAGCACAGTTTCAAAAAAAAAACTTTGTATTGTGGAGGAGAGTTTTCCCATAGTAATTTACGGTAGAGAAGGAGAGCTTTCCAGGTCACCATTGCGTACAAAGATACCAGCCTCAATTCATGTCTTATCAATGCTGTGGAAATACACTGTGGGAGCTGGAGGATCTTCCTCCAGAATAACCCTTCCAGTTTTTGCCAGATTTCCCATGACAAGCTTAGCGACACCCCCCCCCCCCCTCCATAGGTCAGGATTAGGGTTATCTTTTGCTTATAAAATGTAATGGCTGGTAACAAGGAGAATTTTCTGTATTTCCTTTGAATCACACAGCCCTGTGCCGCCAGATTCCTGGTCTTTGATTTCAGTTCAAGTACACGCCTAGCGTCACAAACACTTGAGTCAATCTGAATTCCCAGGTATTTAGCACAGTCAATTATGGTTATTTGTTCATTCTCCAATCGCCAGATGAACTTCTGTCTTTTCGCCCCTTTAGTTTTTGGAGAAACAATATTGCAAATTTAGTTACATTGATCTTTGGGCCATTGGTGTGCATGCATTTTTGAAGGGCGCTCAGTTAACATTGCAATCCAATCTGTGTATGGTCCAGAATGATCAAAACATCTGTATAAAGTAACCAGCCTATTGATTCGCCATGTAGTCTAGGTGGAAAAGAGTCACCACCCTTTAAATCCTCTCTGAGATGAACAAGTTACTCTCTTACCTGGTAACGTTCTTTCGATGGGATGGTCCGACTACATATTCCATTTCTTTGACAGTATTCACCACAGCAGTGCTGTTTCGGAACATTTCAGGCGTCTGCGTCCTATGTCGATGCGCCGTCCCCGAGGACCTCCTCCGATGTCACCTGATGTGATAAGTAAGACGCACGACGCCCGTAGCCTCAGTTGTAGTTTTTTCCCCCAGAACGTGTGCCACCAGTCTTCTGCCAGTCAGACACACAAGGCCTTGCGGAAACGTAAGCTGCAATCGCATAAGAAATTCTGCAGCGGGGAAGGTAGGGAGGGAGCGATATGGAATACGTCGTCGGACCATCCCATCGAAAGAACGTTACCAGGTAAGAGAGTAACTTGTTCTTCGAGGGAATTGGGTCCTCCGACGTATTCCATATCTTTGACAGACTCCCAAAGCAGTACCAAAGCAAGGAGGTGGGAAAAGAATTTCGAACACAAATTTAGCATGCCCAATCAAATTGCAGAATAAAGGACTGCCTTGCCAAAGGCCAGATCCTGTCCTCGGATGGAATCGAGGGAGTAGTGACGTACAAAAGTATGTACAGAAGCCCAGGTGGCTGCATCACAGATGTTACTGTGATGCTGGAAATGCATCGGAGGGACAGGGCCTCCGTATCCTTGTCCTTTACTGCCTTTTTATCGTGTGTTCTGTCATATTTTCCGCGCAGGAGTTCATGTGGGACTCCTGGCGGTGCAGCTCTCTTTTGGTTTGGTGAACAGACCCGTGGGATACCCTTACGGCACCCATGGGTGGGGGTACAACCCTGTGCCCCTAGTGTATGTTTTTGGGCACCTGTGGGTGGCCCGCAGAGCAGGGTATGGGCTGGTGGCAGCTCCATGCTAAATTTGACAGGTGCGCTGAGTATCCTCCATTTTGGGATACCCCGGCCCTGCCATTGGAATCAGTTGATTCCTGATGGAAAACAAGATGGCCCCTGTGGCCTCTTGCTTTCTATTACCCGTTACCTTGTTTTCCCAAAGTCCTGGGAAGCCCCGACTTTGCCCCTTCCCCCTGACTGGCTGTTGGGTGGAAGTTCCATATATGGTGTTGTTGTGAAGTCCAGTCCAGACTGACTGGAGCCTTCCCAGTGACTGTATGTTGTGGGTACGCCCTGTGGGTGGGACCTGGGTGAATGGAGTGTGTGACCAATATGCACTTCTTGTTGTGGCTGTCTGGTTTCTGGTATGAGAGACAAAGACTGAGACAGCCCTGCCCGAAACTGGCCTGAATGCAGTGTGTAGTGTTGAATGGCTGGGTACTTGTCCCAATCCACCTTCCTTGTTGTGAGTGTCTGAGAGGGAGGAGGATGGCCTGAATGCACTGTGTGCCTGATTGGCTGACTGACTGCATGAATGCCCTTCTGTATGATTGGCTGCTGAGAGTGACCCAGCAGTGTGGATGAGAGACAAGATAGTATATCTGGGGACCTCTCACCACTGGAAATTGTTCAGAAGCTGTGTCTACCCTTGAAGAGTAACTGGAACTGCTGATCTTCGATGCCCAGCTGGAAGACGAAGACTTGCTGTTGCATTTGCTTCGACCTGGTCTGAAAGCTGCTGAACTCGTCAAGGACTGATCCGAGAGAGGACCTGGTAAGGCGCCCTCTTCCCTTGCTCCGAGGGACCATCGAGCACCACCAACCTTCGCCGAAGCACCCTGGAAGTCAGACCCTCGAAAGGCTGCCGACCCGGGACGGGACGGCTGAGAAGAACTAAGCAAAGCACCCGGACTTCGCCGCTGTCGAAGTCTATTGCCATCAACCAGGGTTCGTAGGTTTGTGTAACCGCTGGAGGCCTGTCGAAGTTGTGTTGCCCAGCCGTGGGGACCACTTGACGCCGTGCCGCAGACCGGAGCCGCCCACTCCTTTGCCTAAGAACATTTGAATCCAAGGACTCCCTTGTCCGCATCGTCGACCGCTTTGTCCCTCTGGAGAAAGTCGAGGACGACCAACATGCCGAGGAGAATCCGCCGGTGGGTTTCCCACCACCTGAAGGCCACAAAGACTTAGACGACTCGACGCCCTCGTTGGGCCACAGCTCTTCTGAAACTCTTTGCGGTCCTGAACAATCTATCGGCGAGGTGCCCCGCACACCTCATCCTCGCAAGACGTCCCTGACGAGCACCGCCTGGCTCGACATCTGGGTCTCGGCACCCTTGAACTTCTCATCGCCGCCGACAACAAGTTCACCCTCTTCGACGCCTCTCGACGATCCGTGGCTCCTGCTTTAAAGGGAGTCACTCAAGAAGGATCCTTCGACGCGTCTTCAAAGAACTCTACTCCACCAGGTACATTGGGGGGGTAAAACCTTAATAGGAGGAAATAAGGCTATTGAACAATATATGGACTGGGCTTGGGCTATATATCTTTATTTTACAGGTTGCCCAGGTGGGGGTGGGGGGGGGATCTCCACACAGAACTGTGTCTATCGGTATAGGCCAGCATTCTGCCTATTGTTTCAACCATCTTACGTTCCTTCCTATCTCTATTGCTGGTTTCCTTGTTATTGATCTGTGTGACATTTTAACTGTACAGTTCATGCACTTTAATGAGATTTGATAACAATGGTGGTACCACTTTAGAATTGTATATATTTAGCATTGTTGATTTCCGAGTACAAAGTGCGTTATTGTGATCGTGTACATACCTTTGAATATTAATTATATAAAGACTGTTTTCAGTAATACAGTGTGTGGACATTCCTTTGTGGGGGTTCGGGGACTACACTGTACTTAAGAACCAGTCTGCATCACCTCCTGAGAAGCTAGGCCTTGATTGCTCAAATACGTTACTAATAACAGAGAATCTTGGCTGGGGACCTCTGTGCCTCTCCTCTACCATATAGAGAGCGGAAGTACAGACACCCCCCTCAGTCTTTACAGTTACAAATAAGAACACCCCTCTGTAGGGCAGTAGATGCAGCCATACCCCTGGTAGAAAGGGCACACAAGCCAGCCGGTGGGTCCTTACCCGCCAAGCGGTAACACTCGGAGATAGCCAAAATAATCCAACAAGAAAGTCTGTTTCGTCACAGCTTGTCCCAAACGCTTTCCAGCGTAACCAATGAAGAGTTGATTGTCCTCTCTGATCCGGGACATGCGTGAAATATAAAAGCTCAACGCTCTCCTAGGATCAAGCCTATGGAGCCTCTCCTCCGGAAGAACAACCTTCTGGCCCAAATGAAATTCCGAAACCACCTTCGGAAGAAAGGAAGGACGAACTCGAAGGACAACCCTGTCCTTATGAAACACAGTGAAGGGTGGCTTAACAAAAAGTGCCTGTAACTCACTCACTCTGCGAGCGGAAGTAATAGCAATGAAAAACACAGTTTTAAGAGTTAACAGTCTCAAAGGGCAAGAATGCAAAGGCTCAAACGGAGCACCCATAAGAAACTTAAGAACCAGGTTCAAATCCCAACCGGGCACCAGAAAAGGAGACGGAGGGAACACATTAGTGAGCCCTTTCAAAAACTGAGAAATTAAAGGAATCTTAAAATAGGAACATTCTTCAGACGAGCGCTTAAATATGGACAGCGCCGCCAGGTAACCTTTAATGGTACCCACTTGCAAGCCCCTGTGGGCCAAAGAAAGCAAAAAATAAACAACCATGGGACTGTCACATTCAAAAGGATCCACATTCTTAACTCTGCACCAGTCGCAGAATTTACGCCAACGGCAATGGTACAGAGACTTTGCCGGCCGTCTGGCCGAGAGCAACACCTCCAACACGTCTTCAGGGAGGTCCCAATCCTTATACCTCAACCTTTCAGAAGCCAAGCGTGAAGGTTGAGGGATCTGACCTCTGGATGGAGAACCTGACCCCCCCCTCCCGTGAGAGCAGATCGTCTCGGTAGGGAAGACGACGTGGAGGG
Source organism: Ambystoma mexicanum (assembly GCF_040938575.1). Lineage (NCBI taxonomy): Eukaryota > Metazoa > Chordata > Amphibia > Caudata > Ambystomatidae > Ambystoma > Ambystoma mexicanum. The sequence goes on along the minus strand of NC_090921.1, from coordinate 1,021,106,421 downwards.
CAGATGGACAATTCGAGAAGGTCCAGGTACCACGTCCTCCAGGCCCACTCTGGAGCAATGAGGATCATCCGGGAACCGAACTTCCGTAACCTCCGCAGTACTTGCGGGATGATGGGGACTGGAGGAAACGCGTACAGCAGAGGGAATGACCACTCCACCACGAACGTGTCTCCTAAGGCTCCTTTTGGAGGAAATTCCCACGAGCAGAACCTCTCGCACTTCCGGTTGACACTGGAGGCGAAGAGATCCACTTGAGGGGTCCCCCAAAGGGCGAAGATCGCCAGGAGAATCTCCTGAGCCAGCTCCCACTCATGAGAGATCATGCTCTGCCTGCTCAGAGTGTCCGCCGTCTCGTTGCCGTCTCCGGCCAGATGAACAGCCGAGATCGAAACTTCCTGCTGGATGGCCCAGTACTCGAGCTGCATCGCCTCCCTGCACAGAGGAAGTGACCCTGCCCCCCTTTTTGTTGAGGTAGTGCATGGCCACTGTGTTGTCCGTCAGGATCAGGACACTCTTTCCTCGCACAGTCGGCAGAAAAGCCTTCAGGGCTAGCCTGACGGCCCTGAGCTCCAACAGATTGATATGGAGTCTGTACTCCGACGGAGACCAACGACCGCTGACTGTCAACTCGTTGGCATGAGCTCCCCATCCCGTGAGGGATGCGTCCGTCACGATCGTCACCTCCGGCCAGGGAAGCCAAAACGGAGCCCCCTTCATCAGATTGCCTTCGACAGGTCCACCACAGAAGGTCCTGGGCGACCGAGGACGGCACCTGAACAGGGTCCGACATCCTGCCGGAAGATTGCAACCACTGCATCTTGAGTGCCCACTGCAAAGATCTCATCCGCAGACGAGCCTCTGGCACAAGAGGAATGCAGGATGCCATGAGGCCGAGCAACCTCAAGAACTCGAACACTGGGAGACTCTGGGCATGTTGAAACTTGTGCACCATCTGCTGAATGTGAAGAGCCCTCACCTGGGGAGGAAAACACAGCCCCAGGGATGTGTCTAGCACTGCTCCGATGTACTGGAGCCGCTGTGTTGGCGTCAAATGGGACTTCTTTAAATTGAGGGAGAAGCCCAGCTTGTGAAGGGAGTGGCAGGTGACGGACAGATGATCCAGGACTTGCTCGGGAGAGCTCCCCCTGATCAACCAATCGTCCAGGTAGGGGTAGACGTGAATCCCCCCTTTCCTGAGATGCGCTGCGACCACCACGATGAGCTTGGTGAAAATCCTCGGGGCGGAGGTAAATCCGAACGACAGGACCCGAAACTGAAAGTGCGAGTCGCCAACCGCGAACCTCGGGTACTTCTTGTGCTTGGGATGGATCAGCACATGGAAGTAAGCGTCCTTGAGGTCGAGAGACACCAACCAGTCCTGAAGTTGAAGGGCCTGGAGGACTTGAGAGAGAGTGACCATCTTGAACTTGTCCTTCCGTAGGAGTTTGTTCAAACCGTGCAAGTCCATGATGGGTCTCAATCCCCCGTCTTTCTTCAAAATCAAAAACTAAGGGGAATACCATCCCCTGTTCCTCTCCGCTACAAGCACCAGTTCTATGCTCTAGGCGCCTTTCTCCAGCAGGGCTTGAATTTCCTGCGCAAGGAGCGGATCCGGACTCTTCAAAGAGGTTCCGAGGTGGATTGTCGCGAGGCCTCTGCCGAAAGGCAAGGCAGTAGCCGTGGGTTATTATCTCCAGAACCCACACATCTGAAGTAATGGCACGCCACTCTACAAGATGCTGCGCCAGCCTTCCCCCAACCGGCGAACCATGGGACATGGCCTCATGACTGAGTGGTAGCGGCTGCGGCGTTACCTGATGGCAAAGAGGCAACTGCCCGAGCGGCTTTGGCACCTCGAGTACCCTGTTTTCCACCTCTGGTACTCCTACGGTGGCCTCTGACTGACAGCTCCTCTCGCTTTACTGAAGGATGAGTAATAACGAAAAGAACCTCCCTTCCATTGTTGTCCCCTAGGACGAAAAGGCAGAGGTTGTCGAACTGCAGCGCCAAACGACTTCGCTGCAGCTTTGGAGGTCTGCAACCTCTGAAGGCTCTCGTCAGCCTTGCTGCCAAAAAGATGTTCACCGTCAAAGGGCATGTTGAGGAGCCCGGAGTGTACATCAGGAGCGAACCCCAACTTCCGCAACCACGCAAACCTGCGTATTACGGTACTTGCCGATATGGACCGGCTGACACAATCTGCCATGTCCAAACCCGACTGAACAGCCTCACACATGGCATCCTTGCCCTCCTGGACCATAGCAAGGAAACCATCCCGTTCGTCCCCTTCGGGAATATGTTCAGCCGCTAATGCAACACAGTTCCACAGAGTGTGTGTTAAACGAGACAAGGCACATACGGAGTTGGCCGCCTGAAGTGCCACACCCCATGAAGAAAACACTTTCTTCGCCCAGCCATCAAAACGTTTGTCGTCCCTATCCGGAGGGATGGTAGGATACGACGCCTGCTTTGCCGGGGCCGTAGCTGCCTGCACCACCAAACTCTCCGGAGTTGGGTGCCTGGACAAGTAGCAGGGGTCGCTACTGGCTGGACGGTATTTTCGCGACAAAGACTTGCCCACTGCCGGGAGACTCTCTGGAGCAGTCCAAGATGCTGCCACCCTTCTCTGCAGAGCCATATGAAACGGCAGTACCGGGTCAGTGGGGGGGACCAAGAACGAGGATGTCCATAAGATCATCCTGAACAAACTCCCCTGGGGGAGCCGACCATCCCAAGTACTCGGTGACCCGAGACATAAGGCGCCGTTACGAAGAATCGGCATGAGTGCCAGGCTGAGGCCTACAAAACTCCACCTCCGGAGAGGTGTCCAGTCCACTGGCATCATGCAGTGACTGCCTCAGGTCTTCAAATTGGCTATGGCCCGAGAGAAGCTCATCTGGCACGTTATCCGGAACCAAGCCCTTATCAGAGCCCTCATCACCTCTGAAATTTATTCCAGGCAGTGAGAGGAAGGCACCTGGGGACCAAAGCTATGCCTGACCTTAGCCAGAGCCTTTATAGGGGGGCTTTCCCCGTGCCACGGGGCCCCTCCGACACCACCGCCTCAAATCGGCATCGAATGAATCGGCATCGACGGCGTCGACACAGGCCTCGAAGCCAGAGCTCTGAGCGTGTCCTTCGATGACCTAGGCGACGACAGCTTTGACGACCACCTCGGAGGTGGAGCCTCAAGAGAGGCCGTCGACGACCTCGGCGCCACAGGCGTCGACGTCTTCCTCGAAGACTGCACAGGATCACGTGGTTTCGAGCGCGTCGAGGACCGGGACCTGGAACGGGCATGGCGAGAACGGTTACCCTTGTCCGAGCGGGACCTCTCCCACGAACCGTGCCGACCACCCGAGCCCTAAGGCGTGCGAGCGGCGTCTCTCGACCGATCACAACCGACCCCACTCTGAGGTCCAGACGGATCGGTGCCCTTCTTCCCGAAGGAAGCCCATTCCTCCGGTGTCGCTTGCATGGTGGGATAAGCGACCCGCCGACTGGCGGAGTCCTCCGAAGAGGACGGGGAAGGCGACCGATGCCGGCGCTTCCGGGAATGCCTCGAAGAGGCAGAGGAGTGGCGAGACCGACTCCTAGAAGGAGACCCACTGGACCTCCGACGATGACGTGGAAAGTCTCTCGATTCATCCGTCGAAAGCCCAGCAGACCTCGACTTCCGGGGCTTAGACACCCTACCTACCGACAACTTCTTCTTTCGCTCCCGCAAGGCCTTGGCCGTGAGCGACTGGCATTCGACACAGTCGTCCGTGTCGTGGGCCTCCCCGAGGCGCCAGAGGCAGGCGTCGTGCGAGTCCGTTACCGACATCTTGGACCCACAGTCCCCACATTTTTTGAAGCCCAGACGCGGGGTTCAAGACGAGGGCCTTTTCACAAAACCGAACAGGTTCAAAGAACCGAGAAGATTACAACAGAAACGCCAAAGATTAGAGGCGTACCGAGATTCACGAAGCAAACACGTTCGCAAAAAAAAACGGAACTGAGGCTATGGGCGTCGTGTGTCCTACTTATCACATCAGGTGACGTCGGCCGTCGGTGGAGCTCCTCGGGGACGGCGCATCGACGTCATCGACGTAGGAAGCAGAACATTTTCAGAAGCAGCACAGCTGTGGTGATTACTGTCAAAGATATGGAATACGTTAGAGGACCCAATCCCCTCGTTATCCCCCCCTAAGTTACTCACCATAGTGACTAACGTACTAGTCCCCTTTCCTTCATACTGCATGGGCGTCCCTTCCTAGGGACGGGAGAAAACCTTTTTCACCAGAAAAAAACATTATTCCCCTTTAACTTTAGAGACACGCAGGGGTGCAGCCCTGGGAGCATTATTTACCCTGACTCCCCCCAGTGCCATACCTCAGTCCGTATTGACACGTCAACAATATTTAACATTGCCTAATGACACCAGTATTATTAGGGGGGGGGAGGATGGTGGGACGTATGGAGGAAAGGGGACAAAGGACTAAGAGTATGTTAGTCACTACATTGAGTAACTTATAATTACCTCTATACTGCATGGGCGATTACAAGTGAATGTAGCCCCAGGGTGGAGAGGAGACCCTCCTTAAGTATATAAGTACCTTTGAACCACCTGTCCGAAGGCTGCGTCTGACCTAGACCTGGCATCCAAACAGTAATGCTTACAGAAAGCCGAAGGGGTGGTCTAGGTTGCTTATGACTTGCCACGGAACCTGCTGCTGGAATGCGATGGTCGTGGCCTTGGCTCTGACCGCGTGAGCGTGTATGTTAGCTGGCAACGGCTTGTGCAGCCACTCATAGGCCTCTTCCACGCAATAGAAGCCTTGGATGCTTGATACCTTGGTCTGGATCCCCAAAGGTGACAAAAAGTGCATCCAACTTGCGGAAGCCCTTTGGTCCTGTCCAGATACAATTTCAGAGCGTGCCTGGCATCCAGACAGTGCAAGACTGAGCCTCGTCCTTGGGGTCAGCGAAAAACGTAGGTAAGACTATTTCCTAGTTTAGATGGAAAGCAGAGGGTACCTTAGGTAGGAACGCCGGGTGAGTCTGCAGGACCACCTTATCCCTGTGGAAAGTTGTATAGGGTTCTGGGGGCACCAGAACCTGGATCTCGCCGACACTGCAAGCAGAGCTGTTTTAATGGTGACGAGCCTGATGTCCGCGGACGCCACTGGTCGAAGGGTTTGTGCGCCAAGGCGCCCAACACTACATTGAGGTCCCACACAGGGTGTGGCTTCTTGATGAGAGGGTAGAGCCTAGACAAGCCCGACAGGTGTTTGACTATCGGGTTGGAAGAGGTGAAGAAGCCCTCTGAATTTCGGTAGGCCCTTATGGCAGCCAGATAGGTGCAACATGTGTCCACCTGCAAGCCTGAGTGCGCCAGGTGTGCTAAGAAGGAAAGCATATCATCCAGCATGCCCTTAAGGGGGTCGATCTCCTTAGAGTCCGCCCAATGACAGAACCTAGTCAATTTACTCTTGTATTGGCTCCTGGTAGCCTTGCTCCTGGCGCCCTGAATGATCTCCAGATTAGCCTGTGATAGGCTCAGGTGCCCGAGGGTGACCTGCTCAGCAACCACGCTTTGAGGGCTAACTTCAGTCGAGCGGGGTATAAGACAGTGCCCCCCTGCTGGGACAGGAGATGGCTGGACCGAGCGGAAGGTGGATGGGTGGTCTGTCCCTGAGGCTGGGCAACTTGGAGAACCACAGTCTCGCTGGCCACCATGGCGCTATCTGGATGATGCTCAGGTGATGAGCTTCCTTTATTTTGAGGACTTTTTACTCCCAGTATGCTTAGCCTGTCCACTTCCAAGTTGACGACCTCCGGGATGTGGACAACCTTGAGGTAGATGTTGTTCTCCAGGGCCCATTCCCACATGCTGACCACTAGGCTGCACAGCAGAGGTGACCTGGTACCTCCCCTGTTTGTTGACATAGTACATGCTGGTAGATTTGTCGGTCTGGATAAGGACGGTCTTGCACCCAAAGAGCAGAAAAAAAGCTCAGAGAGCTAGCCAGATGGCCATGAGCTCCAGCCAGTTGATATGGGACTCCTGCTCCTGCCGGTTCCCGACTCCATGTATGCTGTGGCTGCCCAGAGTGGCTCCCCAGCCTTCCAGGGAGGAGAACGTAGTGATGGTGACCTGCGGGGCTGGAAGGTCTTGGCCGTCCGCAGGTTGCAGTCTCTGGACCGCCATGTGAGTTCCGAGTGGAGAGAAGGCGGTATGATGACCAGCTCCGCTTGGGAGACCCTCTCTCGATTCCATGAGGCTGCGAAGTGCAGTTGTATCCTCCTCATCCTGAGCCTCGTGGGAGGCACAGCCAGTAGAAGTGTTGCCATGATAACCAGTAAGTGCTGGTACCACCAGGCCGAGGTCACTGCTCTGGTAAGGCAGTGCCTAGTGGCCCTCTTTATGGCCGTAATCTTGTCCTCCGAAGGAAAGACCCTCGAGGAGCTTGTATCCCAGATGAGGCCCAGGAAGGTCAGGCTCTACGTGGGCTGCAGCTGAGACTTCTTGAGGTTGATAGGAACACACTCCACGACCTGGGGTTCCCCAAGTGCAGAGGAAGTGTGGGTAACCCCCCTCTGGAGATGTCGCCCTGACGAGCCAGTCATCCAGGTACCGGTAGACAAGGTGGCCCTGGGCCCTGAGGAGGACTAGATCACATTCAGGGAGACAATGAGTTATACTCCAAAGTATTTCCCGAAGTGTTATTTGGAACAATGTTTTAACACACATCAACACTTTTTGGGGGGGTCCACCTTTTTCAAAGTGGAGGCTGGTGCTTACTCTGGTGCCAATTAATGGATGACCTCAAAAACTCACAGAAGATTCCTCATATCCTATGTGGGCTTCTGTCCTTAGGTGTGGGGTGTATGGAACTCCTGCCCATTTCTAAGTTAGCTGTTTTTGTTTCAGAGGAGCTTGAGGCCACATTTCGGAGAGGAACTATTTTATCTTCTTTTAGTGACCTTCATAAGAAGTGTGTGGTCCCTGAGTTACAAATCACTGGTTGATGGTTCACGAAACAAACACGGTGTTCATAAAAGATGATTAAAAACAAGGAACTTCATCCATAGTACAATGTTTTTATGGTCTAGTTCACGGGGTATCCCTGGTTGATTTCTGAGATATCCTTAGTTAAAAGGTGGTCGACCGGTTTCGATGATGGCTAGTTATCTTCTTCAGGACCGTACTTTTCGTTTGTCTCAGGGAGATCAAATGTGGTTGGGGGGCACCTGACCCGTCTACCTAAGAGAGAGAGAAAACCTATTTGGATTTTGGCTTTGTGGTCAATATAATTTCTTTTTTCTTAATTAAATAAGGGAAAGCTTTTTTACTTAAAACAGATAAATTGATAAACATTACGATTGTTGCACAGTCTGGTCATTCTGGCTATTGTGGACTTTTTAAATGGCATCAATTACTGGTGGTTACCTTCTAAACAGCTCCGGCGTATGTAAGCTGTTGGCCGGGTTTCTCAGGCTGTGATGGTGTGTCTCTCGGGTCCTGTAAGGTAACATAAAATGGGGCATGGGTCAGGAAAACCCCTTTCTGTGCTTTTTTCAAGAGTGCTTTAACGCTCTATGCGCATGTCTTTTTGTTGGGGGCGTAGCGCAATCTTTTTTGTGGTTGGCAGAGGGCCTATAGTCAACAGCGTCCTGTGTGTCCCGATCGGGTGTGCGGCTGTCTTAGTGACCTGCCGCTGTTCGCGATCGAGCACAGGGGCGCTTCGTGGTGACATAGATCGTTTACGCGATCGTGCTCGCATAGTTTCTATTATAATGCACGCGGCATTTCGGTCGCATGCAATTGGAGCGGTGTCCCATCGCTTGCGTTCGTGCGCAGGGGTATCTTAGTAGGTAGCATCCCACTTGTGCTTGTGGGCGCGTGGGCAGTTCGCAGGAGCGCCACTCACCGTTTGTCTTCAAGCAGCCGCTTGTGTCTAGCCTCGGGACGCCACAGTTCTTGCTTCTGTTTAGGCAACAGTTGCCCGGCAACGGGGATATGTCTAAATAGTCCCTTGTCACTGTTTTTGGTCCCTATCGCCGTCGGCCATTTTGGAGTGGCTTAGGGCTATGGATTTGTCATGAGTAGTATTAGATACCAGGGGTTTTCCAAGGGTGCAACATCATTTTGTCCCTGAATTTTATACGACAAATATACCAAACGGTGTGCCAAGACAATGTCAGTAATTGTTGTGCAGAAAAATTACAGAGTTACAGATAGGTGTTCCAAACCTAGGTCAATGAATTGTATTTCATACACGTGTATCCGCCTGCTTTTTTCGTCAATGGTGCTGTGTTGGTGGACCAGCTCGAGAGATCATCTTTTTTAGGATTTCTAAAAGTAAAAGTCTTAATATCAAGAAAGGAAATCGAATATATTAATTTTTAGAAAAGGAGGTACTAACACCAATTGACTGCCAAAAGCTGGTGCCACAAGTGTAGGATATACGCAGTATTGTTCTTAAAGGATATTTATCTGACTGTGATGCAGGCAGTGTTTCGTTGCAATCTGGTTGCATATTCATCTCATTAGGGCCAAATTGTGCCACTGGATTTCTTCATTCAGTCCAGTTTTTTCTGTGTTGAGTCTAAAAGATCCAGAGTTGTTCTTGTTTTAGGAGCATTTGTCCAAAATCCCCGCCTCTTCTTGGTGGGGTTAGTTTTTCAAGAACATTCCACGTGAAGTCGTCCTGTGAGTGTCCTTTTATGAAGTGGTTCACAAGAGGAGCTGTCAGTTTTTTTGTTCGTATGCAGGATTTATGTTCAATCAGTCTTTTCTTCACTTCCCTTGTTGTCATGCGCACATATCGGAGGGAGCATGGGCATGTGATGAGATAGACTACCCCTTTAGATTTACAATTGGTAAGGCTTCTTTGTTGCCATGGTGTGTGCCATCCGATCTCGATCGACTTGCTCCTTGATGTTTGTGCATACATTGAACAACCTCCGCATGGTGTATGTCCCATCGGTTTATTTGCTCCCCAAATTGTGTTCTCTGCCTCGTTGTTACTTGGTTCTTTCATGGTATGTACCAGACTGTCCCTTAAGTTTCTGTGTCTTTTTATGGTGAAGGTTGGTAAAGCCAAGGAGCTGGAGCCTGTATTCGAGATTGGCCAAAGTTTCTTATTTTCCCTTTTAATGTGATTGAGCAAGGGGGAATAACTCATTACTGCCATTATTTCTTCTCTTTTTTCATCTTTTTTGTGTTGCTGGAGCGTGATTTCTCTTGGTATATTTCTTGCACGTTTGCATGTGTCATTGATGAGGAGGGCTGCCACTGCATTCATGAGCCTGGTAAATACCCTGGGGGCTGAGTTGAGGCCAAAGGGTAGCACCTTGTACTGGAAATGGCAGCCCATGATCCTGAAATGCAGGAAGGAGTGATGTGGCTGCCATATCGGGACATGTCGATAGGCGTCCTTCCGATCCAGGGAGCACATCGAGTCTCCCTTGTTTAGTGTCTTTGCAATGAGTGTTGGCGTAAGCATCTTGAATTTCTCAAGAGGGAGGGAGAGGTTGAGGGTGGCAAGGTCCAACACAACTCTCACGCCAGCCTGGCTCTTTTTGTATGGTGAAAATCCTGGAATAGAATCCCAAACCTCTATGTGCGGCTGGGACTTCTTCCACTGCCTGGCTCTCGACGAGCGAACAGATCTCCGTCAACAGAGTTGCTGTCCCAATCTAACCTGAGGGAGTGGGGGGTTTGGGGGAGGCAAGGGAGGGACCAGTAGGCAGTACCCCAAAGATACGGGTGCCAAAAATGCACATGAGAGGCAAACCTGCCCCCCACCAGAGACACGTGGACCTGAAGGGACGTGTCATGCTTTCTTTCCTTCTGAGACTTCTGCTAAGGAGGGGGACTGAAGAATCCTTTGCCCCCCCTTTTTTTGTTGTTTCCGCCAGTGCTGACTCAGAGATCGGTCAAACTGTCTCGACCTCCGTTCCTGGCAGCCCCGGGACCCGATGAACGACCACCCCCTGTCGAAGCAAATGGGTGTATGCCTTGGGCGTGGACTTAGTTAAAATAACGACTTCACAGTTTGCGAGCTGCTGTTCTTTTTATCCAATTCCTCGTTGGTGGTAGAGTGAAGCAGGTCACTACCCTCGAACGGAAAATCCAATATGCGTTCCAGGACATCAGGGTTAAATTTAGTACCCCTAAGGCAGGCCGTCCTTGTCATTTCAGTGGTAATGCAGATGGCACAGCCAGAGCTATCAATGTGAGCCACGGTGGACTCCATGATGTCCTGCGCTACCAGCTTGGCTTCTCCTAGGCCCGCATTGAAGCGTGCCTGGCTCTGCACCGGAAGTCCTGCAAGTCCACAATTTCCCACCAAAGCCACTTGTTAATGGCTGTCAGCATGGCATCCGCATTGGCTTGACGCAGCAAGGCGTTGGAGTCCAGTTTCTTCCCGTACGCCACCAAGATCTTTTCCTCCTTGCCTAGCAGCGACAAGGACGAGGCGGCCGAGGACGACTGAGGCTTAGAGTCGAGGGACACTGTAGCGATCACTGAAGAATGCGGCTGAGGGTGCGCCGACAGCAAGAGTGGATCCCCCTCAATCTGTCTATACTTGGCATTGAGGCACAGATTGACAGGTTGGGCCAAGTGTGGCTTGAGCTACCCCTTTTTGGCCAAAGCCACGACATCCTTCTGCATCGGGATACCCGTTTTGGTAGAGGGTCGTAGAGAGAGGACTTCTGCTAAGACCCCACCCCTCCTCAGGCTGCTTGACCTCAGGTTGAGGAAGACCCAAATATTCTGCCAAACCTGCAAGCCTGTTGTGGAAGGCCTTTGCTGACAACGGCGTGTCAGGGTCCACCTCTTCGTCTGTGTACATCTGAGTGTCCGGCTGGTCCAGAGTGGGTGGAAGAGTGCTGGGTGCTGTGGTGTGGGGACCAGAGCCAGAGGCTGTTGTGGAACCGCCTGAACTGTGGAAGGCAGGGGAGCCAGAATCGAAGGGGCCGACAGGGGCACCGGGGGCTACGCTGGGGCCTGTGGTGCCAGAGCAATAGGAGGAATGACTATGGGCGCCAGTGGAGTGGCCGGGGGGAGCAAGTCCCTCACTGCATCCCGTAGGATGGCCCCCATCTGGAGTGTTATCAGCGCCAGAAACCTTTCGAAGAACCCGTCTTCGGAGGCTGAAGCGGTGGCAGGAGATATTGACGGAGTGGCTGGGGGCTGCTGGGACCGGAGCGCACTCCGTCTAGTTTGCAGGGGGAACCTGCCCTGCTGATGGAAAAAACTGTAAGCCACGTACCTAGTTGACACCAGTCCCACCTTGAAACTCCTGCTGCGTTCCTAGGAGTGGCATCAGACGAGCAGCTATGTTGTCTGGCACAGCGGCCATCTTGTCAAGCTGCATGCCACGTGTCAAAGTCGTGGTGCTTGGCTCCCTGGGCCCAACAACCTCCAAGACTCTTGGGGGTGGAGCATAAGGCCTACCCTGCACATCAAGTTGAGGCCTGGAAGGCGTATTGCCCTCGGCAGAATCGCAGGTAGTGCTGCGTGATGGTGCCCGATCGGACATTAAGCCGTTACAAGGGTGTTGCCTGCGTGTGTACACCCGGTAAAAGAAATGTGTGGTCCCTCAGCACTGCTTCCTGAAGGATCTGATGACCCCCCCCGGCCGGCCGGCCGGTAGCTTGACTAGCCTTGGTAAGTGTGCCGTTGCCAGAACCTGAGAGGGCGTTTCCTCAGGAAGAAGTCGCCCTTACGGGGTGCAATGGAAAATAGCAGCACTCCCTTGGGCCTTGATCTCTGTCTGACGAAGTCCTTCAAGTCCTCTGGAGGTGACCTTTCGAAGAACTCCCTCCACCTAGCAAGACTGTTCTTCAGTGCGCATGGAGTTAGTGCGTTGCACGCAGTACAACCTTCCCAGCCGTGGTCGGGGCCAAGGCAGCAGAGGTAAAGAGTGTGGGGGTCAGACATAGGGAAGAGCCCCTCGCAGGCTGGACACCTGCTGAAGCCCACTAAAGTAGACATGCGCCGGGGAGGAGCGTGACGCCGGAGGACCAAGTACCTGAATGACAAAAAAGACAAAAAGATAGAAGAATCCGGGGAAGAGCACATGGAATTACATGGCCGAAGACGAACCCAGGAGCGCTGGTGAAATTGGCCCATTCCAGTCAACGCAGAAAAGGGGGACTGAGGTGTGGCGGTGTCAAGGTAGCGCATACTCCCGGAGCCAGACCCCAGCGCACCTCTAAATGTAAAGGGGAAGAAGGTTTTTTTCTCATGAAAAAGGTTCCATCTCCCGTCCACAGGAAGGGACGCTCATGCAGTCTGGAGGAAAGGGGGACGGGACATAAGAATACAGAGATTAATAGGTTGAAAAGTTCTGGAGCAAGTGGGCAACCTTGCTTTAGGCCTCTTAAAGTTGGAATCCTTTCAGAAAGTACCCCATTTCGAGTGAACCGTACCTGCTTCGAGGTGGAGGTATATAGAGACAAAATGGGAGCAAGAATAACCCCGACAGTCCCATGCTTCCATTTTTTACCACAACAAGTGCCGGTCGATACTGTCAAAGGCTTGGCCGAAGTCAACAAAGGCGATGTAGATTTTCGTTGCCTCCCTTAATGCGCTAATTTTTCTACAAGTTTGAGCTACATCCTACCTCCTTTTACGAAGCCTGTTTGCCTGGGATCGTAATTATCCGATTCCGAGACCCATTTCTTCGGCCTTGTCAAAAGGAGGGAAGCGAAGATTTTCCCTAAGGCGTCCAAAACAGCAATGGGGCTGTAATTTTTTGTGTCAGTTCTACTGCCTCTCTTAAAAATCGCGATTACCACCGCTTGCTTCCAGGAGGTCAGAACCTCTCCCTAACACAGAATCTCCTCCAAGAGAGACAAGGAGAATTCAGCCCACTCATCCAGCAACATTTTCAGCATGAAATTTGACCGTCCATCTGGCCCTGGAGCCCTGGAATTACTTACTACTCTTCTTGATTTGATCCTTAATCTCTTCCTTTGAAAAAGCCAGAGACCAATCGCTCTTTTTTGGAGTGCACAGGGTACGAACCATTGGGATTGCTTGTTTCTCAAAAAGGGATCCAAAATAAGTTACCCAGTCCTGACCATTTACTTAGTTGGATTTGAGGGCCCTCTGTGGTCCCCCTGTTTCGCTTAGCAACAACCACAGGCTTCTTGAATCCTTGGCAGATAATGTTTTTAGTATTTATTCTGCATCCAACTGTGCGGTAATTACTTTGTGTGACAAGAGCCTGTTTTTATATTTCTGTTTTCTTTTTTTTTCTTTTTTAATATTATATCACCGTAAACGTATTTCTGATGCTTCTATCTGCTTAGATTCACATGCGGTGTATAGGCCGACATCTAGTGGAAGCTGCAGAGTATTACAGTTCTTGTTTTCATAACTCGAAAAGGGACGTTGACAGGGCGTGCAAGTAATACTATCCCTAGTGTGACGTCCACTGTACCCATGATGGTGCTTCATGCGTCGAGGTCCCTCAGATGGTTTTGTTTCTGACATGAGGTAGCATGAAGTGTAGCGCAAGTACAGGTGTATCCAAGCAGATGTGTATCAGACAAGCTCATAAAGCATCCATGCACCTTCTCTCCAAGGGGAGAAGGGTGGGCTCATGTGAATCTAAGCAGATACAAGCATCAGAAATACGATTACAGTGAGTAATGTATCCCTTCTGAGGATTATGGAATCTGCTTAGATCACATGCTGTGGATAGATTAGCGAGCAGTGTTAGAAGGTGGTGGGTTGTGAGAAGGTTCATCGGCAAACAGATGTTTTAGAACCGCTTGTCCCACTTGTGTATCTGTCTTGGAATAGGTAACAATGCAGTAGTCCAAAGTGAAAGTGTGTATTCAGCTTCATGTAGCTGCTCAGCAAATGCTGTCTATGGGGACATTTGCAATGAAAGCCAGAGTAGCTCCTGTGCTCATTGTGGAGTGAGCTCTTGGCGTGAAAGGCAGTGTCTTGTTTGATAAAGAATAGCACAGTTGTATGCATCTGACTATCCATCTAGAGATGGCATTTTTGGAAGTGTGGTCTCCTTCTCTGCCTGGTGCTACATAGATAAACAGTTGGTCTGTTTTCCCAGCGGTCTGGTCTTTTTTACATAGTAAAGGACCGCCCTCTTTACATTTAATGTGGGGAATTTTACCTCAACGGAGCCGGTAGCTCAATGGACGGGTTCACATGAAATTTTGAGATGAAGTTAGAAGAGAAACTAGGATGTGTACGTAACACCAGTTTGTCCTTGTGCATGACAAATAAAGGATCCTGCACTGACAATGCTTGCAATTCACTAACTCTTCTTATGGAAGTAACAGCCACTAAGAAGGCAGTCTTGTAAGTCAGGTGTTAAGTCAGACTTGTGCATCGGCTCAAATGGGGGACCTATGAGCTTAGAGAGTACTACATTGAGATCCCATCCTGGCGATGGGTTTGAAATTGGAGAGTGGAGTCTCTTTACTCCCTCCATGAAGGCTTTGATGAGCAGCACTTTCCACCAGGTTACTTTATTGTGGGATGTGGTGTAAGCAGATAAGGCCACCATGTGGACCTTTATAGAGTTGAATACTAACCCTGAGTCTAGCAAGTGGAGCATATAATTCAGAATGTGGGATGGGGTACATTCTATGGGGTTTATTTGTTTAGACTGGCACCAAAATACAAATCGCCTCCACTTGTTGAAATAACAATGTCTAGTGTTTGGCTTTCGTGCCTCCTTGAGGATATCCATACACCTCTGTGGTAAGTTAAGATGTCCGAATTCTGACTTCAGGAGCCACGCTGCCAAGTTCATAGAGTGAGGTTGAGGGTGCACTGTTAATCCCCCGTGTTGATTGAGTAAGTTGGTCTGGCAAGGGATCGCACATCACCAGTTTGCACAGATGTGGATACCATGGTTGTCTTGCCCACATAGGAGCAACTACAATGACCGTCGCTTGTTTCTTGTGAATCTTGTTCACCACTTGGTTAATAAGAGGAGTAGGGGGTACTGCATAAGCAAATCTCCCCGACCAGTTCATCTACAGGGCGTTCCCCCTTGGAGCCTGGTTGGGGGAACCTGGACACAACGTCTGGGCATTCGCTTGTAGCGAACAAGTCTAGTGTGGGGTAACCCCACTGAAAGAAGAGGTGGTCCTCGACCCCTGTGTCTAGTTGCCGTTTGTGTTCCTCTGCTAGGGGAACTCTGCTCAGTGAGTGTGCTAAAGTGTTGAGTTCCCCTGGAATGTGCTGAGAGGATAAGAATATCTTCCGCCTGAGTGCCCATTTCCAAATTTGTTGTTCTAGTTTGGACAGATTTGGAGAATGTATGCCCCGTTTGTTGATGTAAAACATCGCTTTAGTGCTGTCGGTGAGGACTTGAACCGACTTTTTTTAGGTGTATCTTGAATGCCTGAAGGGCCTTGAATACTGCCAGTAGTTCCAGCAAATTGATGTGGTTCTGCGCCGTGGCATGAGTCCACAGACCTTGTGCTGTGTGAAGAAGGTGATGAGCTCACCACCCGCCGAGCGAAGCGTCTGTTGTAACTACTGCTAGCACTTCTGGATTGTGGAAGGGTGTCCCCTTCAACAGATTTTCCCTTGTCCACCAGCGAAGGTTTTGTACCAGTGTTCGAGAAACGTCCACTACATCATCCCACTGACCGCTTGCCTGAGACCACTGTTTCGCCAACCATTCTTGCGTGGGCCACAGGCGTGCATGAGGTACCAGGTAAATGCAAGATGCTATCATGCCTAGCAAACGCATAGCTTTGCTTACGCTCATCTTGCGGCCGGTCTGATAATGAGGTATATGCAGTAGCATATTTCGGACTCTTTCCTCGGATGGGAAGACTAACCCCTCTCGTGAGTCTATTACAGCTCCTAGGAACGGTTTGGTTGTGCTTGGCACTAGGCTCGATTTGTTCTCGGTTATTGAGAAGCCCAATTGAAAGAGAAGGTTGATAGTTTTTTAAATATTTTTCCTGCAAATTTGGGGAGTCTCCTCTGTAATCAGCCAGTCGTCCAGGTATGGGTACACTGGAATTGTCTCCCTGCACAGGTGCGCTGCCACCACTACCAGTACCTTTGTGAATACCCTTGGTGCAGATGCTATTCCAAAGGGGAGCACCTTGAATTGGTAGTGCTGGTTCGCCATCTTGAACCGCTAGATTTTTCTGTGCGCTGGGAACATTGAAATATGAAAATAAGCATCTTTCATATCCAATGTTGCCATCTAGTCCCACCCGCTTTAGCAGAGGGATTACTTCTTGTAGCTTAGTCATGCAGACCTTTTGTGGCTTGACATAAGTGTTTGCAGGGCGTAAGTCTAATACTGGTCGCATTGTTAGATTTTTTTTTTTGGCTCAAGGAAGTAGGTTGAATAAATACCCTTGTTTAACTGGTTCGCCGGTACGACTTCTAATAATAATTAATAATTTCGCATTTTATATGGCGCTACGAACCCTCACGTATCTGAGCGCTGCTTTTTATTATCCACGGTGTGTGTAATTTTTCTATGGCGTCCTTTTGGATCAGCGTTGCGATCTCCTAGAGAAGGATGCTTTGTTCTTCCTTTGAGTGTTTCTTTTGACGAGGGGGATAATTTCGGGGTCGCTGGATTAGCTCCACACAATCACCCACCACGGTGGACAGCACCCACTTGTCCAAGGTGATTCCCTGAAGCGGGTAGACACTGTTTTGGAGGTGTGGCTTCTCCTCTAGAAGTGAAGGACCTCCCCCGGCCACGAGATCAGTGCTGTCCCATTTGGTAACCTTGTGAGGCTTGGCCCTGATTGTTACCCCCAGGACGATCCCCGATTCTGTCCGTAGCCTGAACCCCTCTGAATTTTGGCCTGTGGGTTTATTTGTAAACTGGCACAAAGATTTTAAGGTCTCTTATTCATCCTTAGCGGATTTCAGGGAGTCTTCAACGGCCTTTCTGAAGAGGACGTTGGGCTCAATGGACATATTAAGAAGCTGTGCTGGAGTCTCCTGCTTGAAGCCGGACTGGTGTAGTCACGCATGGCAATTGTACTGTATAATTCTGCCCACATTGTCAGCGGCATCTAAATTATTCTTCAGGATGCAGCTAAAAACTGCTCTGCCTTCTGCAACTACCAGGGCCAATTGTGTCTTAAGAGGTTCAGGAGATGATGACAAAAATGCAGACACCTCATCCCCACTCATGGCAGTTATAACTCGCAAGAAGTGTTGTATTGTTTGCGATTCTCGCCTGAAAGGCAGCAGAAATGGCTACTTTCCGCCCTATAGAGTATAGACTTTTGCTCTCTTTATCTGATGGAGCCTCTGAACAGGCTAAGGGTGTCCCTGCTCATAGAGAGGGACTGTGGGGGCAGGGCGGGAGAGCTTTTCGATGCATGGATTAATGCCCGCGTCTGGTTAGGTGTTGCCAGAGAAGGCTGGATCCTTCTCTGGATAGATTGCAGGCTCGAATGAACTGTGTGACAGCCTTCTTATCCCCTAGAATATTCTGAACAAACTGTCTGGTTGAGTTTCCTGCGTCTTTATATGGAAGGGCTCAGCTGCTTTAATGAGCATATCGTTTTGTAGTGGCTGGTTGTCTATTGGCAAATCTGCTACTGGGGGGTCTAGGGTGACGGGAGAGGATATGTTATACATATCTTCCTCTATATCGTCATCGCTATAGTCCTGTTCTCCGCCCTCCTGAGCTGTGTAGTTGTCTTCAGTGCCAGTATCTGGGTCATACAGATCAATGAAGGGTGGGTCCTGCTGAGATGGAACTGCCAGGGTATCAGGACGAGACCTCTAAGAGGGGGCTGAGAAGTAGGGGCATCTGCAGGGGTCTGAGAAGTAGAGGCAGCTGCAGTAGGAGGGGTGGTTTGAAAGTTCTGGAAAGAATCTGGGTTCTTTTCGAAAATAAATTGCCATGAAAGTCATCCTTCTCATGACTATCAATGTCTTTGCATGTCCATTGAGCAGAGCTCGGTATGGACATTGGGTCTAGTGGAAGTACCTGACCTTGAGGTGTGACTGGGACCTGAGGTGCGGGCTGTCCCTTGTTCTGATGCTGACGAGGAGTCCCTTCCCTGAGGATGTGAATCCTTTTCCGTGTGGATGTGAATCCTTTTACCTGTGGGGTGTAGGAGACCTTTCCTCCTGGTGGGTAGGGGTTTTTAAAGAGTGTTTCTTGGACTCTTTCCCCTTAAGGAGGCTCTTTGGGACATGTTTCTTAACCAGGTGGGCCATTCCCGATTGTTTCGAGCGTTTAGCCTATTTCGACGAGGTGTGTCGAACCTCGGCTGTGGAGGGACCCGCCATCTCGTCTATTGATGTGCAACATTCGGGAATGGATTTATGGACGGCATCTGTGCCATCTTTCGACAGTCAGGCCTGTTGTGCAGTAATCGGGACCTCGAGCGCCCAGAGGACGGGTATTCTGTGGACCTCTCCCGAGACGCTGTGTGCGCGCTCTTGGTCGACGTACACGTTGATTCACGGCCCTTGTCAGTGTGTTTAGTGTTAGGGGCAGTGTGAGCGCCGCCGCAACCACCAGGGGTCGTCCCCATAACAAGGCTGCCGGCCTGTCTGTTGGGGTCGGGGGCTTGCGCTTGGGAAAACGTTTCCCTGTCACCTTTGCCATCTGAAAACGCGGCGTTGCTTCCATCGTTGTAGGGTCCCTCCACGTCCATGGTGGCCTCGGCCTGCATGGCGTGGTGGACCCAGCGCTAAATTTAACAGTCTTTTTAACGTCTTAGGTTTGAAGAGCCTGCAGGCTCGACAACTCTCAATGTGATCTGGTGGTAGGCATAGATTGCACACCAGGTGCTTGTTGAACCAAGGCAGAATTGGGCAGAATGTGAAAGGGGCTCTATCCATAGTTAAACGAAATGGCAGCTAGGCGAAGATAATGTATGAAAAGTGGCAAATCCAATGTCCTCCCGCCTCACTCCCTACTGTCTGGGCCGAAGCCCGAAACAGCCCTCCATGGCCGAAAGGATCCATCGATGGAAGTCTTATTCGACAGCCGATCTCGAACTGCTGTCGCAGATCTTATAGGATAGGAAGAGTAAACTAACTCTATTTTGAGTAATCAATGGTAATATGATGAAATCAGAACTCTGCGATTTAGTGTCCGTCTACGATGCCGGAAAAAAACATTCCAAGACAGATACACAGATGGGACAAGCAGTTCTAAAACATAGGTTTGCCAATTAACCTTCTCACAATCCACCACCTTCTCCTAAAACTGCTCGCTAATCTATGCACAGCATGAGATCTAAGCAGATTCCATAAGCCTCAGAAGGGATACATTACTCACCGTAATCTTATTTCTGAAGCTTGTTTGTCTGCTTAGATTCACATGCACCCACCCTTCCTCCCATTGGAGAAAAGGTGCATGGATGCTTTATGAGCTTGTCTGATACATTTCTGCTTGAATAACCTGTACTCACACTACACTTCATGCTACCTCATGTCGGAAACAAAACAATTTGAGGGACCATAGGTACAGTGGACGTCACACTAGGGATAGTATTACTGGCACGCCCTGTCGACGTCCCTTTTCGAATTCCGAAAACAACAACTGTAATACTCTGCAGCTTCCACTCTATGTCGGCCTATGCACAGCACGTGATCTCAGCAGATTCCACAAGCCTCAGAAGTTATTTGTATAGTTAATTATTGTTAAGTGGATTAAATGTTAAGTAGGTTGTAGAGGAGTTAAGGGGAACGTTGGGTAGAGTACATGTAAAGTAATGGTAGGATGCACAGATGGCCATTAGTTTAAGAAGGGTGGTAGAGGGGAGGTACTCTTGCGTGAGGTAGGAGGATGGCCTGAGGTCGCCTAGCAGGATGAGACCACAGGATGGGATCACCCACAGAGGTCATCCTCTACCCTCTAGTTCTATGTGGGTGGTACCTAAGGCTAGGCAGATCTGTTGCAGCAGACTCATACAAAGGGTCGCCGAGACCCCTCCAAGCAAGGGTGAACTGACGTAGTGGGTTCCCCAGTCACTTAGGGCTACACCAGGCAAATCCCATTTGAAAAAATAATTAGTGTTGTATTAGATGAAGAGGGGTCCACGTTGGGATCCCTATAAAACTCACTCTAGTGTCTGTATCTATTAGTGATTAAAGAACCTCTGTGTGGCCCATCTCCTGTTAACAGCGATTTTATTTGGCAGGTGCAGCGCGTCCCTACTATCCAAGGTGGACTGGTGGGTAGGGGTGTTAGGCAGAAACCTGTACAGTTCCCTTAGGGACCACTGCAAAAGATTTAAGACTACAGGCGTTTCGCAGTAAACCCACTTGATAGCAGTCTGTACCACACAGATTCACTTGGTAGCTGTGGCTGAGCAGTCAGACTTCCCTCAAGAAGAGTTAGGCAGTATGCAGAGTATACACAATAGGTACAGGGACACAGTAGCACAAACAAACACTGACCAGAGCTTTGGTGTAAAAGTATATAATTATTTATTTAAAAACACACTTGTAATTTACACTAGCAAAAACGAGGTGAGTAAATTCAGCACACAGTCACTATCATATATATATACAACCCTATTCACTTATTAGGCAAGTCTTAGCGAGAAACACCACTTATTTTCAGACAGAGGTCAGCGCTTAACATAAGATGATACTCTAATAAGTTGTAAAGAAAGGGAGGAAAAAGGCAGGGTTAAGGAAGCACACAAGTTTCAATACTTTTACAAAGAACCACAGTAAGGCAGGATAGGCAGAGTTCTACTAGAGAGCAAGGAAGTCAATTGCAAGGCCCACTCTTGGAGAGAGCAAACAGAAGGGGTCCAGGTTCAAACAGTGGGGTTATGCCCAAAGAGTCTTGTAGATAGTTCGCACAAAAAAGGATGAAATTCAAGTCAGGAAAAGTTAGCTAGGTTGTCCCAGGCTAGCCCAGGTTAGAAAGTCGAGGCTTTACTGTCACCCCGAACGATCTGTCGCAAGGGAAGCCAGGTGGGACACAGTACCTTAAGTGCGAATGAAGCAGCAGCGGGGGCAGTTGTTCCTGGCAGCAGGTGCAAGTCGGTGTTTCGTCCAGAGGAAGAAGAGGTTTCGCCGTGGAGGAAAGATGAAGGTCGTTGCACTGCCAGGGAAGAAACCAGCCGCAGAGTTCTCCGGTTAAAAGATACTACCCTTCTCTTTGCGGTAGTGGTAAACCGTGGTATTCCGGTTGCCGGGGTGCTTGGCAAGGGCAAGGCGGCCACGAGATGCTCCAGGAAGGTGAAAAGAAGGCAAAACTGGTTATCCCCACCAGTCAAAAGAAGAAGACTCTCCGGACTGGAGATCGCCTCTGTCGTCGGGAAAAGTGGGGAGACGGTTCAGCAGGGCTCCACCGGTGGTGTCATCGTTGCAGGTCGGCTCAGCTTCTCCCTCCTCGGATTCTTAGGTCCTGTGGCGACTTCTGAAGTTCCAGTCCCCAAAGCCCTGCTTTTATGCAGCACACCCCCATTCACTCAGCCTAGCTGTCAATCAAACATGCTAAGTGGTGAGCCGCCGGCTCACCACTTGGGCCAATCACACAAGAGTGCGACTTGAGTTACCAAGGTAACTCAGTCCAGGGTGCCTAAACCCCCTTCCACACCCCCTGTGGTACCCAGACAGAGTGGCATCACTTTTGGAGGATTCTGTGGAGAAGCCCGCCAAAAAGTGGAACAAAGGGCTCAACTTGGGTTGGAGTCACAGAAGAGAACACAAACGCCATTTTAGAATAGAGTTCTGGCAAAAAATACCAACCGGTGAATTAATATTAATTAAATAAACCGGCGGTATGTTCGAGGCTATAAGAATTAAATAATTAAAGTTGGTAGCCTCGAACAATGGGAAAATCCCATAGAGATATATTCGCAGTCGAATATAAAAAGTAGTAACCACTGCCACCAGCCAAAACTCGATCAGGGAGGACGGAGACGTGCCCCCTTGAACAACAGACCCCGGGGCAACCGAATTTCCCCGATCAGTACGTCCACAATATAATGGTTTGTACTGGTTTATGTTCATAATTTGGGACTTGCAAAGCCAATGGTGACTTTAAATGCCCTGGGAGACAGTAGTCAGTCCCAGGGTATGGAGTCTCTGATGGGGGGTCGCTACAACACCCCTGGGTTACGGCACGGAGGGTGCAGTGTAACCCACATCAAAAAAACACATGAGACCCTATGGAGTAAAAGACCCCATATCCCATAAAACACATGGAAAGTTAAAGGAACACCTCAAATCATGTCTAAGAGTGGGAGCAAAAGAATCTCACTCTTAGCAGGAGAGAAAAAAATAAACCCCAAAAATCCGGCAGAGCTGCTGGGGGACTCACTAGGTTTGGGTAATTAGCCTTACAGAGAATTCTCCCTAACAAGGGGTGATGGCATCCATGGAGCCTGCCACTGGTTCGGGTGAGGGGTGCGCACCTATGCTTGAACCAGGGTCGGGAAACAGGGGTTACACATTGGAGGCACTAGCCCGTGGCCCCATGGTGCCTGGCTATTGCAGCTACATGCTTCTCCTCTGAGGGAATTCCTATAAAGACAGACACAGACA
The DNA here is from genome assembly GCF_040938575.1 of Ambystoma mexicanum. Taxonomy (NCBI): domain Eukaryota; kingdom Metazoa; phylum Chordata; class Amphibia; order Caudata; family Ambystomatidae; genus Ambystoma; species Ambystoma mexicanum. Next base: position 1,021,083,917 of record NC_090921.1, on the reverse strand, counting down.
TTAGGGCAATAAAGGTTTCATTAAAAGTGTAATGTGTGTTTTATTGTTTACAAGTAAAGTGTTGGTGCTCCGCAACCTGAGCACACAAAACATGTCTATATAATAGTAGTGAATGTTTAGAGTAATACATAGCCGTGGCTTCTATTTGCTATGAGTTTGTCCGAGTCCTAAATTAGTAATTGTATTTTTATATTTTCTGCCTAACTAGTGTTAGTAAGTATGCTCTGTGTGCCCCTAACTGAACACCTCACCACACTCAAACTTTTAAGTTCAAGCCATGCTGCTCAGTCACACAACCCCATATAGAGTACAAACGGACATTAGTGTATTGTCCTATTCATCAGAATAGGGTGGCCTCTCAGAATCTGTTCACAGGGCCGATTATAAAAATCCATCTCAACACCTGCCCCACCCTCTTTTGTCAAAAGTCTCTGTGTTATCTTTTTCTTATCGCCTCAAGGGCTCTACTCCTCAATGAACACACCCCATCTGTGGATAAAGGGGCTCTCCTCTTTCCCAGGAGTACACACCTTTTTGGGCGCACATGACTCTCCTCCTGGAGCATACCCTTCTTCTGTAGTTTCAGGGGCACTCCTCTTCCTCATGGGAGCAAAGATCTCATCTGTGCTGAAGGGGTTTACAGACTCCTCACTAGAACAGATTCTTCATCTGGAGTTACACAAGCACACCACTTCTTCACAGGGTGCATTCCCTACCTCTAAACTCATGAGGTTCTTCCCGTGTGCTCTCCAGCTTCTTCAAGAAAGACACTTCGTCACCCAGCTCAGAGGCATGGTCTGTGATTCTTAACCACTGGCTGCGGCAAACCATTGGCTAAGGCAAATTTTCAAATTGATTGGATAACTTGTTTCCTACAGTAGCAGCAGGTAAATATTTCCCACAAATGTAAGTGACCAGCCTACATCCTCAATGGGCATGTAAGGTTGGGGAAGCAAACCTACCCACCCTTGCATGGCCCATTGGGTTTACGTGCTGGGCAAAATAAACTGTCAAAGGGAATCCCAAGTTTCATTTGACAGTTAAAGCCAAACCAGGAAGTTGACCTTCTGGGGCATTTTACCACCACCACCACCTGCTGTTTACTTCGACAATCTTCTGATTGCCTGCGGGTTGCTGCTGAAGTCCAGAAAGTGTTTGATGTCTGCACTACCTGTCAGAACTTTAGCTTGGGATGTTTGAGGGTTATACCCGCAGTTGTCTCTATCCTGGGACAGTAATCTGTCCTGGTGCTGCCTTCTTTTGTTCACCTTGCTATTGGGAGTAATTTCCTTGGGTTCCCTCTTTTTTCGGGAGTCTTCCTCGCCAGATCCTTCACTCCTGGCTAGAGGACTGATGTTGTGGGAAGGTCAGTTGTTTTTTTTCTCAGGTTGCAGGGGCCTTAGTTGGCCAGGGCTAAAGTCCTAGTGAACCGAATCCTGCAACCCGCACCTATAAGAAAAGCATTTACTCAATGGTCTGTTTGCGCTGCTCGAGGCACATTGCCCAATACAACTGACGTGAGTACCAACCTTTGGGTCTCGAGGTGGGTGATTATTCAAGATACCCTCAGTTATCCCCCTAGTCCATGGAAAAGATTTCTTGGAGGCAGTTATTTACCACATTACCCATAGATTCTATTGGGTGGTAGAACTGTGCTGCTTCTTCCTCCGGGGCCTAGTTGGATCTACTGACCTCTAGAACATTTCTATGGAGTCTCCTGTGGCCTTCCCTGAGTTTGCCCATTGCAACATCCTCATCCCTGGGGTCAAACAGGCTTACCTCAACTAAAGCGGTGGACAGTAACTTTCTCCCTTTCAATCCAGTGGAACTGTGAACTTAAACTCTCCTAAAATTGGCTCTTGGATACGTACCTGCCTGTGGACATTTTCCCTGACTGCCCTTGGGGTTCAGTGAGCTCTGGGACCAAGTTTTACTTACCTGTGCTTTTGTTAGCATTTTTTAAATCATCCCCTTCATTTATGCCATGGTGAATGTACTTGAAACACTAACTGCATCTAGTAACAATGTGTATATTTTTCCATGAAATTTATCAGGAAGGTAACTTGCTGACATGTGTATTAAAACTTGAAATCTTTTGTCTAGGGTTTACTGTTTGAACAGATATTCAAAGAACGAGAGCTAAAACCACCGCCTGGGTGCCCCGCATCACCCAGTAGGCAGGAGCTACCGCTGGGGATCCAGGAGCAAGTAACAGAGCGCACCACAAATCTAAATTCCACTCGAGATGCACACCTTAGGTGTTTGTCCATTATGTTAATGTGCGTACTTATTAGATGGACCCCAATTCTTTTTATTGGCATTCGCAAGTTCTCCCAAGTTAATGTCACTTATTTAAAAAAATGTATTTGCTATAGTTATAAAATAACTTTACAAGATGAACACAATTAAGTAAGCAAAACAGATTCACATTCACTAGATACTTTCCAGCTTAATAAAAGAATTAAAAAAACAGATTATCAGACTAATATTCAATTAGATCTAAAAAACGCAAATATAATAAAAACCTGGATACATTATTTTCATCAAATAAAACATTGAGCAAATTCGGCGTTATATACCCCTTAAAAGACCCTTTGATTCATTTCACCAGGTTAAACACATTTTGCTTTGCCAAGATCAGCCTTCTCTAGCTGTAGTGATTTCAAAAAGCCAATTACTGCGATTACTACAGAGGTAGTCCTTTCTGCCAAACAATCATACCAGACTGTCTTCATTACCTAAACTGTAGTTCGTAAATCTTTTAAAATAGTAAATTCTCTTTCCATGCACTGCTGGACACACAGTAAAGAGATTTTTCAGTGACTCCATGTGACCATGCTTCGTACAGAATCTACAATCTGTCTGTTTCGGTAACAAAAGGCTGTATCTCACAAGTACATCCCTCGTTGGGATCAGATTCCCCTTGAATCTTAAGAAATTCCACCGCACATTTTTATAAGGGTAGAATGCCAGGTAGGGAGCCAAAACTCCGGCAATTCTATAACCCGTGGCCAGAAGTTTCAAAGATTTGTATCCATGGTGGCAGCCCAATCAGCTTTGTAAAAGACCTATTTCCCTCGCCGTGGATTCTCCACTAAATCATTGCAGGGTAACACTAATTTCTCGAGCAGGGTGGAACAATGATTGGAAAATTCAGAAACAAAGGCGTCTCCCCATTTGTAGTAAGTATTTCATTAAAATCACAGAAGAGAACTTTCCTAACTTAGTCCACCGTGCTAAATTGATTTGAAAATGTTATCACACGCAATTTAAGCCATTCATTTGTCTGTGACTTATATGGCTTAGCTGAAATTGGGAAGCCCAAGTATACAAAGCTTTCTACTCTCTCCAAACGGTCAATACCAATTCACCAGGTAAATGAAAGGGTTCTTTTCTTTTTAGTACATAACCTTGGTCTTGGTGGCAATGACTGCCAGAGAGTGAACTAGAGCATAGTCAGTGAAGGCTATAAGCAAATGTTGTAGGCCAAACTGTGTGCAATCAAACAATAACAAGTCATCTGCAAATGCCGGCCATAATGGTTTAACTGTGTATTTTTGGCGTGGCAAATGCAGCCGCTTCTAGGCACTCTCCAATATCTGATGAATATAGGTTAAACAGGCAGGGTGCCAATATGCCACCATGCCCTACACCATGGAAAGTAGACACTTTACGAGTCAATGACCCTCTGTGATTCAATCTAATCTTGACGTTCGACCCCCCTCATACAAAACATTAACAAACGGAGTAGGCCTTTTTGTATGCCCATTTTTTTTTAGTTTTTCTCCCCCCAACAACAACCCTCCATCCACGATGTCAAATGCGGCTGACAGATCAATGGTAGCCACAAACACTGAATCATATTTGCCAGACCACAACTGGCTCAATAGATTTTAACGCAAACCCACTGAAAGTGGTAACCAGGAACTTTCTAAAGCCAGTCTGCCACTTTTGAATCTTAACCAAGCCACACTACAAACGCTCGAGATGTTCTAACAGCAAGGCCGAAAAGACCTTACGGTCCGTGTCGAGTATGGCTATGGGTCATTAATTTCAAGGATCTGATCGAAGGCCTTTCTTAAAGTTTGGTACGATAAACGCTGTGGACCAAGTTTTGGTTTAACAACCAGAATCAATCGTTAAAGTAGAAGCCCACACCGACGCTTTGCCCTTAAAACAAAAGACTGAATAATTGATTTGTGCCTGCAGCACGGGAGGCTCTAATCTTCCTAATTAGCTCATCTTCCTGTATCTCCCGCTTCCAAACACCACCTGTAGGTGGAGTAAGAGCTGGTTCGTGCTTTCCAGCGGCATGGGCAGTACAAATACCTTCTGAAAACATGTTACCCAATCCTCCTTTGAAACTGTGTTAATCGGATAAGATGCCCAAGGTTCCCAAATCATTCCTCACTCCCCAAAAGACATGAGAGTTTTTATTTCTCAAAACCTCAAGCATAGCTTCTGCGTCTCGCTGACTTAATGCTCAGCAACCCCTTAGCAAATTGTTATAACCTTGTTTCCGATGTTTAATTTTACAAGAATTTTCCATTTAATTGAGCCCTGTCTGTTCTTTATTTCTGCTCTCATAACTCTTATTATTTGCCACCTCAGCATCATAAGCATTTAGGTGCCTCAGTGCTATGTCATTATTAGCACTTATCTCAACCATACTTCGGCACAGACAGAATCTCGTACAACCATTCATGAGACACAGTCGAGTTACCTAGCAAAGATTTAGTTTACACGAGATACTGCACCAGAATTCCATACCACTCTATTCCCTGCCAGGTTCCCCCTTAGCCCTGCTGACATACAATAACGTACTTCATTGAATCCCTTACCTACACAAAAGAGGGATAAACAGGGTGCAATGATCACTAAATTCTGTTTGTACGACGTCAAAACATTTACATTTTTCAAACGGATCCTTCCATACAAAGATGTAGTCCAAAGTAGAAGACGACTCAACAGTGAACCATGCATGGTTGTCATAATTAATTCCCTGTATGGACCCATTCAGCATGGAGAGGCCAATACCACATACTTTTTCCAACCATTTATAGCCATACAGTTGTTTTCCCACCTTCTGAGGGAGTGCTACCCATTCTGAATCAGGAAGTGGGCAGATAGCATTTAAGTCTCCTGAGAGAATGATTTGTCCCCAGGATAAACTATCATACCACTCACGTATTTTATTTATGAGTTAGTCTATAAATCCATCCAAATCACCCACAGCTGTGCACCAAGAAACATTCAATATTAAGAGATCTAGAACGAGCATCAAGGAAGTCCGTACATGGGTCGCTAGGGCCCCAAAAACAAACAATGGATTTAACAATAAATATCTCCCAGAAAGATTTTACCAATGTTAAAAGGCCCCCAAGCAGATGACCCAAAACACCCCTTTAGCTACTTGAAAACTAGCAGCAAAGCTATCTACGGTTAGGATGTTTAAAAACCATGTCTCTTGAAGGGAGATAATTCCATATGATTTCAAAAGGAGCCCCACAACCTAGTTAGTTACCAAATGATTATCGCCTATGGTATTCCATGTTAAGAGGATGCCCCAACTGGCACTCAACCGTTCTAGTCAGGGAGCCTGCCAACTAAGACCAATCTTTCACCTGATGTCACTTATACATCTTTGTAAGTCACCAATTGGCCGGGGGATCCACAAGTATTGCATGGTAGCGGTCGATTTCAAGCTAACCAGGCACTCCTAAGGTAGAAGCAGGAGCTAAATCGATCCTAGCTCCCCTCAATTCCGAACCCTGGTTCTGTCCTGTCTGTGGCTTTAATGTAAGAGACTTTTATGTACTATTATATGTGACTGTATATTAATATAGTTGTGACGCCCTAGGAGGTCTACATTAATGCTGAATAGTGTTTTAGGTCTTCTAACCTATTTTTCCTGTTGGATTATATAGTGGGTTTCCCTTTTTTATCTCAAACCCTATCTATATGTGTTGGGTTGTGACTATCAGAGCTAGGGCCTTCCACATATACTAGGGTTACGTTGCGTCTTTAGGACACTGCACTTACTTGTGCAGGCCAGTAGTACACGTATCTGCTTGTTAGATTTAACAGATCCATGGTTCCCCCCACACCCTGTTATTTTTGGTTAGGTGCTCACCTCTGGTAGAAGGCCCACATGTAGACATAGGGGTTAGGAGACTCTTTGCATTGGCATTATTGTTTTAATAATATGCGGATACCATTTCAATACTGTTTTATTAATATTGTGAAAAGCGAGAGGGTGTTTCACAACCTAGTCCCGGGGAACCCGTACTCAAGTGGCCAGGGAAAGGCAATCACTTTTGGATCCCGACCCTGGGGGTGGACATACGAGGGAAGATCTCCTGGGTAGAGGGTCCTCCGGGAGCAGCCGAGAAGCACGTGTTGGTGAGACATGGTATCCACTTTTCCCACAGCCCATCTAACCCCTGTATCTACCTATTTTATGGGAAACTACAGCTCCCATAATTTCTCCCCACTTCACAATGACAATACTACTGAGCCGAGGAAGATGAGGAATGAGGCCAGGAAGATCACCTCTAATGATTTGCAATGGTCCGGTCCCTTTTATGACATCAGGCAGAGTAAGTCACGTAAATCCTAACTACACACACCTGCCACTTGTGAACACTCCTTGTCAGGATAAAAGGTGACATGCACAGGCACATTAAATGAGGATGGTTACGAGAAGGAGCCGCTCTTCCGTGGCTGATGCGAACCAGGCTATTGAAGTTGGAAGGTCAAGGGGCTATTCGTCACTTGCGGAGAACGGGAAGAGAGACAGGCGAAAATTCCATACTTTCAGAAAGCCATAAGCGTTTAAAGACTGAAACCGACCGAGAAGAAATATACCTTCAAAGTGCTTCAATGTGGCCCGCTCCCCTACAGGGTAAATTAAGTCGGGTAGGAATAGAGGTGCTATTGGTAAAAACCTTGACTACTACATAAAAGGCGTTGAAGAAAGAAACCCAATTAAACACGACCAGTGAGTTATCGAAGGCAACAAAGGCCCAGATTGAGTTAAAGGCAAATGTACCTGTAACAAGAGTTGAAGGTTGTGTGTGTGCCAATAACCACGTAATGGAAAATACAATTGCTGAACTGCGACGAGAGTATAGAAAGTAAAAGATTGCTCCTGCGAGGCGGAATCGCACATTCAAAACTCTCTGCAAGATGTTTGAAGTTGTAGCGGGAAACGAAGGCAAGAAAGTAACCACGATCCTGAAAGAAAGTTGATTGATATTGATATTTTATTTGTATTGCGCTCACAAACAAGTGTTTCAGAGCGCGACGAGGCAAGAGAGGGGAACAAAGGAGAACAACAATCTTACTAGACCTAGTGACATTGAGAATGCGCAGGCGCAGGGTAGAGGGAAGGGGGACAGTGCCGGGGGAGGGAGGGGTGTAAAGTGCTGAACAAAACAAATGAAAACAAGTGGTAGTGGAACCAGCAAGTGGCAAGTGCTAGGTTTAAGACACAGAAAGGGGGTGTCTGATAAGTGTGGAAAAATGGGGGAACTGTAGGGTTACAGATACAGACCTAAGTGCAAAGGTTGCCAGGAGGCAGTGTGGGTGCGTGGCAGGATGGCAAAGTACCTGGGCCTGAAATCAGAGGGTACCCAGGAGCACAATGCAGAAGCAGAACAGATCAGCAGGGGAGAGGAGGAGAGAAGGTAGAAGCAAAGAGGAAGGTCTTGAGGTGCTTCTGGAACCGGAGATGGTTCTGCTCAAGTTTCAGAGTGGCAGGGAGGCTGTTCTAGAGGGAGGTCTCAGCCGAAGAAAGATCTACTCCCAGCTCGTTTCTTTGAGAAACGACTGACCCTGAAGGAGGTCGAGGAGCGAAGAGCTTGAGAAGGAAGGTATGTTCGCAGGGAGAGTTGAAGGTATTTTGGACCCAGGCCCCAGAAAGCCTTGTGGATAATGCAAAGGGTCTTGAATTTTATCCTTGCAGCCACAGGGAGCCAGTGAAGAGATTTCAGGGCTCGAGAGATACGATCCCAGGGCTTGAGGTCAAGGAGAAGTCTTGCAGTCCTGTTCTGGATGAGTTGCAAAGGGCGGAGAGTAGTAACAGGAAGATTTAGAAAGAGGCTGTTGCAGTAATCCAACCTAGAGAGAACCAGGGATCGAGAGACAGTGAGTTTCTGGGGGAAGGAGAGGAAAGGCAGAATATTTCTGAGGAGGTGCAGTTGGAAGTTTGACTTTTTAGAGACATCAAAGATGTGGGCAGAAAAAGAAAAAGCTTGGAGTCGAAGATGACCTTGCAGATGGGGGTGGGAGGAGGGCCAAGGGAGGCAGGCCAGAGAGTGACAGGAAAGGAGGGTGAAGATGTGCCAATAAGGAGAATCTCTGTCTTACTGGCATTAAGGCAGAGATCATTGGTGGCACAAAACTCCTGAATAGCAGACAATCAGAGATGAGAGACGGAGAAGAGGTGGCCGAGGGAAGCCTGAAAATGAGTCAAGTGTCATCCGCATTGCATTGAAAATTGGAGCAGAGAAGAGCAATGCGATGGGCGAGAGTTGCCAGGTATTGGTTGAAAAGCGAGGGTGAAAGGTTAGACCCCTGGGGAACACTGCAGGTTGAGAGGGAGATCGAGGAAAGGAAGGACCCAAGTTGGACCTGGGAGGGTCGATCAGAGAGGAAAGAAGTCAGTCAGGCCAGAGCCTGATCAGTGATACCCAGGTTGTCACAGACACTGTTGAGCAGGATGGTATGGTTGAGCGATTGAGTGGAAAACCTAAGTGTATGAACTTTAAATACGCCAAGAGGGCATGCCAAGAGTGCAAAGTAAAGAAATGATCATTCCAAGGAAATACCAAGAAGCATTGGTGTTGAGAGTTGATGAAGATTGTCAAAGTGTTTAAAGAGGGTCATGCTGAGGTCTATGTAAAATCCTTGCAGTTTTGCAAGTCTTTGTCAGTAAAAGTAAAGTAAGATAAAAGTTGTATGAAACTAAACACACAAAGAGAAAAGAGGGTTTGAGCCCGGCAGAGGGAGACCCATGTGAGAAGTGAAATTACAAATGTTTCTGAAAAGAAAGACGGGCTCAAGCCCGGCAGAGGGAAGCCTGTTTTGAATTGGGGTAAAATGCAAGATAAGAGTTGAACTGTGCATTTGTGGCAAGGCGGACCAAGCCTAAAGAACTGGTTGAACAGTTAAAAGCATGAAGTCCAAGTCTGAACTGTCGAATTGTACCAGTAAGCCAAAAGTGTGCCAGATTGATAGAATTGTGCCAATCTCCTATCCTTTTAAGAAACTCTCGAAACCCTGTGCTTCTGAACATGGGGAAAGGGGTGTTACCTAAGCCATTCTGACATTTATTTTAAGACACTATTTTTCCTTTTTATACGCCCTTTACAGATTTGTCATTTGAGAAGGAGGGCCAGGTTATTTTTTTTTTTTTGTATAGGACTTTTTATTTTGAGTAGACAGACTTGGACTTGTTTGTTGTTTAATGGTCGAGACTACTCCCATTCTAGAGTTAAAGTTGGTTAGGAATTCTCACAACCTTATCAAATACAAAATAAAAATGTTTCAATCTTGCATCCATCGTGTCTGCTGTTGATACCATGCCTTCCTTACAATACCGAAACTACTTATTTGACCTGATAATATTATATGTGTTACTTAAATAAAGTATATATTTTTCAGTCTATCAGTGTAGTGTATTTTCTGGAGACGTTTGTGGATTAATTGTAAATGGGTCAAACTACTACCCCTACCTGAGAGTTAAAACTTATCAATCTGACCATGTAACCTACACTAAGAAAGGATTGGCTTCCCTTTCTTGTGAGGAGTTGCCTACCCCGTAAGATTAGTGGCTGTAGCATCATCAATAGAGGCTTTTACACAAACTGCCTTAATGGGCAACGCAACATGTGTGTGCCTGGCCGGATGTGACAGATGAGCCGGTCTGGTCGTAATCCACACTGTGGCCCGAGAAGATGTCTGTTGCTGGGCACAAGCACAGAAAGAATCTGTCCAGGATTGGACAGCCCATGCCAGTTTGAATGGTGCAGATCCTTTCCATTGGGGGTCTGGAAGGGTGGGGGAGGCAACCCTGGGTCAAGTCTAGAACAATTCTTCTGGAATGATCGTGAAAACCCTCCATGGTGGTTGATCCTTTGGGCTAGTGGGACCAGTTAGCTCAACCCTGGCAAGTGCATCCTACCCTCAAACATTTGGAAGTGTCCTGGACTATCCTGAGGCTGACCAGCTCCATCCAGGGCCATTGCTGTGCACCGGTCGCTGTACCGAATTTGGATTTGGTTTGATACAGATCTCCAGCATGTGGGCAAAGAGCACTTCTCATTCCGATCCTGCTCTGCCACTTAACGGAGCAAGTTATTTCCCTCGAGTGTTTTGATCGTCGTTGTTGCTGCTTGCCTTGTCTGTAGACATCTTAGGACTGCCTCGCAAGGTGCCTGAGTTGTCCAGCATTAGGAGCTGTCAACTGAGATCAGAACAACTGCTCAACTGGACCAAGTGACAATGCTAAAAGTCTGCGGACCCTCAACCCCCTACAACAGGACCTTAAAGCGAAGGAAGTGGGCCCAGCGAATTCAGGAAATCTAGCTATGGTTCCCCGCCAAATCAAAGGATGTCGAGCCTGTAAGCTGTTTTTTCTCACCCCCCTCGGTTATATGAGCGCAAAGTCCGGGCCCTACTTCTCCCTTGTCTGGTCTTCTGACATAGGCCAAAGCAAGGTCCAGGTGAGCCCCAATGCCCCTAAAGTTCATCACTAAATTGTTTAATTGGGTCTGTAGTGCTATGTGTGCTTTAGAGTCTTCCCCCTGCCAGCTTCCTTCCCCACCCATATTCCTGCCTCCCAACCCTCCCACAACATAGCCGATTGGCTCCCCATCCTCATTGAAGACATCACACTAGGGCAGTGTATGCCCTGGACAGTCCTCCACTAAGGGCCCTGAAGCAAAGGGAACCTCCTATAAAAGAAGCTCCAAATGGTGTCTGCAGGCAGCTGAAAACCAGCAGCAACTGACAAGCTAGGCAAGGCGCAAAAAGAATTGGGGACAGCTCCCCTCTGTTGCAACACTAAAACGACCACACTACTCAAATTTCCATATAACCTGCAATTATTTCACACTACGAGCACCACTTATTCACTACACATAGCACACCACTATAGTCCACCCATAGTTGCACGCTAGACACCAACCGGAAAAGCAAATCTAGATGTGTTTACATTGTATGCTGTATTCTGCAACCTAGGCCTTTTCCCAACATCAACGAAACTCAATGCTAGGTGCATTTCATTGACTGCTATATTTTGAAACCTAGGCCTTTTTCCCACTATCCAGGAAACTCAAATCCAGGTACGCCTTGCCTGACTGCTGTAGTTTGAAACTTGACCCTTCCCCATCCACCAGTGAAAGTCATACTTCAGTGGGTCTCCCAACTACTACACTCGGACACCAGACCCACTATTAAACAACCAGAGAAGTTAATAGATTACAGTTGGATCTCAGTCTCAAACCCTTTTGAAATGCATGTTAGGTCCTCTTCCCCCTCCTCCTCCCGGCCTGTTACGCTCACCTGAACTAGAATCCCCCCCCTTCAGGCCTCTCCCTCAGTAGAAAAGCTGTGAGCGGTGGTACTTGGTGATACTGCTCCTGCGTGGAGATAAGTGTGTGAGTGCGCCAATCTGTGATTGTTGTACCTCTCGAACCCTTCACCCCAAAGTACGGTGTCTGTGAGCATACGCCGGCCCATAAAGCTCACCTGTGAATTATGGAACATAAGCTCTCCGTTCTGCTGCTTCTGGCAGGGGCACGTCGAATGGGATCTAGTTACTTCACTGATCCCTGATAAGGATTAGTCCAGTCCAGCTGCGACTATGCTTCTCCTTACGATTGGTAAATCTTTGAGCTATTGTGATGCTGTTTGTTTTGTTTAATGTCTTTATATGTTGCTCCTATTTATGCCCGCAATAATGTCTCTCTTCTGTTTTCTTCCCTTAAATGGAAATGCGGCCTCAATGCAGCTGTGAGACGCGGCCGGATGGAAGATGGATGCTACTGCAATGTTCGACAGCAGGTAAGGGATGGTTTAAGGAAAGCGCAAAGTATGGCGAAACACAACCTTAAAGTCTTTTCGATGTCTAACCTTGTCTTCTGTTTTTCCTTGCAGGCGCTGCTGTCGACGATGGAGCGTGTCGTGCTGCAGTGCCAAGATGAAGAGTTCGGCATTCCGGAAAGTGTAAAGATGAATACTTGGTTCGACTGAAGAGATGTACAGTTGAGAACAGCTTCCCCCAGTTGGTAAGTATGCTGGCAGGAAGCAGGATGTCCAGGAAGCAGGATCTTCAAAGGCAAGTCTGACCTCACGTGACGGTGAGCGTTACGCTTCTTGCAAGTGCAGAATAACGCGAAGCGTCTGTCTTGAGGATCGGGGCAGCTTATATAGTTGAGATCAGGGGCATGCCCGTTGGGGCTGGCTTACCAGCCACACCCTGCCACTCCTAGAGAGTGAGCACGTGCAATCCATTAGCAGCCACACCCAAAAATACACATGGGGCTGCTTAATGGATGGAATGTTCAAAGTTAATGCATTTGAAGTGGTGTGTCCATAATAAAAGCTTTTTGGTGTTAAATGGATGTTCTTGTTTACTTTTGTTCATGAGCCTGGTGCCAAAGGCGCCAGGACAGTGTCCAACAAGGTCTCCTTTGCATGCAACCCCTACATGCCTGTGCCCCTGACTGCATGACCATAACACTGCCCCCAACCAACCGACCACCAAGTGAGTTGCCCCCACTGCAACCATTTAGAAACATCAACCCTCTCCCTTTTGCGCCCACCTTATGCAAGGAAGCATACCATTGTATGCGTGCAGCGGGAAGAGAGCAGCAGAGTGAGGCAGGAAGGGCAGAGTCGGTAGGGGGTGTGGAAGGTGGGGGGCTCGCAGACCAAACCCACAGGATTCTCCACAAAGACCCTAGCAGAAAGTCTCTCGAAATCAGACCCAGGATGTTAGGCAGACCAACCCTGAAGCATTTCTAACTAGTTAGTAACTATCCGGTATTCGTGACGGCATCTCCCAGGATGCATCCAAAACCTGGAACATATTCCCGAAGGTCTATTAGGAATCAGAGAAGATACGCTATGGGAATCCAGCAGCTCATTCAGACACGTTGGCCAGCAGGTGCAGATCTCGATTTTTCACAGTTGGGACAATTACCAGAGGTTTTCTGGTCCCTGGTGTTGGAATTTCAAACACCACAAACCCCAAAATTTTCCATGCAAGGTAAAAGCCAGGTGGCAGAGGAAAAGCAGAGCTGCAAACCAACTCCAGCCCATGTACTTGAAAGAGTGAAAGAAATCCAAAATGGTGGCAAGCCTTTTAAAGGGTTCCTTCTTCTGGCTTGGTCTACCTAACCAGGGGAAGCTCATCCATAATGGGCCATTATGGACGAGCAAAAGCCAGCCCAGCCAAAGCTGACCGCTTCAACAGGACACCCAAGAGTTCAACAGAGGAAGGACAAAGCCTAAATACCCACAAAGGGGCTTGACAAAGGCCAAATGGTCAATCTCTAAAAGGAGTTGGGGGCTGAGGGTCAGATATCAAACCATGCTGGTTGGTCAGTAGGACGGCCCCTCAGCCCTATGTACCCCCACAGTGAGTGAGTGGGATATTGCAGGTAGCTGTAATCGCCTGAAAAGTTAAACAATATGGAGGCGGTCATTGAGGGCTCCAAAAGAGCCCACATGGCCAAACGGTCCTTTTAAGCTTATGTCGAAGTAACCTATTCAAGGGAAAGCCCTGAAACAAAGAATGGCTGAGAGCAGGATTTACAAAAATCCATTGGTATCCCAAAAAGGTAGATTGGGAGACACTTGTAGTAAAGTGGTTTGCACCCCTGGTTAACCCAAAACAACGTAGTTGCCACCAACCTATTCCATAAAACCTGGGTATGATAATAGAATCACCCTGAGGCAAAAATGGCGAGTCGGAGGCCCCCAAGGAGTACTAGATGCCTTAGGGCCACCCAAAAGCATATAGCGCATACAAGATAAAAAGGAACTGAATGACAGGGGGACTTCAGGAGAAGTACTCTGGCCTCCCAAATAGAGATCAAGGAATTAAAAAAGGCACTGGGATAAAGTAATAAGTTGTGGGACCCGCAAAACGTGTCCAAAGAATGCTCAAAAAAGGCCACTGCAAAGAAAAGGCAGAAATCAATTATTGTGGCAGAAACAAAAACTGGTTCAACAAGGCTCCTTTTTGCGCAGGAGATCTGCAACTACAGGAGGGGGACCTCTTGCTTCAGAAGTCTAACTTGGGATGGCGACTGAGATGGATTTTCAGAATCTGCCCTGTGTACACATTCTGAGACGGCACCTATTCAGTAAAAAAATAAAAAAATCTTTTAATTTTATACAACATGCAAGACAGCATATGGAACCCACAAGACAGTGACTTTCCAACAGAACAATATTTCACATTACTAATTCATATGGAGCATCCGCACGCACCACGTACAATGTCCAGCCTCTCCGGTGAGGTCCCCTGGCTCGTCGAAACAGAAATTGCTTTTACGGACCTCAGATATCAACAGGCTGTGAACTCACATGGAAAATGAACCTATGTTCAGCATCCATACCAAAACAAATATCCTTCAATCATAACGCCTTTGTGGGCACCACCCTCCTGCCCTATAATAAATACTTTGTGATTTAATCCACAATATTAGGATTTTACACAATTTAACACATAACCATATCATAAAAAGTTCATACATAACATAACAGCAAAAGATAATAATCATAATAGGGTGTGGAAAGGAAAATAAGCAAAGTAAAATACATTTAAGTAAGATTAAATGCTTTGGAGTGCCTCACTGCGGGCTACTCCACCCCTCCCCCCCCGAACCCCCTTTCTCCACTGTGGGATTGGGCGTGAGCTTTTTCCTTGTTAAACCTGATGACTACATCTACCAGAAGCCCTTGCAGCAGAAATCATCATTGATTATCATCACCTGCACTTGCTGTGAGCTACAAGTTAAGACAGCCTCCCTAATGACGTGTAAGAGCACAGAAACCGGTCGGAGGAGAACACTAATGGCTGAGAAGGTTGTGCAGGGAACTGGAGTGCGCCCCTCTCCTCGTTTTACCATATCTAAGGATGTATATATAAAGGTACAATGTATAAACGATGTATAAACACTAAAATAGGCAGATAATAGACCAACATATCATAATCCTGCTTCTTCCAACATTAGGGCCTTAACTTGAGACCAAATCCTAAAAAGAGCCAGTTGGAGACCAAAAGCCTCAGAATTTAAACAGCTGACCCAAAGGTCTTCCTCCATTATTGTCTCATAGTTATGCACCAATTTCACAAATGCACACATGTATAGCGGTCCAAGTTTAGAGCAGAGGGTTAGGACGTGTCTGGTAGTTTCCAACACTCCTACACAGTCTGGCATATTCAGCAGTGTTTAGCCTCAATCGGAAGCGTCACAAGGCCTCCAATGATAGCCAGAACCGGGAGCTGATTAGTCCCAAGTCTCAGTATAAAATGCCTCACCTCAGGCAGGCTGAGGTTTTCGATATCTATGTGTAACATGCGCTACAGCTCATGTCCACTCAGCTTGGCCAGATGGACGGCATTCATGCTCCAATCCCATCTATTCAATTTTTCCTCAAACAACCTTTTTGGTGTACAAAGGGCAGATGTATCTTCTCATAACACCAGTCAATCTCCTTGTAAAGGGCCTCATTTAGTTATTTAAAATTGTGGCCCCCAGGATGTCTCTCAGCCTCAATTATCCCCAGCCAACCTCAATCTGCATGTAGGTTCTGCGCGTGCTTTAAGGTAGAAAACTCCTCTTGCTCCTAAAGCCATGCCCTTCAAAGAGATAATACCCAACTCTAGGCGTAGGTCCTGTACCGAGCAGGACGGACCTAGTCCCAGCACCATACGCCAGTAGTGGCCCTCCAATATGTTTAGCCACTTCAAATCTTGCATGGCCAATGCCTCCAAGCCGTAAAGTATGGCAGGGACAAAGCACTGTTCATAGAGTTTTAACATTCCTGCCACACTAAAACGTGCTAGCCCCAGGTCTAAATCCTGTTTGTGTGTAGTGTAGATCTGATTTTCTGTTATCCAGGCTTCTACTTCTTTCAATGCCAGTGTCAAAGATTTTACTTGTGACATCCAGCATTGAAAGTTGTCTAAAGTTAGCGGGTAAGCCCCTATCGCCCTTTTTATGCACAGGGATCAGTAGAGACCTCTTCCAAGAGGAGGGGACTAGGCATGTTCTACAGATAGAGGAAAATAATGTAAGCAGCACCTGTGTCCAATTCTTGGAATCTTTTTTCAATACCGAGTTTGCCAATCCATTGGGGCCCGGTGCATTGGAAGACTTTACGTTCATCATTGCTTGCATTATTATGTTGTAAAGAAGTTTGAGTGGCCAAGATTTTACTTCCACAGGCAACCTAGTAGTAACCACCCCCTCCTTATAAAATGTATTAGCAATGTGATTTGCCCGTTTCCCCTTTAGCTTCTGCTCACCCTTTGCTTGGCTAAGAAGTGCCATATAATGCGGCTGTTTCTACTGCAGAGAATTTCAGTGAATTTTTGCCACTGCACTCTCTGTAGGGTTAGGCGATATGCTCGTAACCAGGAGCGATAATTTCGATTCATCGCCTTGGTTTTAGTCCTTATCAACCCATGATCACCTACAGTCGCTATTGGCCTTCTTAAAGCTTGGATGGCTCGGCGCATCTCCCCTTTCTGGTCACGTATGTTGACATCAAAAGCTGCATTTCCCCCCGCCTTCCTTCGCATCCCCGGGGCTAAAGAGCTCTTAAACAATGTCTGGGTTGTTTGTGTTATCCACTGTTCCATCTCCTCTGGGTTTTTTCCCCAGAGCAGCTGATTAATTTCTGTTTGAATAGGGAAAGAGATGGTATTCATTTTTTCGATATTGCGCTGAGTCCACTGGATCCTATTACAAGCATGGTTAGGTTCTACTTCAGAGCATGTACCCACTTTCATGGTCTTCGCCCCTCCCTCTATACTTAACATTAGGGTAGCATGGTCACTATGATTATTCAGGGAGATCCATAATTGCAAGACATGTCCCAATAAGCACTCCAACACTGCCATATAATCCAGCACTGTGCGCTTTGCACCCACTGCCCATGTAGAGTTTCCTGGTGTATCACAGAGGGTGCGGCCATTTAATATTGTCAAATTCCGCTCCTTGCAAATGTCTAGCCACACTTTTCCTTTAGGGTTGCTCCTGGTCGGAGGTAAGCTACAGATGTTGGTAACATAGGGATAGGTCCCACACCCTTCCAAGTCATAACATTTGGCATTTAGATCTCCCCCTAAAAGTAAGGGAGCTTGGTCTTTTCCCATACACCATGAGGTCAGTAGGGAGTCCAATTTGTCCCCTAGGGCTTCTGCGATAGATTCCCTCGGGGCAACATACACATTGACTACCAATATGTCATTGAACCCTCCAAGCCCCTGGAAGAGATGTCTGTATTACCATTATGTTTCCCCCCGAACAATCCCCATAAATCAACCTGGGGTTATATGAGGATTTAACACTAGTCAATAGACCACCCCTGGGTCTACCCAAATCGGCCTCTGTTGCCTGGGACTGAAAGGTGACATAACCATCCAATTACACTTCAAATGTAACCCATGTTTACTGTAATAGGAATAGCTTGGATGTCAATAGCCAGTCACGGGAACCCCCCCCCCCCTCACATTTGTCCAGTGACTGAAACCCCTAGTGTTCCAGCTCATTATGAAGGAATTTCACCCTTCTTCCTTTGAGCAACCCTTGTTCGTCTGTCAATTTGGTGGCAGCTCTTCCTAAGGGTGCTGGCGGTCCACTGGTGGAACTTGCACATTTACATTTGCGGCATTCCTCTCTAGGTGGGTTTTTGGGTATAGGAGGGTCCAAAACATATTCCAAATAGCCCAAGGAAGCTTGGTTCGCCCTTATCATTGATGCTGTTTCCGGCAGACAGCAATGGATTGTAGTGAATTTTACTCCAAGCATGTGCGGGGGGCTGGGTGGGATTCAGTTGGAGATGAGATTAGGTCTCTTATGCCCCTGTAGCTCAGTGGGTGATTGACCTTGATTCGGTTGCTCTTCTAACAGCCAACTTGGTAAAGTGCCCACCATCTGAGCCGACCTTCTCTTTCTCCGAGTCGCCCGTTTATGATGTTTTTTAGATATGTTATTGCCCATCAGGCGTGGGGGCGAGTTTCGCGGCGGGGTGGCGCCACCACCTCCACACTTACTTCGAGGCTCGGCAAGGGTGGCTTCTGCTGATGGCGGCCATTTGCCAGGCGTTTACTCGCCAGTCGAGTCTGTCTCCTGGATGGATGGGCCACAGCAGGTTTTTCCCCTTTTTTTCCCGCGACGGGTCTCATCGACCCAAACTAGGGTCGTTCACCTTGTCCAAAGTTGGCAGTTTCCTCTACTCCATTACTGCTCGGGGGATTTGTTGGAGGAATATCTCCCCTGAAGTCAATAATGGGCGAGGTTGCATTTCTATTTACCCTTCCTAGATGTGAGTAGAGGGCAGCGATCACTCTCCCCTGAGCTTTCAGGTCTTCATGGATGGTGCCACACAATTTCAGTGGTATTTTCACCGCTAAATTGAGCACCGCATGACTTGTTTGCGAGGTGTCAGGCGTGCTAAACTCTGTTTGGGTGGATTCATGCAATGGATTGGCTGAGTCAAATATATTAGGGCTGGCGGAGAGTCGAGGCACCCTGCCGGGAGACGTTGTATGCGCTGTCCCATTGTGCGGCACTACTGGAACCTCTTTCGGCACGTCCTGCGTTCCATTCGTCCCCACTGGTTGCTCCTCTCCATGCGCCTTAGCCCTGGGACTATGAACGCTCTCCCCCTCTCCCTTTTTCACTGGGGGGGGGGCAATCTGTTGCTGGTATGATGGTTATTGCTTCCTCCTCTTGTTCTACCGCTTACATAGCCACTTGGACTTGCAAGGCGTAGCACAGTTGTAGGAGAGAGTCATTGTCCAGATCCAGCGGCACATAGCTGCCTTCGTCCTCAAGTTGTGGCATACTGCAATACTGGTTTACAGCAGCTGATTCAACTTCAGGCGTTTTAGTGGGGGAAAAAGGCATCTAGCGTGCCCTTTTGCAGTACCTGGAGTGTATCGCCAGGCTCCATTGCCCCTGCGTTGTCAGAGGTCATGGGCTGGTTGCTGGATCGCAGTCCATATAGTTATTTTTCCCTTTGTTCCTGTTTTATTACGGCTAGATGCTTTACCAGGCATTGTGTGTCCAAGTCCTTACACGGGTTCTGGGGGGGATAGGGGTGGTGGAGGAGAATTTCACCCGGGGCACGAGTCGGACTGAGGGCTATATTAGATGAATGGCTCTCTCCCTCCTAGGCCTTTGCCTATTCCCAACTCCTGGCCCACAGTCAAGAAGCTCCAATTCCAAAGACAGTCCTTTACCCCCCACGTCTGAGGGAAAAGCCGGGAGGGTGGCAGAGCCCCCAAAATCTCCTGCTTTGTTACATATTTTCTCTATCACTTTTCCCCGTTAAATAATGTACCTGGGAGTGGTGGGTCCTTGCTGCTCTCAGCTCCTCCAACGAGGACCACGAGAAACACACTGCGCACACACCGCGCTCTGCTTGGAAATGACTATTTCAAGTCCGCCCTCTGAGGGATAGTCAGACACTGAAGAAAGACTGCTGCCAGAAAACACGTCCTCTCCCCTTCAACACCAGAAACACACTGCGCACACCTGCCCTAGATCAGAGACACCCTACGTTTAGCCAATACCAACATCAGCCCAGCAAGTCTACTTGTGTACCCAGGGATTGCACTTGTGCACCCTAATAATGTAACCAGAGGGTTTGGTTCTATGCGCACCCCAATAAAATCGCCAAAGACCTGGAATAGTTTGGTTCAATAGGCCATAATAATTGGGCATTGCCATGCCAAGTGTAAAAAGGGGCTGGGGTTTGAGAACATTTTACGCGTTCATCGGGCCTATCTGGAAAGAACCTGCTCAGGACTGCCAGCGTGTAATACAGCCGATGTAAGTATTTAAAATGCAAATTAACAAGGGGGTCCTGGAAGTCCCTCTGCCGGACATTAGTCCTGGTTACGAGAGACTTACCCGGAGCATTTCGGTGCTGGCCTGCCCCAGGGCAGGACAAAGACTGATATGTTTGGCATATTTCTTCTCTGTGAAAGATAGTGAGCTAAAGACTCTGCACCCAGGACCCCCTTGTTAATTTGCATATTTAAGTAACTTTGGGTCTCACCCTAAGTTACTAGGGGAATCCAGACGTGGACCCCTTGCTCACTATTCTTAGAGAGGCACAGATCCACCCTACTGATGAGGTCCAACCAGAACGAAACACGTGTCTGGGGTTTCTGTTGGTACTCTTGTTCAGAGGAGAATTGCCTAGAATTTCGGGTTCTGGACTGCCCCAGGGCAGGACAAAAACTGATATGTTTGGGAGATTTCCTCTCTGTGAAAGATGGTGAGCTAAAGACTCTGGGTAAGTCTCTCGTAACCAGGACTAATGTCTGGCAGAGGGACTCCCAGGACCCCCTTGTTAATTTGAGTATTTAAAATGCAGCAACTTATACTGGCTATTTAGGAATACTTTTGTTTGCCTACAGCAGTAGCGCCAGACTGCCACCAATATCATGTCATCCGCATACAGCGATATTACTAGTTTGTGTGAGAACTGCATACCCTTTTCCATATGTTTTTTCCTTATCAGTTCGGCCAGACGCTCGATTGCCAGCACGAACAGCAATGGGAATAACGGGCACCCCTACCTCATAACTCTGCCCAACACAATTGGGGCGGACATTAGTCCGCTGACTGGGATCCTAGCCACCGGCGGAGTATAGAGCAGAGAGACCATGTCAATAAACCCTTTCCCCAGCCCCACCTTCCTTAGTAAAGTAAACATAAAATGCCACTCAAGAGTCAAAGGCCTTTTCTGCATCTAGTAGAGCTGCCACCACAGGAATAGACTGATCCACTGCTGACATCAGGCAGAACATTTGTTTGGGACCATAAGACTATCGCCCTGGCACAAACCCTGCCTGATCTGCTCCAACACATTTCGCAATTGACAGCGATAGCCTAGCGGCGAGGATCTTTCCTAGGATTTTATAGTCTACGTCAGAGTGATATAGGGCGATATCAACCACAATCTATGGGATCCTTCCCACTTTTACAGATCCCCACTGAAGCACCCCAATGCACAAAACCTAGATCTCGATGTACGTCTAATGGGTGATCAAGTTTCTCTTAACCCAATGTTATACTGGGTTAAGCTTTGGAGTACTAACGGCTTGGCGAAATATCGAGATGCCTTGAATCATCTTTTGAGCCTAGAGTGGGGGTAAAAGCATTCCTTGGGTGGAACATGTCAAACAAAAATTGGTTATACTGAATGAGGCTAGATTGTGGGAAGAACCGTATAGTGCAAATAAGATGGCTCAAAATAGAATCAAGACAACAGTAATCGCCTTGACTAGGAGGAAAATCGTTGAAGGGGCCAGCAAGCTAAAATTGGGAGCAGACTATCTTTGTTGCAAATTGGAGGGTATTTTAACTATTTAACTCCATTTTATGCGAGACCGCTTTATTCAAGCATCAGGTTTGGGACCTTACAGATGACAATTTTTACACAATTGTGGGGATGGGCCCAGTCGAGTATTTGTCCTTTATGTGGTTTGGATGGGGAGACAGCTGTTCATTTCCTGTTCATATGCAACACGTTAAGGCCCCAGAGTCTCTGATATTTGCGACCTTTGCTCAGGTGGGTGGGATTCATTCCACCACCGTAGCTGTGGAACTCTGCAAAGGGAGTTCCAGCTCAAATATAGTGAGCCGTGTCGCTCGTTCTATCCATCGATCTTGGCTCCACAGAGAGAACATTATTAAACAGGCCAACGATGAATAGAGGGAAACTTGCAATGGGGTAATTTCCTCTAACTGTAATATATGATAGCAGGGTTGTGAGTGTATTCTCCCCATTTGAATTCTAAAGAAGCTGTATTTACTGCATCTTCTTTATGCAAATTGCACTAGTTTATCTGTTTTGTAGGGAATCTTAATGATGCTGTTTTTATTTAATCTCTATATTGCTCTTTTTTAGTAGCTTCTACGAGATTATTAATCATGTTGTTGTCTTCTTTCTCTTGTATAATGTGAAAGTGTATTTGTTGTTTTAAACTTTTACGCCGAATAAAGCTTGACTGCCTGACTATTCAACAACACTGTCACCGCTGCCTCCCCCATAGATTCCAGAAGCTTCCCCTCTCTTAGGGCTTTGCAATATACTTTCAGAAGATGCAACGACAGAACAGTAGAGCACGCCTTATAAAAATCTACTGTGAGGCCATGTGGGCCCAGGACCTTCGCTGAGGGAAGCTCCTCAATTGCGTTCTGTATCTCCAGCAAAGTGATGGAATTACTGAGCCATTCCCTTTCTTCTTGACTGAACCAATATAAAGCCATCAGATCTAGATAATTTGTAACTGAAGGGATAGCCCTAATTATGTGGCAGGAAACTGAGCTTGAACAGGATAAAAAAAAAGGGAAGCTCCAACCACATGCAAATGCTTCTAACTCTAGTCTCGCTTAGAGTGTTCTATTGTACTGTATCAGGCTGTTTTCGAATACTGCTTCAAAAGTAAGCCGAGTATCCAAATACAGGGGTTATTTTGTTCTGGATATAAATTCCAAAAATCTACCCTGAGCCATTGCTTTCGTGCTCAAAGCATTTTGCTTTTATTCATCAAAGCCAGTCCCCGGTACTGGATTTATATTGCACATATTCATAATACAATAAATGAACAGAATGCGGGTACTATGATTCTTAACATAAAAAAACACTTCACAATGTATGCATCAGAAGTGTGGTAGTATTACTTTGTGGAATAAATATTACATCATATTCACATTGTTTCAAAGTAGCAACCAAAGAAACAATATTTGCACAAAATGAACAGTAATCTGCATTGTTCTACACACACCCCCTAGTATTAATCTAAAGTACGGATGTGTTCCTATCTGTGCAATTTGTCTTTGGAGAAAGGTTCAAACTAGTAGATCTAGGTTGACTGTGGAGCTGAAACCAGTTTGGGTGGTCAACTCCTAGGTGGGGTAAAATTATTTCCACAGAGTACCAAACCGCTGGTCTACGCCAGGGGGAGTAGCACCCTATGGAGTTCAGGTGGAGTATGCTAGCACTTTCTTGTGCTTGAACCAAAGGCGTTTCGGCTTCTTGCGTGAAAAGCCTTCATCTGGGCCTCTGGGAAACAGAATGGGGAAACAGAAGGGGGAGAGGGAGGGAATGAGAGAAACAAGACCTAAAATTAGTCTTTTGGTATTGTAGGGTATATTCATAAATCACCCCTAACTACTGCATGGCTAATTGGCTTTGCAGTGTTGAGGGTACTCTTAAAAACTACTTATTTTCCAGACCATATTTGATCTGGTTTGTGGGGCTGGGAAGCATAAGGGACTGACCTTTGGTCGGCTTCGGGTGGAAGCTAGAACGTTGTTTGCCCTCCTGCTTGTGATGGTGGCATCAAGCTGCAGAGGGAGACCAGTACTTATTCCAGATACCAGTTTGGCATCTTCTATTGTTGATATCCCTGGATGAAGTGGGACGCGCTGAGTAAAGAAAAAGGAAGGGTGGATGTTACCCCTTGCAAGTGAGTTGAGAATAGTAGAAGTCATCGCCCCTGTGCAGGGGCAGTATGTACAAACATTTATGGGGGGAATTTTTTGCATACCTATTAGTTAAGGCGTTGGTGACTGCCTTGGATGTTAGTTGCAGGTAGAACGGGGTAGTATCCTCTACTAAAGAGAGAGGAGAGGCAGTCGCTGTCTGGGATTCCCAATGCGAGATGTTGCTGGTCTGTATTGAAAAAAGGGAGACAGACAGGCAAAGAATTTCATAAGCCAGTTAGCCCGGGTAAATAGGAATGGGAGGTTATAAAAATAGGAGCCTGACTCAGTCAGGGAAGCTAACTGGAGCAGATGCATTTGTCACTGCTCGTAATTTACCTCAGGGGTGGCTGCTGTATCGTCCTTCCCCGATCACAGGAGCCGCTGGTGAGACGCTGCCCTGGCTCTGTGGTGTTCTTCATTAAGAAGAAAGCTGTGTGCAGAAAGTCAAGTGCGCATGCGTGACGGAGCAGTATCGCTCGCACCGGGCATGTGCACTGTGTGCATACAAAAACCCTAAGTGGTTGCCATGGAAGGGACGATGCCATCAACGGCGTTGGGAATTTCTACGCTCGGTGTATTCTGGAATTGACCCATGCGTAACAGAGGGCTGTCCCTGTCCACGTATTTCTAAACGTGGCAGGGGGGAAAGGTGTCCGTGTCAAAGGGGACGCGGGGGGCCGTGCTTCTCCTGGCTCTCACAAGCCATGGATCCTCCTTAAAATTGCTGGGCATTGTTCTGGGCAGCTCGTGATTAGGAATGTTAAAGGGGGGAGCGGGGCTGGGCAAGAGGATCCATCCTGGGTGGAGAGGTTAACATATGCAGCTAGAACGTGGCCCTGTAGATCCCCTGCTGGACCAATGTATTGTAGGTGTAGCATGTGTTTGTTGCAAGTGTAACCACCATCAGAGAAACACTACACGGGGGTTATATGGGGGCTGTGCCCCACATGAGAGTTATTCGGTGTATGATCATTTGCAGGGATGTGTTTGGACAAGTGTCCATATACATTGCAGGTTAATTATATTACATATACAAATCACTCCCCAGGCACATTCGCCTCATTTAGGCCATTTGTGATGGTCTGGAGTTTAAAGACCCACCATGCTTCTTTGTGTTTTAGTGCATTTTTTGTATTGGTATTGCCATCCACTTTGTCTATGACCCACCAGGACAGGTCATCAGGTGTAACGCTCACCTGATTCCCGTAGAGGCGCCGGTCTTGACTGGCGTATACCGTATCTTCAAAGGTGATGTGTACACACGGCTGGCTCTTTGGGCTGGACCTCTGTGCGCTGTATGTCTGACTCGAAGGGTAAGATGTCTGCAGATAGAAAATATGGGATTAAGGAACTGGGTTATTGAATGTCTCTCTCTTCTTCCCTTTCTCTTCTCCTGTAGAACCCCAAAGGTTAACGCTCTCACCTTAGGTAAGTGAACGCTGTGCTCTCCATCTGCCACGGGGCAGGGTGCTGTAACCAGTTTCTTCACTGGATAAGGGGAGCAGGCCTCTTGACTTCAGAGGACTGCTGTCCGTCGTTTACTGCACGAACGGTAAGTTTCGAGTAATTCTAATGTCTTTAAAAGTCTTTAGTAATGATGTCTCTTGTTTTGCAGGGTTCCGGCGATGGCGGATGACGGGCTGAAGTGAGTTGAAGATGGAGCCCGTGTGATGAATAGAAGCGCCTGGAAGCACGTAAGTAAGCGCTTGTTGCCTGCTTCACGATGCGCTCTAACTGTCTTTTTATTTTGCAGGTACAAGTTCGGAGCGGCTGCAGGGTGCCGGAATACCCACTGGGTTAGATGTGGAAAGGAGTAATGGCACGTGAGTATTAAAGTTCCCCAATGTCTTTAAACGCACCTTGTTTTGTCTTTCAGATGCGGGATGCAGCGCCGAAGGCCTCCGGAGCGTGCGAAGAGTAGGTAAGCCTTTGTCTTTCAGATGCCGGAATGCAGCGCGAGGCGTTGGTGACAGCCGATGGACCAGGTAAGTGAAGAGCTGTCACTGAAGACCGTAATGCTAACCTGTTCTTTCTTGTCTTTATAGGTGTTGCTGAAGACTGGATTCAGGATGGTAAGCCTTTTTCCTTAGGCCCAGGATCAGATGCAGAAGACACGATGAGCGTTCTGCTGCAGAGGATGCAGAATAACGCAAAGCAAGATTCATCCATCGGGTGTGGTTTAAATAGCCTCCTGTAGTGCTTAGGTATTTCCTTCCACAGCCACGCCTAGGTAAGAAAAGAGTTCCTGCTTTCCAGAAGAGTTCCAGTGTTCTGAATCTAGGGAGTGGCTCCTGCCCCACCCAACAGGAAAAGTGGTTCCAAACAGAAGAGGATCAGAGGCTCAACTGGCAGGCAAGTAAGCAGCATGGTCTGCTGCAGGTAAGTCCACCCAAGCATTATGAGCCCGGCGCTTCCAGCGCTGGGACTGGGCATATTTATGAGCCTGGTGCCACTGGCGCCAGGACTGGGTCCAAAAGGTCCCAATTGGGACTGGTTGGCACTCGGAACCTGGGTTATGGATCTGCTTCCAAGGGAGTTGGGAAAACCCTGACCTTTTGGAAGCAGAGATCATGACATCAGGCCCATGATGGTATTCTAGGAAAAGGCATACTAGGGGTGCGTTATGCACGTTGCACCGAATCCTAGAGCGGTGTTCTCTGATGCGTTTATTGACTGGTCTTTGCGTTTGGCCAATATATCTGAGCCCACAGGGGCATTGTATAAGATAAATGGTATTGCATGTCTTACAGTTAGGGAAGTGCTTCAGTATCCAATCTTTTTTGCCAATTTTGAAGAATTTCGTCTTTGAAGTGAACTTACAAGCCACACAGGTCCCACATGGGTGGTGCCCAGACAGGTCTCTCAAGTTCCATAGGGAGGATCGTGTGGTTCTCTTAAGGCGGGAATGTGTCAGATGTTCTTTTAGGTTCTTGGCTCTTTTGAGCGCCATCCTGGGAATGGGTTCATCTAGAAGGCTAAGTTGTATAAGTGGCCAAAATGTTTTGATAGTTTGCTGTATTTTTGTTGTGTCAGGCCCAAAGGTGACAGATCTAGATAAGTCTTAAGAACAGACTGTGAAACCTGTAACTGTGATGAATATACATCCGAGTAAAACTCACACATAACCTGAGTAATTTCATAGTCTGTACCGTTCAACACCCAAGTCCTTAAGCACTGTTATATGTTCCTGTGGGCTTTCCATCCATGCCAATATCTTCTCATTTATCTGCCCCTCCCCATATTGTCGTACCAGTGCTCGCATATTGAGTCATTTGACCTCTCTAAGCGCAGCTTCATTAAACCTTGAACTCGATTATCTGACCGAGCCGAACAGGGCCAGTCATGTTACTTACATCCTTTTCGAGATCCTTACATTTCCTTAAGCGTTCTCAGTATACTACTCTGCTTAGCTATACACTCCCCAATGATGACGCTTTCCCACAGCACATCCTCAGAACCCTACAGAGTCTTCATTCTCTGTAAAGTAGTTGGTAAAACCATCCAAAATAGAGGCCCAGAAGACTGAGCCCGAGAGCCCCTTGCGTTTAAATACTCAATCACTTTGCAGCTTTTTCATTCCGGGGATTGCCACCTGGCCGAGCACGGGCACATGATCCAAGAGGGTGCAAACAAGAATATTGCACTTCTCAAACCAGTTTACTTCCCTTCTTGTCACCAACATGCAGTCTATCAGAGACACGGAGTCGTGAACTGTTGACCAATACGTGAATCCCTTTTCACTCTCACGTTTTACCCTCAAAATGTCCTGTAGCTCGTATAGCGCTTTCAATTGCCTTTGTAGATATGGGCATCACCCTGCGCACCTCCCAGAACCTGTCAAAATTCAGGTCCAATACGGCATTTAAGTCCCAGGCACAAATAATTACATTGTCATTATACTTGGGAAGTCGGGGCTCTATCTACTCTGTTGTATTGCAGGAGTCTAAATGTGGATCATAATAATTGACTTGCATCATTGTACAGTTCTTGACTACTCCAGTTACAATCAAGGCCCTACCTGTGGTCTCTTTCTCCACCTCCAATAGACGGCACCCCAAAGATCTATGAATCATAATGCCCCACATGTGTAAAATGAGTATGAATCAAAATAACTATGGCAGTTAAAGGCTTTGGCAAATTTGGACTAGTTAGTGGGCATTAAGTGTGTGTCCGGGAGAAATGGGATTCCTATACAATGCCTAACCAAGTACTATGAAAACAGTCTAGCCTTTGACAGACAGTTAAGACCCCTAACATTGCAGGTCATGAATCGTACACCCTTATCCATGTTGGCGACTACCTATTTGTGACTCCGTGTGCAGCCCTGCTATTACTGCCCACCCAAGTGCGTCCCAGCTTGTAACCCCTGTAAAACTGGGTGATGCAGAATAACCATGTCCTGTCTGATACTGCCTCATATAAACCAGAACTAAATCACCAAAAGTCCCTGCCTCCCCACTCCCCCCCTCCCAACCCCACCAGCAACCCTTACATGCCAGTAAGTACCCCAATCTCTCTCATCCCATTATAACAAACGCATGCGCTTCGGGAGAGGATTGGGCCCCAACCAACCTACTTAGGAACAAGACTTTGTGCTTGACTATAGACCAGATTACAAGTTGCCTAAGCATGCAATCAACTACCGTGACCTTTCAACCATCTTCCTGAGTGAGCAAATTGACGGATGTCCACCCTGACCCAGGGATCTCTGCACTAGCGAGTCCAAAAATTCCATAGCTTCTTTGGGTGTGACAAAAAATAGTGCTTTCCCCTCATGTTCCACCCACAGATTTGCCAGAAACAGCATGGCATAATTCATTCCCAGGTCCCGCAGGCGCCTTTTCACTTTAAGGTAGGACCTTCTGGAGACTTGCACTTTGTTGGAAAAATCAGGGAATATCCTGATCTGGGCACCTCTGTATGTCAATTGACCTTGCACACGCAAGCATCGGAGCGCAAAGTCCTGTCCCTGTAGTTCAGTAGACATGCAATTATTGGCCTAGCCAGAGATCCTGGGGCCATCCTTCTTCCCAGTATGCGGTGAGCACGCTCTACAACAAAAATAGGGGAGAATTCATCTAGGGTGCCTCTTTCAGCATGGATTCCACAAACAGTTGTATAGGACCCCCCACTCATTCAATTCCAGGATGCCAATAATTTGTAGGTTGTTACACCCCTCGACCTCGACTATCTTCTTCCTTCTCTGCAAGCTCTCTCAAGGTTTTCTTCATTGGAGCCAAGTCACTGAATACTTTATTAGTTACATCCTCCACTCCGGATTATCCTTGTTTCAGCTTCATCTAGGCGATCCCCATTTTTTTCTAATCTTACTTGTATGTGGTCCACCTTACAGGCCAACATGCCAAGCTTATTATCCAATGCCTGTATACGTGTCTGAAGCTGTGCAAACATTCCCTTAATTTCAGTTAGCGCCCCAGAGGGTAAATCTAGGAAGTCAACTTGCTGCACTGAAGTGGGTACCTTGCCGTTTCCCTTTTTTAACTGCAGCCGGAGCCTCGTTCGATCCTTCTCCGTCTTCCCCATATTCACTTAGTAGCTTGGGTCACTCAGCAGGGTATCAAGCCGCCTCCTCGCAGTGTGCCACGGAAGACCCTTAGAGGAGCACCCTTTAACGTGTCACAGCTCCACTGCACTACCTCACTGCTCACGCTGCTTACTGGTGCTTCTCAGGCTTGGCTCCCAGTCCTACTTCAGGTAGTACCTTGGGTGTCCACTCCTCCTCTCTCGTTGCCTTATTCTCTCACACATATCGGAGCGGCTTACCGCCCCCACAAGGGCGCACCTTTCCTCGTTCCCTAGCACAAGCTGTTCTCCTTTATTATGCCACCATTGTGCGCCTCAGCAAAGTTAGAGGCTCCCTCCAGGATATGCAGCTACCCCCATCCAGGGCTGATTTAGTGGCTGCCTCTGTATCAGCACAGCCAGCGCCTCACCTTCCTGCAGACACCCCATTGATGCTTGCACCCCCCCTCAAGCTTTCCGCTGTCTCTTCCACTTGTCGCATTGAAATTATGGAGCACAGATCAGCCCCACACACCTAGCAGCAGCACCCCTCCCCCCCAGGGTTCCCAGCCGAAATTCTCATCAAGACACTTGTAACACCCATCGTTCTGAGGCTGGACTGGGAAGCAAGCCTTCTCATCCAGGGCACAGAGATCTTCTCCCACTCCAGCAAGCCCCCTGTGTATCCAGCTACTGATCTCTCGAAGCCTCCAATATTGCTGCACTCCCCATCATCTACAGTCTTCAATCCCTGCTGCCGCCCAGCCTCCAGTGGGATTAAATCCAGCATCGTCGAAGCAGTGTGGATTAGAGTTGGGAGGGCTCGAGAATGGGGAAGGGTTCAGTTAAGCACATACAGAGCACTCTTAAGAATACAAGTCAGGCAGAATGTATAAACAAAGTTATTTATTTAGGCCTCAAACTCTAATCAATGAGAAACCATAGTTAAGCAACACACCAAAACATTTACTACTATTATATACACATTAGCCTTGGTGTACTCTGCTTAGAGCACTAAAACTTAACTTTTAAATATAGTTAAATACAGAAATCAAGTTACTCCAAGTGTAGAAAGCAATAGAACCAGGTAAGTAACCAATACTTTGAGAACTAATAGGTCTAGAATAAAGACGATCGTAAACACCATGCAAAACCTGAAAGCTAAGGTACTAACTGTAAAAAGTACTCTCCTAGCTACAAGAGCAGAGGCATTAATGCCCTGAAAAGTCAAAGGCTCCAATAAAGTATTTTCGTGAGGTTAGGGGTTTCGTAAGGTAGTTGAACAAGTGTGGCTTGTGTTCCAAAGTTCAGTAAAAACAAGAGGGAAGTCTTTAACAGACCCTCTCCCAATCCAACCACCTTAGGGGAGACCCATGGGAGAATACCAGGCCAGGAACCACCATTCAAGGCTAGAAAAGGGAGGGACTGGGCTAGGATTTTATAGCCATACAACCCTATATAGAAGGAGAGGGCCAAAACAGGCATGTTTATTCACCCCCTGTACCACGACGATTCACTCAGACAAACATTGGAGTTCCTGAAATCTCTGGGTGTTCTGGATTCATGCCTTGATTCTGCTGGAGTAAAATCAGGGGTCACGGGTGCAGATGTCACTTCAGGTGGTGGGTTTTTGGGTCCAGCTAGTTTGTTTCCCGGGTTCGTTGGACCGGTTCTCGACACTGAGACGTGCAGACTACTTGATCACCACTCCGTTAATGTCCTCATATAACTCCCAGGATGAGATGAAGACGGCAAACAGCGATGGCCACTTACAGGAAATGGAAGCAGGCAACCCTTGGGATGGAGACAAAGCAGCTGGTCTTTCATGGTGGAGAGCTTCAACTTTAAGGAAATTATTCTTGATCCATAAACAGAGGATCTATGGAGTCCCAAGAATTAACTCGTAATGGCGGCAGGTGCAGCAAAGTAATCCAAATGAAGAAGGTGCAGCTGGCAAGCTTACAATGACTAGGTACGGATCTTCAGCGGGCTGCTCTACTTCGGAGGGGAACTGGTTCAAACGATGATCTGATGACTTATCCAGAATCCAAGCTAGAGCAGCCTTCAGCCCACCAACAGCAAGGATCTGCACCATTCAAACTTGGCAGGGGACGTCAAAGCTTGGACAGTGTCTGCCCACTGCATATGGACAGCGACAGCTACTCTGGCACGAATGTGGACTGAGACAAAACAGTGCATATCTGGTCACAAACGCATACCACAACTTTTCCCTGAAAAGGGCACATCATATACAGCAAATCTGGCCCCGAGAGGGAAGGAAGAAGGCCAATATACAAGATGGGCAGAGGACAGGCGAAAAAGTAGTTGCACGCAGCCATTTTAGAATGAAAGGTACTCAAAGTCAGTATTCTGTTAAGTGCACACACGAATATACAAAAAACACAGCAATAAAAGATCTGCTGCCACCATCCCATCATAAACACTTAATGCAAGTAACCACAAGTAATCAAAAACAGTTGTAGGGGCACAAAGTATAGCTACCACGCCTCACTGTAAGGTGAAGAGTGCAGTGTAGAACAGATAAGGAATTTCACAATGAATAACAGATTTCTACTGCACTGATAGCCATAAGGACTGATCAGTATGCCCAAAACAGATCATCGTAGCAAGGCAAGTGCAATAAAAAGGCTTCACATGCCTCTAAAAACCAGGACAAGTTCAAAACAATAGTAAACTGTTGGTGGTTCCATAGTATGGAGGGGAAAGCAGTAAAAATAAAATCTTTACTAACACATGCACATATTTTGCGAGAGCGAAGGCCGCATTCAAGGCTTTTAGCGCTATGCTTCCTGACTCCAACCTTTTCCACTAAAGCATTGACCTTCCTTCCATCTTTTTTCAGAGGAAACTGACTGGAATGTGGTAGACTTTGTATGCTATATGGCCGCCTGCACAATGGAGCTCTGCGGGCTGTGATACAACAAATTCTAGATTTGGATCTAATATTTTATCCCCCCCCCTTTTTTTTTATCTAGGTCTTGCTGACCTGACGGCAGGTACTAAACACAGCTTTTGCAAATTAAACAATTCCATTCGGGGGTATTTTAAAGTTATATGAAACAGGAGCACAGTTCCTTCGTGGGCCAT
Source organism: Ambystoma mexicanum (assembly GCF_040938575.1). NCBI lineage: Eukaryota > Metazoa > Chordata > Amphibia > Caudata > Ambystomatidae > Ambystoma > Ambystoma mexicanum. The sequence goes on along the minus strand of NC_090921.1, from coordinate 1,021,051,530 downwards.
TCTCTAAAATGTCTGTCAAGTCATATTATGTGACTTGTCTCACGAGTGCCCCTACACTCCCACAGCCTCGGAAATCTTTGACATAATGTGTGTGTGTGTGTACAGCATGTTTGGGTGGGCATAGTATTTCAACTAGATGCAGTACCTTCCTCGCACAGGCTTTTAATGCTATCCATTGGTCTTTTCCGTAGTGCTAGAAAGTGGGAACTATTGTCCCCATTTCTAAAAAGGGGAATACATCAACATCGCCCTCTTATCGTTCAATCAGACTCCTGGACAGAACATCTAAATTGTTCTCTGGTGTCGTTATGAGGAGACTGGACGACTCGGTCCTTAAAAACAGTATTCTACCTGACACAAAGCTTGCATTTAGGCTTGGATTAGGGACGATCAATCGGTGTGTCAACCCTTACCTGATCATATTCAAGCGTGTTACTACCCTGCGGACTCCTATATATGCAGCCTTATGGGCCCGGGCTCTGCTTTTGACCACATAGATGGGCGTCTTCTTTGGAGATCGCTGGACGAGATGGGCGTCTCCCGTCGCGGGTCCTAGAAGCTCTCCATGCTGACACCAAAGTTTGAATTTGCTACAGCAACAATGAAATTACTTCCTTCGCAATCACTTTCCTGCTTTATCAACAATTCTGAGGATCCAGTTGACGTCCCGGAGATTGAAGCAAATGTCTGTTAAGATGGATTTTAAAATTCAGCTCAGGAGGAGGGGGTTTTGGGAGGAGGTCACCATTATGGTGAACAGGGAAGACACAAAGGTTAGCCAAATCAAATTAAGGTGCAGTAGCAGGGTGTCAAAGTTAAGTCTCAGGAAGTGTGAGAGTGGTCTAGGGCTACATTGAGCCCACACAGAGCAACACCAGTAATTCCAGTTAGACAGGCAAGTATATAAATGAAAGTATTTATTAGGCTTTTAGTTTACACACCAAGGATACACACATTTTTGGTAATTGTCACACAAAACCACTATAAAACCGATACATACAATTTGCCCTTGGGATTGATAGAATAGAATTTGATTCAAAGACCAGTGAAACAGTTAAGTAGTTGGAAATATACAGCACTCCAGAATAATCACAGAAAAGCTTTCCGTTTGCAATAGATGAACAAGTTACTAACCCCTGGTAACGTTATTTCGACTGTGGGAGACTGAGCCATGACTGGAGACAACAGTAGGTACGGACGCTTCACTGATGGGATCGGGAACCAACCATCTGGCGTTCTTTGGTCTCCATCGGAGTCCAAACTACATATCAACCTTTTGGAGCTGAAGGCAATCAGACTAGAATGAAGGAATTCCTGCCATCGGTACGGGGAAAGAATGACGTACAATACAGTGGCTATGTACTACCTCAACACGAGAGTTGGTGTAGGGTCACTACCACAGTGCAGAGAGCCAATGCACCTCTGGTTCTGGGCAATCCAAGAAGGAATCTCCCTAGCGACAGTTCACCTAGCCGGAGAGGAGAACACGGCAGTGGACGCTCTGAGCAGGCAGAGCACAGTCTCCCACGAGTGGGAACTAGCTCAGGAAGTCCTTCGAGAGATCTTCACCCTTTGGGGAACCCCTCAGGTAGACCTGTACATGACCGGTGTCAACCGGAATTGCAAAGTGTTCTGCTCTAGGGAATTTCCCACAAGAGGAGCTCTAGGGAATGCGTTCGTAGTGGACTGGTCGTTTCCACACATATAAGCGTTTCCTTCTGTCCCCGTCATTCCTCAGTAATCAGGGGGTTAAGAAAGTTTAGAAAATCCATTATCCTAATTGCTCCAGATTGGGCCAAGAAGTTGTGCTACCCAGATCTTCTGGACATGTACATCTGCCCTCCAATGCGTCTTCCACAAAGAGTACCTTATGTCACGAGAGGAGGGTCGGGTTCTCCATCCAGAGGTTAAGACACTCAAACTTCACGCATGGTTTCTGAGAGGTTGAGATATAAGGATTGGGACCTCCTGGATGACGTAATGGAGACTTTGCTTTCAGCCGAAAGGCCAGCAACCAAGTCCCTGTACCGCAGCCGTTGGAACAAATTCTGCAGCTGGTGCAGGGAAAAGAATGTGGACCCTTTTCAGTGCGATACACCTATGGCGGTGTTTTTGTTGCATCTGGCAAATCTGGGGCTTTAGATTGGAACCATCAAGGGGAATTTGGCGGCGCTTTCAGTCTTTAAGCGCACGTCGGAAGAGGTTTCGTATTTCAATATGCCACTAATTCAATTTCTAAAAGGGCTCACAAATGTGTTCCCTCCTGTCCTATTTCTAGTCCCAGTTTGGGATTTAAATCTAATGCTGACATTTCTTATGTAAGCTCCTTTTGAGCCGTTTCACTCGTGTCAGTGAGACTGCTAACTTTTAAAACCATCTTATTAATCACTCCGACATCAGCCAGCAGGGTGAGTGAGTTACATGCTTTATTCAGTAAACCACCATTTAAAACTTTTTATAAAGACAAAGTTGCTCTAAGGGTTAAGCCCACATTTCTTCTGAAGATTGTATCAGATTTTCATGTCACAGAAGATTGTTTTGCCAACATTCTATCCACCTCCACATCCTAGCAAGGAGGAGGAAAGGCTACAAAGGCTGGACCGAAAAAAGGGCACTTAGTTTTACCATATCACGTATGGCTAAAATAAGACAATATGACCAACTCTGTGTGGGGACACAGGACACAAATTGGGGTTGGCAGTCACAAAGCAAACAATATCCAGATGGATAATCCTAGGCATCACTGAATGCCGCAAGTTTGCAAGAAAGGACCCCCCCTAAAAGGACTGAGGGCTCCTTCCACAAGGGGCATGGCTGCATCTTCTGCCTTGCAAAGAGCAGTGTCGGTAATTGACATCTGTGCGGCAGCCACCTGGTTTACTGTTCATACCTTCACAAAACACTACTGCCTGGACTCATTTTCAGGCCAGGAAGGAGGATTTGGAAAGGCTGTTTTGCATTCTGTCTATAACAAACCTAAAGAACGAAATTCACGATTCGTAAATTCGTACTCTCTCCTCATAACCTTGTACTGCTTTGGGAGTCTATCTAAAGATGAGGAATACATGGCAGAACACAATCCATTTGAACAAGTTAATTACCCCTGATAACGTTCTTTCGACTGGATGTTCCACCCACGTGTTCCTAGTCGCCCCTCACAGCCAACCCCGCAGAAGAATGTCGCTGCATTACTCCTTAAGCTCCTACATTGTCTGATACTGTCTAGAACACGCTAATGCTGGTAATCCTGTAGGAAGAATGTGAAAAACACAGAACCGAAGCTAACGATCGCTGCGCGGGTCGTGTTATATTTACTAGTTATGACGAACTCGAGACGGAGGCCTTTGAGGGACATCAAGTCGACTGCATCAACGCACAGCAACCTCTAGCAAAATTCTTTGATTAAGCTGCTGACACTGGAAGGAAGCTATCTAAAGATGAGGAATATGTGGGAGGACACAATCAATTCGAAATGTAGATTTACCCCACCTTCCCAGTTCAGAGATCTCCTATTTGTTCTGGCTTGTTCTTTTGTCTTTTCGCAAATGTCACCTAGACAGAACCGATATTTTGTTTCTCAGGATTTCGTTTTGGTAGGTCGCGGGACCCAGGAATCAGTTGCAGACAGCTGCCATTATGTCATGATCTCTGCTTCCAAAAGGTCAGGGTTTTCCCAACTCCCTTGGAAGCAGATCCATAACCCAGGTTCCGAGTGCCAACCAGTCCCAATTGGGACCTTTTGGACCCAGTCCTGGCGCCAGTGGCACCAGGCTCATAAATATGCCCAGTCCCAGCGCTGGAAGCGCCGGGCTCATAATGCTTGGGTGGACTTACCTTCAGCAGACCATGCTGCTTACTTGCCTGCCAGTTGAGCCTCTGATCCTCTTCTGTTTGGAACTACTTTTCCTGTTGGGTGGGGCTGGAGCCACTCCCTAGATTCAGAACACTGGAACTCTTCTGGAAGGCAGGAACTCTTTTCTTACCAGGAACTCTTTTCTTACTTAGGCGTGGCTGTGGAAGGAGACACCTAAGCACTACAGGAGGCTATTTAAACCACACCCGGTGGATGAATCTTGCTTTGCGTTATTCTGCAACCTCTGCAGCAGAACGCTCATCGGGTCTTCTGCATCCGGTCCTGGGCCTAAGGAAAAAGGCTTACCATCCTGAATCCAGTCTTCAGCAACACCTATAAAGACAAGAAAGAACAGGTTAGCATTCCGGCATCTGAAAGGCAAAGGCTTACCTACTCTTCGTGCGCTCCGGAGGTCTTCACACTGCATTCCGGCATCTGAAAGACAAAAGTTTACCAACTCTTCGCACGCTCCGGAGGCCTTCGGCGCTGCATCCCGCATCTGAAAGACAAAACAAGGTGCGTTTAAAGACATTGGGGAACTTTAATACTCACGTGCCATTACTCCTTTCCACATCTAATCCAGTGGGTATTCCGGCACCCTGCAGCCGCTCCGAACTCGTACCTGCAAAATAAAAAGACAGTTAGAGCGCATAGTGAAGCAGGCAACAAGCGCTTACTTACGTGCTTCCAGGCGCTTCTATTCATCACACGGGCTCCATCTTCAACTCACTTCAGCCCGTCATCCGCCATCGCCGGAACCCTGCAAAACAAGAGACATCATTACTAAAGACTTTAAAGACATTTGAATGACTCGAAACTTACCGTTCGTGCAGTAAACGACGGACAGCAGTCCTCTGAAGTCAAGAGGCCTGCGCTACCTATCCAGTGAAGAAACTGGTTACAGCACCCTGCCCCGAGGCAGATGGAGAGCTCGGCATTCACTTACCTAAGGTGAGAGCGTTAACCTTTGGGGGTCTACAGGAGAGGAGAAGAGGAAAGAGATAGGGACACCCCAATAACCCCAGTTCATTAACCCCATATTTTCTATCTGCAGACATCTTACTCTACACGTCAGGCATACAGTGCACAGAGGTCCAGCCCAAAGAGCCAACCGGGTGCTACACATCACCTTTGAAGATACGGTAGTCGCCCAGTCAAGACCGGCGCCTCTGCGAGAATCAGGTGAGCGTTACACATTACAAAACCCAAATGAAGACAGCTGAAAACTTCTGCGGGACAGATGGGCACGGGATACCTCAGGGACATAAAGACAAGATTCAACGAAGGTCACCACGGTCAGGTGGCGATTGTTCAGTGGCGAACACAGGAGGATGCCCAGCGCAGCATTCCTTGGTGTTTGACGACTGGAAACGCAGGAGCAGGAAACTTGTGGCACAAGCTGGAGATCTTTAAAGTTCTATGGCTCTGCTCAGAACAACGGCTGCAGCAAGGTAGCCCAGTGGAGAGCTGGTCAATCCACTGGTTGGTCCAGGGACACTTCTGAATGCTCAGTGGTTACAGATCCACGAACAGGGGCCAAGACTGGTTGTTCCCACCGGTCCAAGGTCGAAGCAGCAACAAGGGTTATCTGAGATGAGGGAGAGGAGCAACGGGCTGATCACTGGAGTCGATGCTTGTCAGCTGCAGGAGTCGTCCTCGAGTCATCAGCGGGCTATTCTTTCTTGTTGAAGTATTGTTTCCAAGAATGATCTGATGAACAATTGCAGGAGACCTCCTTTTATCCAAGATACAAGCTTAAAGCAAGCCAGATACTATAAATGGTAAGCATGTGCAACATTCAAACAGCCCAAGGTTGTCCAATCATGGACAACCACTGCTCATGAAATCCATCCAGCAACAGACTTTCGGGCACCAGAGGGTGCGTATTGAGACCAGTCAATCCCAGCCCTTCATCTGGCTCACACAACCAAAGCCTCCTTGCCCACAAAAGCAGCAGCACTCCCAGGGAAAGAGGTTTTCATACAAGACATTTCCTGACATGATAAGGCAAGAAGAAGGCCAATGAACAATATTGGTCAAAGAAAAAGCAAAAAAAAGAGCCACCTCTACTGCAAGACAAAAATATCACAAAAACGTTAAACATCGCACAGCTGCCAACAGCTTTTCTTAGGCACTTTGTCAAAGTAACCGAAAAGCCATTATTTTTTATTAAAGGTTATTTGGATGCAAAGTATCCTAACCGCATTTTGCTATACGGTGATGTCTACAATTGTAAAGAATCCATAAAGAGAGAGTCGCGCAGTACTGACAGTCTGTTTCTCGATAAGAATGAACAAAACAGACAATGGAAGTAAAACAGAAGACTTTACTGAACAGTGTTTTAGCCTCTCATTGCAGATAGTGGTGTTCGTGTCCTCAGAGGGTGGTACTAAAACTGCTTTAACAATAACCTTCCAATTATGCGCTCAAAATATTTTCAAATTGCAGTTCTTTTTGCTATGTGAATTGAAAAGCTCACAGTCAAAATTCATTAAAGTGTCAATTAAATAATAAAACCCAACATCAACCAGCCACCTCTTGGTTTCTTGCCCAAACCATGCAACTTACTGAAATCTTCTTGGGAGTCCTGAGGTGCAATCAGTGGGGCAGCATCCAAATTCTGGTGAGGCTGAAAGCGGATCTGCACATCCTGTAGGGCTCTGAAACAGACATGTTTTTATGACTTTCTGCTTTAACATTAGCAGAGACAAATACATTATGCAATCACACAGGAACAAGTAAATTAGCATTTGTGAAGACACGTAACCTGCATCGTCTCAGGAAACACTTATGCTAAGAAGGGGTTTAGATGAGTTTGTCCAGAAAAATAACAATTCACTTCAAGGAAATTATTCAGACCCATGTGTTCGAACTACCAAACATTTCCTCTCTGTAGTCATGTGTCATAGATTGGAACAGTACTACTGTGGCAGACCACAGCCGAGCATCACATTTAAAGGAGTTTGTGCTTCAATGTTTAGAATGGGGAGAGGAGCTGTGTTTTTTCAGACCTCTGCAACTTGAGCACTGTAATCACCACGGCAAGAACAGGTATCATGGCCAGAAGAGAACGATAATAGTAACCTTGTATGCCAAAGATTCTGCGCTCTGAGAAATAATGGGACTGAACAATATTGTCGATCTAAGAACGGAGTAGAACTCTAGTCCACAGATAGGAAATGAGACAACGACAGGGATTTCTTTTTTGTTACTGATGGCCACATGACCCTTTAATCTCATTTTCTTTTACTTTTTTTCTTGGCAATACTTATTAGGACCATATACCTATTTTCTACACTGATGGTTTTATTTGTGAGAGTTCCAAACTATTATGTTTTACGGTCAAACGATTTTCATTTTTCAATTTCTTTTTGTACTTTACTCAGTCGTTGGCACTGTTTACTAGTTTGTTCCGTTTACATCACCAGAGCTATCATCACGGTATTGTGCTGTCCTTTTCACGTTTACGATTAGGCTTCTTCATTGACGTTACAGAATTCCAAAACCATGGTAAAATGGCAGCTCTGTTGAACACCTACGTACCTACGTAGTACTCTTTCAGAAGCCACGTTTAAGCAATAACTGGGTGTGCCTGTTCCTGCTTGCTGGGACAGGAAAACAGCGCTCGTATCTGCCGTCATAGCACTTGATCTTCGGGTCTCTTGCTTTCAGCTACTTGTTTTGTTAATTGATATTGACCTGGTGCAGTGCTTTTGTTTATGTTTAGACACTCATAACTATTTCTGCAACTTTGTTCTTCTTCATTTCAGTTGCCACGTTCTTTTCTCCATCAACACAGTGTAATTACAGCCTTTGTAAGTGTGAGGTATTTACATTACTTTAAAGTGCCAGGCTATTCTGCAAGTCTATGCAAAATAGATAAGCATACTCATCCTTGAAACTTAATGGGTTAAAAAAAATTCCTTTTTCAATTATTTGTGTTCCAACGTTTATACCTTTTCATCTTTATGGTTGGTTTTTAGATGTGGCCACTCTGCTTCTGCCAAACTGCTATTGGATATCGTTATTAATTATCGTTTTGCAATGTGATAAGCCAGATGCCCTTCATGTACAGGTTAGGATTATATTGGTGTGCTTCCTGCTGAGAAATGTAGTCAAGTAAGTTAGATTTTACTGTTTTGTGTAACAAAGTGATATGTTTGATTTAACAATTTTTGAGGGTTAGCCCCTGAAGATGGGACCGGCATCCCGAAACGCATAGGGTATGGTTTTATTGTATGTGTGGAATTTGTGAATTGTCACCATTATGAAAACCTGTTATTTGTTGTACTTGGCATATTAACACTCTAAATTACACATTGGTGCATATATTTTCTCTTTGACAAATTGGTTATTGCGCTAATGGAAATTGTAACCTTGTGTTGCTATTAACTACTTTTGCAATTCAACAATCTCTTAATATTAAAAGAAATTATAAAGGCAGTACTGGTACCTTTACTTGGTTTTTGAGCAGTTTTGTGCTCATTTATAAATTGGTGTGCAGTTGGGTTCAGGACAGTTTCTGTTCTTTACACATTTGAAAAAGTTGTTGTATGACATGTCTGGTGTGAAAAATGTGGCATATCCCCAAGTAGGAGATTGAATCAGAATAAAGCTGCCCGCAACACAAGAAGGATATAAGTGGTCAAAGCTGATAAGGATAAATAGTGTTTTTAAAAATGCTGCAAAGACAAAAGATGACAGGGTGTGGAATATGGAGAGAGTGATGGTGGTTGAGTGGACAGGGGTGCAGTAGTAGTGTGTGTGTGAAGTGGAAGGATTGAGGTGGAAGGTTTAGGCTGTGCGAATGCAAGAGCTCGGGCAAAAGTTGTTTCCTTGCCTGTAACGCAGATGGTGGTGTGTCGAAGTCTAGGAGTGGAAGGAAATATCAAAGACCAAGATTTCTTGAAGAATATGTAAAATAAGGAGAGGAAGGACTTTCAGGAAGAAAGGGGGATGCGTGGTGGTGTGATAGAAAATCGAGACTGGAAGGCGAATAGATGGAAGGAGAGGATGGTTGGAGAGTCTAGGAAGAAGGAGTAGTTAGCGGAGTGCCTTATGCAGACATTGATATCTTATAAATATAAACAAATATAAACAAATATATATAGTGACCCTACCTCGACAGTGTCCTGCCCGTCACTACAGTCACGCAGAAGTGGCCACCAGGAAAATGACCACCAGGAAAATGACCTCAAGGGTGAGCAACCTTAACTAACATGAATGCAGGGGCTCAATTGGAACTCAAATAATTAAAGTTCCAAGCAGTAACAAACTGGCGTGGGGGAAACTTGTTGCACAAAACCTGTAAAAACTGCTTAACAGTGGAAAATGAAAAAGCATTGCTCGAGGGTCCTCTCAAACTCAGATGGCGAGCAGACGCACTCCTCACAGTGAATCGACAGGCCCAAGGACAGCAGAAAATCCAGAACAGAGGCAAAGCAGATTAAAAGGACCAGATCCCTCTCCCAACACCAAGCCGAGAAATTACACCACATGTAGGAATTAATAGCCAGCCTCCAATATGGAAGAAACACATCCAAGACCTTATCAGACAAATCTCAATCCTTATACCTCAGCCTCTCAGCAGCTATGAATGAAGTTTCAGGCTGCTGAGGCTCAGATGGAGGATCCGGCATATACCCCACCTCCTAACAAAAAAGGGCAAGTCCGCCATCGCCAGGCACCACCAGGGAGGGCAGATGAACATGTCCAGATGCTTAGAGTATTGGGTCTTCAGGGCCCAGTTCCGAAGCAATCAGAATCATGATGGAACCCAACAGCCAGTCTCCCAAGAACCAGCGGAATGACATGGATCGGAAGAACACAAAAGTTCCACTCAACCGTCAATGCGTTCCTCAGAGATCCCTGCCGAGGAAACTCTCGGGAGTACAGCAACTCGCACATACTCTTTACAATGCATGCAAAACAAAGTGCAACATTTTCCTTCAGAAATTCCAGACAGTGCTCCCGCTCATGGGAGGTTGCAGTCGGTCTGCTCAATGCATCCACTATGAGGTGCACTGAGCCGCAGAGATGGGCTGGAGACAGAGACAGTCTAATTGTTTTTCTGCACAGAGGCAATTACCTCACACCACCCAGTTTGTTGAGGTAGTGCATGGCATCTTTGTTTTCCAGCAAGACAAGCAAAGTGATCAATTACAACAAGAGGAGGAAGGCAACAAGAATGAATCATGGGACCTCCTGAAGATCAGGGAGTAGACCAAACTGTGCAATAGGGTACATGCAGAAACCAGATGCACCAACACCAGGCGTGAGCTGTAGGCTCAGATGAGTGAGTTGTCCAGGTAGGGGACAACATGCATCTTCACCCCTCATGAGGCAAGCCTTCACCACCACCAAGAGTTTAGTGAACATCTCAGGCTCCAATTAAAGGCGGACAGGCAGATCCTAGAACTGGAAGGAGCCAAATACAAATCTCAGGCATTTCTTGTGCTTGAGATTGACCTGCACATGGAAGTAGGGCTCCAGTAGATCCAGTTATACTAAACAGTCCTGCAGGTCGAGGGGCTGAAGGATCTGGGCCAAGGTGACCATCTTCAACTGGCACTTGTGCAGGTACAAATTCAAAAGCTTAAAATCCAAGATAGAATGCATGCCTTGTATTTTTCAGAACCATAAAGTAAAGGACCTGCCAACCCTTACCTCGCTCTAAGCGGGGCTCTGATTCTATGGAGCCCTTTGAAAGACGCTCAAACCTCCTCCATCAGCAGAGAGGCAGTAATGAGAGAGAGAGAGAGAGAGAGAGAGCGCGGGTGGTGGTTGGCAGGCGTACAACAAACAGGAGGCAGTAATCCTGAGTCGCATCCTGTAATGGCCAAGCATTTGGAAATTGTGCAAATACGCTGTTCGCCCATCCACCTGGGATAAACGAACAAAGTGCTTTAAAAGACGCTTTGCCCCTTTGTCACGGTCGGCCAACAAAGTGAAGGAGCAGAAATGGAAGGCTGCTGAACTGCAAAAGCCAAAGACTTGACCGTATCCTTTGAAGCCTGAAACGTCTGGCGGACTCGTGCACCTTCTCCACAAACAGACTACTCCCATTAAGGGTCATGTCCAAAAGCCTGCTTGAGAAGCCTGGTGTGCTACTGTCAACCGGTTTCCCTGATGTTATGTTGGTATCCCCACTTCCCTCCTCTAACTCCTCACCTGGAGTATCCGAGTCCTCCTCCACGGGGCTGAAGGATCGATGAGCTCGATAATCCCTTTTCTTTTTTCCTTTGCTACTGGAGTCACCTGCAAGAGGAAGCCACAGTGAGAGTGGTAGAAACGCCCTGGCCGTGAAACCCTCCCCGAGGGGACAGAAAGGGGAAGAAAAGCCAAGTACTGGCCAAAAAAAACCCCACTGAAGATAAGGATCCGGCGGGTCTCCTGATGGCTGCTGGGTTCGGAGGATGTAAGAAGCGGGAGACCCAGAATGGAAATAGTAGTACCGGAGGATGACAAGAGAAACACTCCAGAAGAAAACTGAAGGAAGCTGAAAGCACGAACTGCCGGAAGCAGTTCACAGGAGGAGGCAAATCGGGAGAGCCCCGAAACCGAAAGCAGAGAAACCAGAGAGGACTGGAACCAAGAAAAAGGGACGGTAGGAAAAGGAAGAGGAAAGAAGATAGCGAATGCTCAGGGGCGCAAACAGCGTGTAGCAAAACCGCGGCAGCAAGGGAGCACAGCTGACTGTGAGCAGTTGCAACGCGGAGGACTGAAAGGGAGGCGTGGTTAAGTAACACTTCGTGTACTCGAACGGAGGAAGACTAGACCGTCGAGTGCGCGTAGCTGCTGAGCATGACGGGACTCAGGAAGTCCAAAGACATACTCGGGGCCACAGATGCCAGCCGGGAACGCGTCGCGTGACAACTACCTCCTATCCATCCCTCACGAAGTCCTTAAATCTCTCCTTCATTAGCTGTGCAGGCAAGTTCTGTGCTGCACCATGTTAGGAAGAATTCTCATAAATGTGCTAATTCCTCTCTACCTTAGAGACCCCCAGCTCTTTTGCTGACCTTTGGGATTTTGGACTTTTTAATTCTGTGTGTTTTACACTTGTGTTCTTTGATTATGGAGTTTTAGATAACTCCATAGGCATCATCTTTTCATGTGTTACACAGCACACTCAGTGCAGTGACACAGGGATGTCTTTTAGACTTCCCAAAGGTTAAAATACCTTCTCTGGGATAAACTACGGTTTCCCAGAGAATGTAAAGTGAAATTGGCTTTACTAGTCTTTCCAAATTCCTAGACCCAGCACACATCATATTACAATGGAGTGCTGGAGGTGTTACATAGTATCCCCTGTGTCTAAATACTGAAGTAGCAGTGAAATGTTACCCTTTCCTATTGAAAAGGCTGGTGGAAGTGGTTTTACAACGAACTACCATGATTTTTCCCGACCGCAAACACCGGTAACTAAAAATCACGGGAGCCATGTTTTTCAAAATGTCACCTTAAGCCCCTTTGTTTAAACAGGTCCTGGTCTTGTTTTCTCGCCATTTCTTTTTGGCAAGGTCCTTCTAGAGTTTGTCTCTGCGCGCCAAGGTTTGTTCGTGTTCCTTTGGCGGGCTTCAGGATTGATGGCATCTGAGTGTCTGGGGTGGGCAGGAAGTGGGGGAGGTGCCCGAAACTCCCTGTGCTTAGTCTCCTAGGAGACCCAAATGCACTGTGGCATGATTGGCTGGCTGACTGTCCGGCAAGGACAGCCAGCCTGATGGGTGGGTGAGTGCTAGGCTGGAATGAAAGGAAGAGAACTGTTTAAAAGGCGAGTCTCTTGGACTGAAAAGCAGAGTCGACCACTGGAACTAAAGGACCAAAGAAGAGCTGGAAGAGGACGGCTGCTGCAACTCCTGGACCGTTGGTTTCCCCGGTGAAGCTCTGCTGCAGGTCCGAATTGCCAAGTTCATCTCGATAGAGAAGCCCCTTCAAGGAGGACTTCTTCCTTTGAGTTGGTGGGACGAATCAACTCGTAAACCACCTGGATACCATTCTCAAGGCTGGTTAGAATTAACCAGGGAGAGGGATACCAGCTTGTGTGCTTCAATCGAGAGCTACCGGAACTGAAGTAACTCCATCCTGTTTGCTTTTTCGACGATCCTGTGTAGTGCAGGAGTCCCCTGACATCCTCCCTCTTGTCCAGACGACTGAGGCTCAGGAACAGTGAGATCTGCAGGAACTGCCAGGAACCAATGACTTCAGCTGCATTTGATTCTTCATACTAAGGTACTGTGCCAACCCGATTGAGAGAACGCCACTCTCGCAGTGAAAGTTTGTGAAACTTTCCCAACTTGCAGGCCTAATCAGCTTGTGACCCCACAAATTATCCTTTTTCGCCTAAACTACTACTGAGAACTTTTGCAAAGACTTTATCGTTTCATACCAGAACTGCTCTTTCCTATCCAGAACACTAGCCCATTGACTTGAATTGAACTCTTCTGGTGAACAAACTATTTGCACTAACAAGTATATGTGAACTATTCTACTTAGCTTGACCCTTTTGATCACTTCTAAGTAACTGAAATGCCATTTGGCTCCTATTTCAGGGGAGCTCAACCCGTCCCAAAATCTTAAGAGTTTTGTATTGAAGTATAATAGCATATAATATTAAGTTGCCTCCTTCTAGTGAAATGTTTTCTAAATGATTGTGTAATAAATTAATCAGTGTTTTACCAAGAAACCTTGAGTATAAGTGTCTACTTGAAACACAGTGATTGAAAGTCCTCTGTGTAATTACTTGTACTGCTCACATTCACTCTTGAGATGAGCCTGGCTGCTCAGCTCACTACCACAAACTGTGTATTACAGACTTATACCAAAGGTTGGTTTTTGCTTACACCTGTAGTCCTAATTGTATGTGGTGGTCCTAGAAGGTACTGCATGCAATTTTGCTTAACACACCAGAGACGACACTCATAAAACCACAGTACCTGGTGTGACAGATGTCGCAGAAAACACTCAGTCTCAAAAGGGTTTTTATTGAATTCTTTGTGGAGCATATAGCGGTGTTCCTTTTTATTCTCTCTCTTTGCCAACACAACCTCCCTAACACAGCCATCCATAACCCCGGTTACAGCTATTGATTTGTTGAACCCTACTTTCTAACTTAAACTAATAATGTTTTTCCAAAAAGCACTTAGTGACTCCCTCAGGTACTTCCTAACTTATCCTGCTCTAACCACAGCTAAGTGTTCCAATTGCGAACAGGGTTGCACCTTGCAAATGCTCTGCACGATTCATCTGGTTTTCAATCACATCCACCATCACCTTTCCCTGCCACCACTCATCACTCCCTCTCCCTGGACTCCACCCGACTAAGCTTCTGCCCCTGTGGTGATTCACTCTTTCCAACTCCTGCCTCCACCTTTCATGATAAATATTCTCCCACTTCCATTATTAGTATTCCTCCCACACTACTCCGCCACCCCTGACAGACAACTACTCCTCCTCTGCCCACACTACAACTACTACCCCCCACACATTACTCCTCCTGACCCACACTACCACCACTACTCCTCCTCCCCCAACCGCGACCCTGCGACCCCGCTACTCCTCCCAAGACCGCTACTCCTCCACCGACAGCTACTCCTCCACCGACCGCTACCACTACTCCTCCGCCTCCATCATTACTCTTTGCCCCCAGCGCTTTCACTACTCTTTGCCCCCAGCGCTTTCACTACTCTTTGCCCCCAGCGCTTTCACTACACTCTTTGTCCCCAGCGCTTTCACTACTCTTTGCCCCCAGCGCTTTCACTACTCTTTGCCCCCAGCGCTTTCACTACTCTTTGCCCCCAGCGCTTTCACTACACTTTGCCCCCAGCGATTTCACTACTCTTTGCCCCCAGCGATTTCACTACTCTTTGCCCCCACCGATTTCACTACTCTTTGCCCCCACCGATTTCACTACTCTTTGCCCCCACCGCTTTCACCACCCCTCCTCCACATGCCACTCCTCCCCACACCACTTCAACATCCACATTGCTACTCCTCACACACCAACAGTTTCTATTTCCTATCCCCTGCTTTAAAAGCCCACCCCACTTTGTGCTGGTTTGCCATTTGGCCCGAACAATCTGTTTTCCTCTTTTCCCTCGCCAGGCATGCATGCACAGGGAAAAGCTTACAAATGGGGCAAAGCCCCACCCACTTTCGTCATGATGGCTTACCGCTCTGCAGCGCTGAAGAAGGAACAAGTTACTTACCTGTAACTATTGTTCTCCAGCATGGGTCTGGCATGGATTCACATGCTCATGAATATTCCCCGTCAGGCTGGGAATCCTCGGTAAAGAAAAAAATCAGTTTCATTTCTGAACTGCCTTTCTCCTAACAACCAATCAGTGATTCTGGGTCATACTGCCCTCAGCCAATGACTGCCCTCTACCTAAGCCCCTCCTCTGGCAGCCAACTTCAGATTTGGTAGCACGTAAAGTGTCAGTAGGACCAAGTGAAGCGCCGCATAGGGGTAGTCGGGAGGGTTTGCATGTGAATCCATGCCAGAGAATAACAAGTTACTTTCTTACCTGGCAACATTCTTTCGATGGGATGTTCCTGACGTATTCCACATCTATGACAGTAATCACCACAGCTGTGCTGCCCCGGAATTTTTTTTCGGCATAGGTGTCCTGCATCGATGACGTTGATACGCTGTCCTCGTGGGCCTCTGTCGAGGGTCGACGTCACCGGATGTTAGATCTAGGACGCACGGCGCCCGTAGCCTCAGTTGTAGTTTTTTCCCCAGAACGTGTGGCACCACTCTCCTGCCAGTGTGACTGCAGAAAGCCTTGCGGAAACGTAAGCTGCAATTGCATAAGAAATTCTGTAGCGGGGCAGGCTGGGAGGGTGCGATGTGGAATATGTCAGAGGAACATCCAATCGAAAGAAGGTTACCAGGTAAGAAAGCAATTGGTTTTTCGAGGGGATTGTGTCCTCCGACGTATTCCACATCTATGGCAGACTCCCAAAGCAGTACCAACGTATGGAGGTGGGAAAAGAATTTAGAATTTTAGAATGCCCAATCAAATTGCCGAATAGAGGACCGCATTACCCAAGGCCAAATCTTGCCCATGGATAGAATCCAGGGAGTAGTGCTTTACAAAAGTATGGAGAGAGGCCCATGTGGCTGCTTCACAAATGTTACGAATGGGAACACCCCTTTGCAGAGCAGTAGAGGCAGCCAAACTCCCCTAGTAGAATGGGCCCGTAAGCCTACTGGAGGGACCTTACCCACCAAATGGTTAACACATTCAGAGATCGTCAAAATGACTCA
The DNA here is from genome assembly GCF_040938575.1 of Ambystoma mexicanum. Classification (NCBI taxonomy): domain Eukaryota; kingdom Metazoa; phylum Chordata; class Amphibia; order Caudata; family Ambystomatidae; genus Ambystoma; species Ambystoma mexicanum. The sequence goes on along the minus strand of NC_090921.1, from coordinate 1,021,035,406 downwards.
TCTGGACAAAGTCTGCTTAGTGACAGTTTGCCCTAAACGCCTTCCAGCGTATCCTACAAATAGCTGATTGTCCACTCTGACCCGGGACATCCGTGAAAGATAGAAGCTCAAAGCTCTCCTAGGATCCAACCTATGGAGCCTCTCCTCTTCCTTACCAGGATGCGTAGGAGGATAGAAGGCCGGAAGAATTACCTTCTGGCTCAAATGAAAGTCCGACACAACCTTCGGAAGAAAAGAAGGACGAACCCTAAGGACAACCCTGTCCTTATGGAACACCGTGAAAGGTGGCTTGGCTGAGTGCGCCTGCAACTCACTCACTCTGCGAGCGGAAGTAACCGCAACCAAAAATACAGTCTTAAAGGTGAACAGTCTCAAAGGACAAGAATGTAAGGGCCTAAACGGAGCTCACATGAGGAATTTTAGAACCAAATTCAAATCCCATCCCGGCACCTGGAACGGGGACGGTGGAAACACATTAGTGAGCCCCTTTAAGAACTGGGAAATCAAAGGAATATTAGAATAAGAACACTCCTCAGACGAGCGCTTAAATATGGACAGCGCCGCCAGGTCACCCTTAATGGTACCCACACTTGCAGGCCCTTGGGGGCTAATAAAAGCAAAAAAGACAGAACCAACACAGGAATTGAACACTGAAAAGGATCCACATTCTTAACCCTGGACCAGTCGCAGAACGTTCTCCAACGGCAACAGTACAGGGATTTTGTTGCTGGCATTCTTGCCGAAAGCAACACCTCCATCACGTCTTCAGGGAGGTCCCAATCCTTGTACCTCAACCTTTCAGATACCAAGCATGAAGGTTGAGAAGCTTGACCTCTGGATGGAGAACCAGACCCCCCTCCCGTGAGAGCAGATCGTCTTGGTAGGGAAGACGGTGTAGAGGGCAGATGGACATGTCAAGAAGGTCCGGGTACCACGCTCTCCTGGCCCATGCTGGAGCAATGAGGATCATTCGGGAACCGAACCTCCGAAACTTCTGCAACACTTGCGGAATGACAGGGACTGGAGGTAACGCGTACAGCAGTGGGAAGGACCACTCCACTCCGAACGCATCCCCCAAGGCTCCTCTTATATGAAATTCCGTCGTGCAGAATCTTTCGCACTTCCGGTTGACATTGGTGGCAAAGAGATCCACTTGTGGAGTCCCCGAAAGGGTGAAGCTCTCCGAAAAAACTTCCTCAGCCAGCTCCCACTCGTGAGAGACCGAGCTCTGCCTGCTCAGAGCGTCTGCCGCCGGGTTTTCGTCTCCAGCCAGATGAACTGCTGAGATCGAAATTTCCTGCTGGATTGCCGAGAACCAGAGCTGCATCGCCTCTCTGCACAGTGGGAGTGACCCTGCCCCCCCCCCCCTCCTTTTTGTTGAGGTAGTGCATTGCCACTGTATTGTCCGTCGTAATCAGGACATTCTTCCCCCGCATGGACGGCAGAAAAGCCTTCAGGGCTAGCCTGACAGCTCGCAGCTCTAACAGATTGATGTGGAGTCTGGACTCCGACAGAGACCAACGACCGCTGAATGACAACTCGTTGGCATGAGCTCCCCATCCCGTGAGGGATGCGTCCGTCACGATCGTCACCTCCGGCCAGGGTAGCCAAAATGGTGCTCCCTTCATCAGATTGCCTTCATCGGCCCACCAGAGAAGATCCTGGGCGACCGAGGTCGGCACCTGAACAGGATCCGACATCCTGCCGGAGGACTGCGACCACTGCACCTTGAAAGCCCACTGCAGAGATCTCATCCGCAGCCTGGACTCCGGCACCAATAGAAAGCAGGATGCCATGAGGCCGAGCAACCTCAAGAACTCGAACGCTGGGAGACTCTGGGCACGTTGAAACTGGTCCACCATTTGCAGAATGTGATGAGCCCTCACCTGGGGAGGCGAACACTGCCCCAAGGATGTGTCGAGCACTGCTCCGATGTACTGGAGCCGCTGGGTAGGTGTCAAGTGAGACTTCTTTAAGTTGAGGGAGCAGCTTGTGAAGGGAGTGGCATGTGACTGACAGATGATCCAGGACCTGCTCGGGAGAGCGCGTCCTGATCAACCAATCGTCCAGGTAGGGGTAGACGTGAATCCCCCCCTTTCCTGAGATACGCTGCCACCACCACCTTTAGCTTGGTGAAGACCCTTGGGGCGGAGGTCAATCCGAATGGCAGGACCCGAAACTGAAAATGCGAGTCGCCAACCGCAAACCTCAGTTACTTCCTGTACTTCGGATTAATCGGCACATGAAAGTAAGCATCCTCGAGGTCGAGAGACACCAACCAGTCCCGAAGTTGACAAAAAGGCAGAGGTTGACGTACTGCAGCGCTAAACGACTTTGCCGCAGCTTTGGAGGTCTGCAACCTCTCAAGGCTCTCGTCAGCCATGCTGCCAAAAAGTAGGACACCAACAACGGGCACGTTGAGAAGCCGGGACTGCACATCCGGAGCAAACCCCCGACTTCCGCAACCACGCAAACCTGCGCATCACGATGCTCGCAGCCATGGACCGGCTGACACAGTCTGCAACGTCCAGACCTGACTGAACGGTTTCACACATGGCATCTTTGCCATCCTGCACGACTGCCATAAAACCATCCCGTTCCTCCCCTTTGGGACTATGTTCAGCCGCCAAAGATACACAATTCCACAGAGTGTGAGTGAAACTTGCCAAGGCACAAACAGAATTGGCTGCCTTTAAAGCCATACCCCCAGATTAAAATACTTTCTTCGCCCAACCGTCAAAGCGCTTGTCGTCCCTATCAGGAGGGTTGGTAGGGTATGCAGCCTGCTTTGCTGGGGCCATAGCCGCCTGCACCACCAAACTCTCCGGAGTGGGGTGCGTAGACAAGTATTAGGGTTCGCCACTGGCTGGACTGTATTTTTTCAGGAGCGACTTATTCACTGCCGAGAGACTCTCCAGAACAGTTCAAGCCGCCGCCACCCTTCTTTGTAAGGCCATATGAAATGGCAGCACCGGGTCAGTGGGTGGATCTTAGTCCAATATATCTGTCGGGTCATCCTGCAGAAAATCCACAGGTGGAGCAGGCCACCCCAAGTACTCAGTCACCCTCGAAATGAGACGCCTGTACGAGGGCTCAGGAGGCCCGCCAAATTCAACCTCCGGAGGTGTCCAGACCACTGGCGTCATGCAAGGATTGACACAGGTCTGCCATCTGGCTGTGACAAGACAACAGGTTGTCAGTTAACCTCAGGAGGTACAATCCCCTCCTCATCTGATCCTTCATCCACCTCTGCGATGTAAGCCAAAGGCTGGAATAAATCCCTGGAGGAAGATACAGAAAAAGGCTCAAACACAGGCTTCACTGATTTACCGCGGACGGAATGGTGCCCTGCGATTTGAAAATCGCCATCATCTCCTTGCGAAATGCATCCCATTCCGCCGGTGATGAATGCTTGTTGGGACAAGCTACCTGCCGTCTGGCGGAGTCCTAGGACGGGGAAGGCGACCGGTGACGGCGCTTCCGCGAGTGCCTAGAAGAGGCAAAGGCTCAACATAAGCATCTCTTAACTCCTCACCAGGCTCACATTCAAGCGAACAGGTTGCGCAGCACTGTTTGGCCGACTCAGGACTCCTACCTGTCGATGCAGTAGAATCTCGTTAAGGTGTGCGTCGACCTCCACGTAGTAGCCCTGCAGATGTGCAGCAGGTGCACACCAGACTGGAATGCCGTAGTTTCAGCGATCGCTCTGGTCGAATGGGCTTTTGGACAGCCATGCAACGGTCGGTTTGCGAACCGGTGACAATGGGTGATGCAGCCGGAGAGCCACCTGGAAATGGAAGCCTTGGAGAGGGCCTTCCCATGGTTCACAGGGCCAAAGTTCACGAAAAGCTGTGACGTCTTACGGAAACTCTTTGTGTGGTCCACGTAAAACTTCAGAGCTTTAGGCACATCCAGCAAGTGCAAAGCCCTCTCGGCCGGCGACGAAGGCGTAGGAAAAAACACAGGCAACACCAAGGGCTTGTTTAGATTAATGTCTGACGGCACCTTGGGCATAAAGGAGGGGTGCGTGCGCAGCACCACCCTTCTGTTGTGAAAGGTCAAATAAGGTGGTTTACACAACAGGGCATGAATCTCACACACTCGTCGTGCAGATGTGAAGCCACGAGGAATTCCGTCTTCCACGACAAGAACCTCAGTGGAACTGTCTGCATAGGTTCGAATGGAGGGCCAATGAGCCCAGTAGGCACCACAGTGAGTTCTCATGCCGGGGCTGGAGCCAACGAATGGAACAGTCCTTTGACGAACACCTTAAACAGACAGTGTGAGCATAACAACGACCGTCCGGGAGATCTGGTGCAGCAGGAGATAGCCGCCAGATGAACTTTGATGGAAGCATGGGGCAGTCCTGCTTTGGCTAATGATAGCAAATACGGTAACACCTGCAGAGCCATAACTCGTAGAAGGTCGATCTTCTGTGCACAGCACCAAACAGCAAACCTCTTCCATTCATGTCTGTAGCATTTAAGAGTAGATGATGCCCTGGCCTTGGCAAGCACCTCCTTGCAATCCGCTGGAAGGTCATAACCCCCGAACTCTGATACTGCAGGAGCCAGGCTTTCAGGTTCAGCGATCCTGGCTCTTGGTGCAGAAATGTGCCTCCTTCTATGGCTAGAAGATCTGCGACCACCGGAAGCTTCACTGGAGGGGACGCTGACATGACGAGAAGGTCTGGGTACCAGATCTGCTTCGGCTACGCCGGTGCGGCAAGGGTCATCATGCACCGGGACCGTCTGGGTTGATTGACTAGTCGAAGAAGCAATGGAGGGAACGTGTGCAGAAACAGGCCGTCCAAGGGGAATGAGAATGCATCCCCATGCACCCCGGCTGGGGAAACCTGCTGGCGAACCTCCGACACTTGGTATTCATTGCTGTCACAAATGGATCGATCTGGGGATTGCCCCATATGCGAGACAGGTGATCCACTTGCTCCTGCCCAAGCTCCCACTCATGGCAAGAACGCAGCTCCCTGCTGAGCGAATCGGCGACAGGGTTCTTCACTCCTGCCAGACGGCACGTGATGAACATATCCTGGGCGACGGCCCAGTGCCACAGGTCCTGCGCTTCTTTGGAGAGCGCTGGGGTTCCGGTGCCCCCCCTGCTTCCTGAAGTAAAACATTGTGATGGTATTGTCCGTGAAGACCCGCAGCTCCAACACGATGTGCAACGTTTTCTCCTCCGGTAGCCACAGGCCTCTTGCGTGAAAACGTCCGGCGTGAGCTCCCCATTCTCCCAGTGAGGCATCCGTCGTGACCGTCTCCTGATGAAGTGGGGTCTGGAAATCCACACCTCTGGACAGGTGTGTGAACTCCCCACCAATGTATCGCTCAACGGAAATTCTTGTCCTCAAAGTTTCCCGACACTTGTATCCAACGGGCGTCGAGGAACTCCTGTAGGGGACGCATGCGAAGCCTGCACAGGCGAATGAGGTATATGCATGACGACATGATGCCGAGCGCAGACTTGATGGACCTCAACCTGGCAATCTTCAGGGCCAACAGCCGTACCTTGCCCAAGATGGCTGCTATCCTCTCCTCTGACTGAGACACCAGGTACGACACTGTTGAGTCGGGATCCCAGAAACAGCGCATACTGTGATGGAACCAAGCAGGACTTTGCATAGTTCACTGAGAACCCCAAATCTGTCAGTAGGTGAACGGTCCTCGCCGTGTGGTCGACGGCGATCTCCTTCGAGCTGGCCCAGATGAGCCAGTCGTCCAGATACAGGTAGACGTGGATCCTCCGCAGACACGGCTGCGCCGACACTGGCGCCAAGCACTTGGTGAAGACCCTTTGCGCTGCCTTCAATCCGAAGGGAAGGGCCTTGAATTGGTAGTGCTTCCCTTGAACCACAAAACGCAGGAACTTCCAGTGCCCCTTGTGGATGGGGAAGTATGCATACTCTGTCCAGCGACGAAAGGAAGTCCCCCTCTTCCAGCTGTCCGAGCACGTGCTGAAGAGTGACCATCCGGAACGTTTGGGACTTGATATATTTGTTTAGTCGACGAAGGTCGAGAATGGGCCTCCTGCCCCCGGTCTTCTTTCTGACGAGGAAGTACCTTGAGTACACTCCGGAGCCCTGGAGCCTCTTTGGGACGAGCTCTATCACGCCTTTCCTTAACATGGCCCACACCTCCAGCAGCAGCTCAGGGATGTGGTTTTCATGCCAGAGCACTGGTGGTATTTGGGGACACTTCCGTCGAAATTCCAGGGTGTGTCCGAGGGTGAGAGCGTCCAACACCCAGCGGTCAGTGGAGATGGTCTTCCACACGCTGATGAAGTTTGCCAGCCGGCCACCCACCGGGGTGCACAGGTGGGGGCCTGCGCCACGGCCAGTTCAATACTGCCTGGACGTCGAAGAGCCACCTTGGGGACCCCAGCGACGACAACGTCCTCCTCCGAAGGCCTTGGAGCGGACCCTGTTGGTCTCCTGGGTTGAAGAGCGGGAAGGTTGGCGGTAAGAAGAGGAACCCCCGCCAAACACCTTGGAGGATCCTTGGGAATTGGCGCCTGAGGACCGAAAGGACAGCTGCCGTTGCCGAAGAGTGCCCAAAGCACGAGCCGTCTCTGTGCATTTCTTTATGGCTTGGAGAGACTCATCCACAGCATTCCCGAACAAATTGGCCCTGTCGAAGGGCATGTCCAGAACCTTCGACTAAACGTCCTGCCAAAAGTTGGTGGCCTTGAACCAGCCACGATGACTAAGGCAAACGCTGTTGCCCATTTGGCAGAAACCCGCGTCGGCAATGTGTGTGGCCACCAGGATGGTGTGTTCCAACTCCACCTCGACTTCATGCAGAATTTCCAGTGCCTCAGAGCTCTTGTCGGTAAGGAAGTCCAGGATGGGAGCAATCTTGAACCAAATGTCCTGGTTGTAACGAGCCGCGAGGGCGTGGCGGTCTTGATTGTAGTGGCTGCCGGATAGATGACCCGTGGGTCCCATGGCATCGAACTTCTTGCCCTCGCTGTCAGGTGGGGTGGAGGCCGCTGAGGCAGAACCACCCGACGACTTGTTCCTCGCCGCAACTACAAAGTCTGGAGAGGGCTGGGCCCGTAAGCACTTGGGAGCGGAGTCAGGCACCCTGTACTTCTTCTCAAGGAGATGATCCCTCTTCGCCAGGGCCGTGGAAGGGTTCTTCATGAGAGACAAACGTTCGTCCCAAAAAGCTTTTCTGGATGTTCCGACTTCCTCTTGGCCGAAGATCCTGAACGCTGACTGGTGACAGAGGCTGGAGACGTCCAACACGCCCTGGCTGACGAGGAGCCCGTCACAACGGCGCTCCCGGTGGCAGTGGACTCGCAATGCTTAGCCTTCTGTTGGACCCCCATGGGAGGGCCGCCCTCAAAAGGTCTTAGAAGCCTGCTCAACCTTCTTGGAACTGGGAGAGGCATGCTGCTGGGACCCACCCAGAGTAGGGGCCTTGGCCTGTAGCCACTCGTTCAGCCGCCTATGCCGATCCTTCATCGTGCGAGGGGCTATCTCCTGGCAAAACGCACAATCCTCCTCCTTGTGTGCCGGGTACAAGCAGTAAAGGTACTCAGAATGCATGTCATCCGAAAAGTCTTTCTGCAAGCCGCAGCTTGAGCAAATCCTGAACAGGGGAGCTGAATCCTTTTCCTTCAACATGGTCCAAGCGGCATAGGCCTGAGAATCTTCTGGAAGCCTCCACGATTAAACTCTAAGAAATCCACCCTCTAGGAGTGTTGAAGAATCAAAAAAACGGGCCCCGTTAATTGGAAGTTTGATAGATGGAGCACAAGCCCTGATTGACCGAAAAATAGAGTAATAATCTTCCAAAAAGCTAAAAGAACGCAGTAACGAGGACTCCCAACACTTGAAGATTCGTAAACTCTGAAGATGGCTGCGAGAGGAAGGGCTTAGGTAGAGGGCAGTCATTGGCTGGGGGCAGTATGACCCATAGCTCAGTGATTGGTTATTAGGAGAAGGACAGCTCAGAAATGAAACAGATTTTTTCTTTACCGAGGATTCCCAGGCTGTCGACGGGGAACATTAATGAGCATGTGAATCCATCCAGGTGCCAAGATGGGGTGAGGCAAAGCCAGGCGCCAAGGCGGGGTGAGGCAAAGTCAGGTGTTACTTGCATGTCATAAATGCAGTTAAGTTTACTTGTATATAGTTATCAAGTTGTGTATTCATCCATGCAGTGGAACCTGGAATGTTGTACGATGTTCCGGGTCCCTTCTGGAACACAGAATGTTTGGTTGAGAATGTAACGTGTATTCCTGAAGTTGTACATAAAAGGTAATAAACATTATGAACACCTTCAAGCTGCGGCCTTCGACTATTTAATATTGCTGACGAGTGTTTGAAGATCCCACCCTTCTGCAGCCCCAGCCAGTTCTTCAAGAGGTTTTCCCTCGACCGCCACTGCAGAGATAGAACGAGGGCTGGCGAGACAACTATCAGATCTACCCATTGTCCACTGGCCTGACACCACTGGCTGTTGAGCCACTCTTGCATGGGACGCATGCACAGCTGCGCGTGAGGAACTAAATAAATGCATGACGCCATCATTCCTAGCAGTCGCATGGCCTTACGTACCGTCACTTCCCGAATGGCTACATATTGAGGGATGTGAAAAAGCATGTTCCGAACCCTCTCGCTGGAGGGAAAGACGAGCCCATCTTTGGCCCGAATTAGAGCCCCCAGAAACAGTTGGACCGGATTCTGGATTTCTTCTCATTGATGGAAAATCCCAGACTGAACAAGAGGTCTATTGTCTTCTGAGTGTTCAATTGGCATGTTTCGTTAGAGTCCCCTGTTATGAGCCAGTCATCAAGGTAAGGGTAAACCGGAACGGATAGTCTGCGCAGGTATGCTGCCGCTACTGCCAGAACCTTTGTAAACACACTTGGCGCCGAGGCAATGCCGAAGGGGAGTACTTTGAATCGATAGTGCCTGTCCTCTATCATGAACCTTAGATATTAGCTGTGCGCTGGCAACATTGAAATATGAAAGTATGCATCTTTCATGTCCATTGTCGCCATGTAATCCCCCCGTTTCAACAGTGGGATTACTTCCTGCAGGGTTTCCATACGAAACTTTTGAGGTTTGACAAATGTGTTCGCTGGGCAAGGTCCTTTTTGGGTACAAGGAAGTACACTGAATAAATACCTGTAAAATCTATGGCGTCCTTTTCCAGAAGTGCTTCCACCTCTTATCAGGATTCGCAGATGGTCTGGCGTCAGGCTTTGGGCAGTCTGAATTGTGGTGGTCGGGTGAATTCCACACAGTACCAGTTGGCAAATGTCTTGAGAACCCACTGGTCTGACGTTATCCCCTGCCATGCCGAAAGGAAAGATGTTAAGCCCCCCCCCGACCGGGGTGACATGGGAGGGAACCTGGATCTGTAGGCAAGGCATAAAATAAGCGGTATCGCATCGCAGTTTGCGATACAATACCGCATATTTGCTTTTTATTTCAAGAATCATGTTGCACTAACTGCGACATGATTTTTAGAAGAGGATTCATTTTGTCAGCCTGGCCTGCCTGGGCTTTGGCTGCACAGCTTTCAGGCGAGGCAGAGGTAGAGGATCCCGGGCTGGCTCAAACATTGCACTGTGTCAGCCAAGCAAATACGCAGGAGAGTGGCACAAGCAGAACAGCAAAGCCAGTCATGGGCAGCTCGGCTTCCCAGTCTTTTACATGGATGCAGACCAATGCCGAAGGTAAGGTTAATTAAATTTCAGTGCCTTCTAAGAATGGCTGCAGGCTTGCTATCAGTGCAGGGAACTGTGTGCTTCCCGCACCGATAACACACCTAAGACTTTCTAAAAGTACTTTGATGCGCGGGACAGCAGTGATTCACTACCGTTCCGCGCTTCAAAGTACATTTAAAAAGCACTTTAGGCTTTAAAAAGCCCCATTAGGCTGTTTTACCAGTGCGGGAAGCACACTGCCCTCGCCCTGATAAAACAGCATCCAGACAAAATGCCTCCTTAATGTCTTTGAAGTGCAGGACATCATTGATTCGCTGCTGTCCTGTGCTTCAAAGCACATTTTTAAATTCTCATCAAGCTTCAAAGAACATTTAAACAGCCTGCAGACAAAAGGCCTTACTGGCTTGGGATTGTGTCTGGGCCTTTCAACCTTTTCAAATGAAAAGAGCCTCAGAGGAGCTCTCGGCATCTGCCCCCATGTTGCAAGTCAGCAGTCTTCTAACAGAAGCAACATATTTCAAGTTTTAATTGTGCGCTTTGCAGAGCACCTTTTACAAGCTGCATTTGCTGGAGCCCATAATGCTGTCTCCTCCCTCGGGGTATACAAAAGTGGCTCATCACTTACACTTTTACACTGGTTCTCTGCATCCTCCCCAGCTGACAAAGAAGCAGTAATAGCTTTTTAGTGGATGTTTAGTGTTTGTCCTACCTGCAAGCTGGCAGTTTCGTGATAATCCGTTTCTTGGTCTCCATTATAATGTATACACCCCACAGGTGATTACGACTATTTTCCTCAACCATTTTCCTCTGCTCTAAGCAGGGAGGTACCCAACCTGTTGAAATGGGCCACTAAAGAGCTTCAGTCAGTCCTGAACACAGGTTTTGGCAGGGGCGCCCCCTCCCCCCCCCTCAAGCAGATTTTTGAAATGTGCCCTGGCTCACCTTCGCCCAGTCCTGTTAATGTCTTTGAAGTGCAGTACTGCAGTGATTCGGTGTGGTTTCTACGCTTCAAAGAACATTAAGAAAGCCTCATCCGGCTGTGTTATCAGCGCAGGGCTCATGCAGCCCCCATGATAAAGCAGCCTGCAGGCTTAAGCAGTGATAAAAATGTAAATTATTAACTCTGGGTTTACACCAACCGGGGTGGAAGAGGCTTGAGGGCAGAGGGACTCGGCAGCATTTTCTCAGCCCCGCCCATAAATAAACATTTACATTACATTACAGGAGATGTATTATAAATAAACAACTGGAAAATAACCCAAGGAAGGATGAGCATTTCCTATATGTTGCAAATAAAGTATAAAAAGGTGCACACCTTTTAAACCTGCACTGAAACGCGTTTTCTACAGAGTGCAATCTTAAGTATATTCCAGTGGTCTTGTGGGTGCGTTTCTTGAATTTGGTCCTGATGACACAAACCCGTCGGCAAACAAAAGCAGATCGGAAACACTAAAATACCTGAAGGGTGCAAATTGGATCGGAGACATTTTTTGTCGGATCCCAGATCTGGGAAATCCAGCCCAATTATAAGGCCTTCTTAATGTCTGAAGTGCGGGACAGTGGTGATTGTTTCTTTGACTGGAGTGTTTCCACTGCCCCCTTCATTTCCCCAGCATAGGATACTATGCTGGGGAAGTGGGAACACTTCAAGTGATTTCTTCACTGCATCAGAGGAACAAATCGCTGCCTTCCAGCAGGCCCCCACAGTCTGCAGGGATAAGGCCTTATAAATATTTTTGGGAGTGTGGGACTGCAGTGATTTGCTGGTGTCCTGTCTTTCAAAGAACATTTAGAAGGCCTTATGTCTGCAGGTTGTGTTATCAGTGTGGGGCTGTGTGCTGTAAAGTGTCTGGAAAGAATCTTTCTCCCGCCCGATCAGCGGTAGAAGGAACAAGTTACTTACCTGTAACTGTTGTTCTCCAGCATGGGTCTGGCATGGATTCAAATGCTCATGAATATTCCCCGTCGTCAGGCTGGGAATCCTCGGTAAAGAAAAAGCAGTATCAGTTTTGTTTATGATCTGTCTTTCGTAGTAGTAACCAATCACTGATCTCTGCGTCATACTGACCACAGCTAATGACTGCCATCTCCCTAAGCCCCGCCTCTGGCAGCCATCTTCAGATTTGGTAGCATGTGAAGTGGCAGTATGACCAAGTGAAGAGCCGCAGAGGGGTAGGCGGGAGGGTTCGCATGTGAATCCATGCCAGACCCATGCTGGAGAACAACAGTTACAGGTAAGTAACTTGTTCCTTCTCCAGCATGGGGTCTGGCATGGATTCAATTGCTCATGAATGAAAGAATACATAGCAGTACACACATGCACAACCACGGGAGGTGGCAAAGGCTCAACATTAAGCATTACATCAAAACTCAACATTAAGCAATCCTTACCTCCTCACCAGGCTCACCTTAGGCGAACAGGTTGCGCAGCACTGCTTGGCCGACCCTGGACTCCTCCCTGGAATCCCGGTCGACGCAGTAGAATTTCGGGAAGGTGTGCGTCAACCTCCACGTAGCAGCCCTGCAGATGTCCAGCAAGGGCACACCGGATAGGAACGCCGTGGTAGCTGCGATCGCTCTGGTGGAATGGGCTCTCGGACGGCCAGGCAGTGGTCGGTTTGCCAACCAATGACATTACATGATACAGCCGGAGCCCCATCTGAAAATGGAAGCCTTCGAGAGAGCCTTCCCCTGATTGACAGGTCTAAAGTTCACAAAGAGTTGTGACGTCTTCCAAAAACACTTCGTGCGGTCCACGTAGAACTTCGCGCTCTAGCCACATCCAGCGAGTGCAAAGTCCTTTCAGCGGGCGACAAAGGCGACGGGAAGAAGACAGGCAACACCAAGGGTTCATTGAGGTGGAAGTCAGACAGCACCTTGGGCATGAAGGAGGGGTGCGTCCTCAGCACTACCCTCGTGTCGTGAAAAGTCAAGTACGGGGGCTTGCAGGAAAGGGCCTGGATCTCTCCCACCCGTCGTGCGGAGGTGATGGCCACAAGAAACGCTATTTTCCACGACAAGAACTTCAACAGAGCTGAGTGCAGAGGCTCGAACTGAGGTCCCATGAGCTTGGTCAGCACCACGTTGAGCTCCCACGCCGGGGCCGGAGCCTTCACCGGCAGGAACGATCTCAACAGTCCCTTCATGAATTCTTTCACCAGACGATGAGACCACAAAGACGTCCGTCCCGTGGTTCTGGTGTATCGGGAGATCGCAGCAAGATGAATCTTGATGGAAGCGTGCGCCAGTCCAGCCTTGGCCAGCGTCAGCAGGTAGGGCAGTACTTGAGGAGCCGTAAACCGTAGAGGGTTAATCTTCTGTGCGTGGCACCAGACAGAGAACCTCTTCCATTTGTGTCCGTAGCATTTAAGAGTTGAGGATGCCCTGGCCTTTTCAAGAACCTCTCTGCAGTCGGCCGGTATGTCGTAACCTCCAAACTCTAACGCTGCAGGAGCCAGGCCTGCAAGTTCAGCGACTTCGGGTCGTGATGGAGGATGGCGCCTCCTTCCCTGGAGAGAAGATCCGCGTCCACTGGCAGCTTGATTGACGGGGACGCTGACAAGTCCAGAAGGTCCGGGAACCATATCTGCCTCGGCCACGCAGGTGCGACGAGGATCATCCTGCACCGTGACCTCTTGAGCTGGTTGATGAGCCCGATCAGCAGCGGCAAAGGAGGGAACGCATATAGGAACAGGCCCTCCCAGGGGAACGAGAAACCATCGCCCATGCTCCTCGGCTGGGGAAACCTGCTGGCGAACCTCCGGCACTTGGAGTTCGTCGCCGTCGCGAACAGATCGATCTGGGGTGTGCCCCACCGTCGGAAGAGGCGGTCCACTACATCCTGTCGTAGTTCACACTTGTGACACGAGCGCAGCTCTCTGCTGAGCGAGTCGGCGATGGTGTTTTTTATTCCTGCCAGATGAAACGGCACCAGAAATATCCCTTGGACGACGGCCCAATGCCACAGATCCTGCGCCTCCTTGGACAGGGCTGGGGATCTTGCCCTTGAGGGATGGACGAAAGGACCTGAGGGCCCAAAACACTGCACGGAGTTCTAGGACATTGATATGGAGGGACTTCTCCGTCGGCAGCCAAAGGCTGCCTCGCATGCAGATTTCCGGTGTGCGCTCCCCACCCTTCCAGGGAGGCATCCGTGGTCACTGTCTTCTGGTGGCCCGGGGTCTGGAAGTCCATGCCCGCCGTCAGATGCGCGCGGTTGCCCCACCACCGGATCGCTCGTCGGAAGCTCTCGTCGAGTGTGATCCTGTCCTCGAAGCTGCCCGTCGTCTGGATCCAGCGAGCGTCCAGGAACTCCTGTAACGGGCGCATCCGAAGCCTGCACAGGCGGATGAGATAAATGCAAGAAGACATCATTCCGAGGAGGGGTTTAATGGACCTCACCCTGGCCGCGTCCACAACCAGCATCCGCTGCACCTTGCCCAAGATGGCCCTCGTCCTTTCCTCCGACGGAGAGGCCAGAAGCGCCACTGTGTCGAGTTTCGCTCCCAGAAACAGTGCGTCTTGCGCGGGCACCAGGTGGGACTTGGCGTAGTTTATGGAGAATCCCAGGTCCGTGAGTAGTTGGACGGTCCTCGCCGTGTGCTCAGCGGCGAGCTCCTTTCTTTTTGCTCGGATGAGCCAGTCGTCCAAGTAGGGGTAGACGTGGATCCCCTCGAGGCGCAGCCGCGTCGCCACCGGTGCGAGGCACTTTATGAACACCCTGGGTGCCGACCTCAATCCGAAGGGAAGGGCTCCGAACTGGTAGTGACGCCCTTGGACCACGAATCTGAGAAACTTTCGGTGTCCCTTTAGGATGGGGATATGGAAGTAGGCATCCTCCAAATCCAACGACGACAGGAAATCGCCCTCCTCCAGCTGACCCAGGACGTGCTGGAGGGTGACCATCCGGAACTTCTGTGCCTTGATGAATTTGTTCAGTCGTCGTAGGTCCAGGATGGGACGCCATCCTCCTGTCTTCTTCACGAGGAAGTTACTTGAGTAAACTCCGGAGCCCCGAAGCCTCTTTGGGACGAGCTCGATGGCGCCTTTCTTGAGCATCGCCTTTACCTCCAAGAGAAGTTGAGGGACGTGATGTTCCTTCCTGGCCACGGGGGGGGAGGGGGACACGCGCGTGCACTTTTCTAGAAACTCGAGCGCGTGTTCCTGGGCCAGGGCGTCCAGCACCCAACGGTCGGTGCAGATGGACTCCCACACGCTGACGAAGTTCACCAGCCGGCCTCCCACCGGGATGCTTCGGTGGGGGCCCGACCCCACGGCCGGTTCAGTCCTGCTTCGACGAGGCTTTGCCGCCTTGTCCTCCCTGGTGACGACGGCGGGGTCCGCCCGACTTGCTTCGTCCCCTGTAGGCTTCCTGTGATGACGAACGGGCCGCTTGACGGTAGGTGGAATATCCGCCGCCGGAACCTTTGGAGGCACCCTGCTCGTCTCCGGTGCTCTGAAAGGGCGGCCGTCGTTGCTGGAGAACACCAAGAGCCCGGGCCGTCTCCGTGTCCGTTGCTCCTTTCGAATGGCATGTCCAAAACTCTGGTCTGCACGTCCTGCTGGAAGTCCGTTGCCTTGAGCCATCCACGCCGTCTAAGGCACACGACGTTGCTCAACTGGCGAAAACCAGTGTCAGTGATGTCCGTCGCTATCGTAATGGCGTGGTCCAACGCCACTTCTCCTTCCTGCAAGATCTCTAGGGCCTCCGCCCTCTTGTCATCCGGTTAGGAAGTCCAGCAGGGGGGCGATCTTGTACCACAAATCCCTGTCGTAGCGGGCTACGATGGCTAACGCATTGGCAGCCTTAATCGTCGTCGCTGCCGATGAGATGACTCTGTGTCCCATCGTGTCCAATTTCTTTCCCTCACCATCCGGTGGGGAGGTTGACGTAGAGGCCGAAGCCCCCCCCCCCCGCTTTCTTCCTGGCCGCCGCGGAGACGACCGAGTCCGGGGTCGGCTGTGCCCGAAGGCACAAGGGGGCCGCGTCCGGGACCCGGTACTTCTTCTCGTACCGATCCCTTCTCACAGGCGTTGTGGATGGGTTCTTAAGGGCGAGACCCTCATCCCAGATATCGTCCAGTAGAGGTACAGCGAAGACAGTCTTCCTCTTGGTCTCGCCCCGTTGATAAAGGAAACCTTCCTTCTTCTCTTCCGGGCAGAGCTGGAAAAGCTCGGATGCCCTGGCGATCATGGCATGAAACGATCCAATCTCGTCGGGCGGGGAAGCCCGGGGAGGAGGTGACGACGGAAGATCCTTGTCGTAATCCTCGTCGTCTGTACCCGTCGCGGCCGTGTCCGTCCCCGTATCATCCCCACGGGTCGTGCACGGGGAGGAGGTCTGAGCAGGGCGCGATGGTTGAAAAGGAGGTGGAGGATGAATCCTTCTTCTCTTCGGAGGGGTGCTCCCAGAAGGGCCTGGCTCCGGGTCCCCCGTCGGGAGCGGTTCCTCCGTTGGTGGTAACGGCAATCTCGTCCTTATCTCTGAGCATAAGGACTGTATAGCCAACAAAATGGCCGCCGAGTTGTCTTGCGGCACTGGTTGAGGGGATTCCGACAGGCGGTCAGGAGCCTTGTCGGCACCCTCGACGTTTTTGTCGTCTCCTACGTCGGGATCCCTCTCGACGGGGCTGGTCGTCTTCCACGCCAATGCCGTGGCTTAAGACTTCGATCAGCTCCTCTTCAGAGGTCGAGGCCGAATCCACAACGACCTCCTGCCCCCCCTTTTTCTTCTCCGTCGGAGGTTTCACGGGGGTCCTGTCGATGGGCTTGAAAGAGGACTCCCTCCGCGGTGGCAGGGAGACACTGAGCCCCGAAGTCGCCTCCACTGGTGTAGCCTCCACAGGCTGAGCCAGGGCCGCCACGACTGTCTCGATAGAGGCCTTGGCAGGGTGGATCAAGGCTTTCACCACCTTAGGTGCGCTCACCGCCTTCTCCTTGGGGGGAGGGTCACCGCCTCGCTCCCCCTCCGATGGGGCCTTCGAGCTTCACCGGGGTCTCTCCAGGAGCTTCGCCGGGTGCTCGGCCTTCCTCTTACCCGAGCCAGAGCGTTGGCTCGTGGTTGATGGCGCCGGGGAGGATGCGCTCTGCCTGGCAACCGTAGAGCCCGACCGTTCGGCGCTCCCGGTGCCAGCGGACTCACGGTGCTTGGCCTTCTGTTGGGCCCCCGTCGCCGGGGCGCCTTCAAAGGTCTTAGAAGACCGCTCGGACTTCTTCTTCTCGCCTGACGGGCTCTTCCCTTCCAGCCAGTTGGCGAGAAGCAGATGGCGGTCCTTCATGGTCCGCTCCGACATATTGCCGCAAAACGCACAGTCCTTCTCCACGTGCGTCTTGTCCTCATGCAGGCAGTAGAGGCAAAGGGAGTGTTCGTCCTCCTTAAAGACATTCTGAAGCTGGCATCCAGGGCAGACCCTGAACAGCTTTCCGGGCGTCGAGTTTCCCTTCTCCTGGGCCATGTCCGAGAAGGGCCTGAGAAACTTCTGGAGTCCTCCAAAAGCGTGGCTCGATGAAATCTTCACCCTTGAGGGGCGTAGAGGAATCCGACACGGGTCCCCGTTGATTGGATAAAGAAACGGTGGAGCTTGAGGCTCTTTTGACCGAAAAAAGAGAACATGTTCCTATGAAAAAGCGTGAAAACGCACTACAGCTCGAGAGCAATAGAACGAGGATCCCAACACATGAACGTGCGGTAAAAATCTGAAGATGGCTGACAGAGGCGGTGCTTAGGGAGATGGCAGTCATTGGCTGTGGTCAGTATGACGCAGAGATCAGTGATTGGTTACTACTACGAAAGACAGATCAGAAACGAAACTGATACTGATTTTTCTTTACCGAGGATTCCCAGCCTGACGACGGGGAATATTCATGAGCATGTGAATCCATGCCAGACCCCATGCTGGAGAAATATTATTCCCAGCCATTTGCCAACAGACAGCCACACACTAATAACAGCCTGCAGGCATGAGGCCTAAATGTCGTTGAAACTCACGACTGCTGCAGGGCCGGCGTTCAAGCTTTTCATCTTTTTCATTTGAAAGATGTCCAAGCCTAAGGGCTCCCCCAATAGCAACTGTCCCCATGTTGGCAGTCAGGAGTTTTGTGACACAGCAACTGCTTTTGTTCGGGACTTTAGATGTGCACTTTGCAGTGCACGCGTTACAAGCTGCATTTGCTGGAGCCTTTCAAGACATCACCTCCGCCGGGCCTATGTGGAATACTAGTGTTTTTATCACCTCTATGCTTTTTTACCAGGTTGCTCTACATTAGCCCCTTGCTGACAAAAAATGTATAGCTTTTCGTGAACATTTAGTGTTTCGGCTCCCAGCTGGCTGGCCGTCTTGTAATAATTTGTGGCTATTAAGCCCATTGTCTCCATTATAATGTATGCAACTGATGCTTAAGCTGGAGGCAAGGAGGGAGTTCCTAAACATGTTGAAATAGTCCCCCCCCCCCCCGAGCTGTGACACATCTCTGCCATTGATCACAGCTCATGGGGTCACATTTCAACATCATTTGTGGAGTCTCCCTTTGCCTGTAGCTGAGTAAACTACTCTGAGGCACCCATAGGATGTATACAGTATAATGAAGACCAAGAAATACAGCCACAGGGTCTGTCACCAAAGAGGATCTGAAACACTAAACGTCCACTGAAAAGTATTAAAACACCTAGACATCCTGGTGGTGGTGATGAGTTAAGGCATAGTTTGCTCAAAAAGAACTGTTGTACACCAAGCACATCTCAAAACACATTGTAGCCCTACAGGCCTTTTTAAAAAATGTTTTACCCAGTTTTCAATTAACCAGTAGTCTGTGGTTGTTTGCTTGTATGCCAAACGCTGGTAATAAAATAACAATGGCACACACAGAAACCATTGATTCTTTATTGATGTAGTGTTGTAGTTAATTGCTCATCCCATTGCAAATAGTGATATAAATATTGCTAATCATTTAGGTTGGATTGCTAATCAATTTATTTTTATTTAGCAATTTCAGCTAATCAATTTTTCAAAACTAATTTATGCCTTGTTAGGTCATTTCGGACCAGAGGATGTGGCTCCCCTGGAGTTGGGGCCTCTACCATTACTGCGCCGCAGTCCCCTGGGTGGATAGTTGGCGGGGTGCTGGATGCCTGTCCTGAGTTCCAGGTATCTGCCGTATTATACTGGTTTTGTGTGGAACGGGATTGGCCCCGAAAGGACCGGCGGGGACCGCTTCCCCTCTGAGGAGGGTTGGGGAAGGCTTTTGGGTGATTTGTTGAAGGGACTTGAGTCATGCTCCTTTTTGGCAGTTGAGGGCATTGTCGACTGCCTTACCAAAGAGATTTGTCTCCTCAACAGGCTTATTAATAAGAGCTGCTTGGGTTTCTGGCTTGAAACCAGAGCTCCTGAGCCAAGCATGCCGTTTGAGAAGGGTGCCTTGAGCTAGTGATCTTCCTGCCGTCTCCGCAGTATCCAGAGTGTTTTTCAGTATGTTCTGGTTGACCTGCCTGCCCTCGGTCACGATGGGGAGTAATTTGGTTCTAGCGAGTTCAGGCACCTCCTGGAGACCTTCCTGCAGTAGATTCCACTGCACATCGGCATGACTGGCAAGCAATGTAGTGTTTGCTATGCGCGTGGAAAAGGCAGTTGCTGTGGTGATGCGTTTTCACAATGCATACAGCCTTTCCGACTCCTTATCGGGAGGCGCCTCTCCCGCAGCAAGGGGTACCCCCGCCAGTTTCTGGGTGGTGGTAACCACAAGGGAATCTGGGGTGGCATGGCCCTTAATGTATGTAGGGTCAATAGGCTATAAGCAAAATAATTTTTCCACCCTCGGATTTACTGCCCTATTCTGGGCTGGTGTGATCAAGGAAGGAGCCAATCTCCTCTTTTGTTTGTTTGTTTTGTTTATTCATTTTGTAATGTGCACCAAACCCTTAGGTAGCTGGGCGCAACAGTACAAGTAGACTTAAAGCTTAGTTACAACGCATATCATGTGCATATACAAATATATACATACATACAGGGAATATAGAATACTGCCACCTCTGGTTACAGTAGAGTGGAGGCAGGTGCTTACATATTAAGTGAAACATAGATACAAGAGTGTAGTCGGGCCTGGCAGGTATCAGTGGAAGGGTTACAGTCTAGGTGTTGGCAAGGCAGGTTATGAGTCATTAGTACGTAGCCATTTGAGTACATTACGTCTAAATTTAGGGTAGGGTTGTTCCATTCTGAGATCTGGTGGGAGAGTGTTCCAGGATTGGGCCGCTTTGACTGGAAAGCTAGTGCCACCAGCTGTGGTTTGTTTTAATCTGGGGATCTCAAGCGTGAAGGCATTGGCGGATCTCATGGGGCGGGTAGCTGTTTTCCTGTTAACTCTTTCCGAAAAGTATGGCGGTGCTAAATTGTTCAGACACTTAGAAGTGAGCGAAACTGTTTTGAGGAAGATCCTGTCATTTATTTTTAACCAGTGGACATCTCTTCTAAAATTAGAGATGTGCTCTCTGTTTGTGATATTCAGAGCTGCTCTTAGGGAACTGTTTTGCAATCTTTACACAGTACAGGGCATCACAGTAATCTAATTTGGACATTATGAGAGCATTGGCCAGGGTGATACAACTGCTGCCAGAGAGAAATGGTCTACAGGCACGGATGGATTTGCAAGTGTAGGCTGTTGTAGATGCAAGTGAGTTGACTTGTTTCTTAAGGGTGAGTGAGCAGTCAAGGTGAAAACCTAAAGTTTTAACCACAGGCATCACCTTGATGAGATTGTTGTCAATATTAAAGGCAGCATAGCTAGGGCTACGTTTTTTAAGATTGGTTTCAGAGCCTAGGAGCAGTATCTCAGTTTTATCCTCATTCAGGCAGAGGCCGTGCCATGCCATCCATGCCTGAATGAGGAGGTATGACAATGCATTACTTACCGTAAAAGCATTTCTGATGGTTGTATCTGCTTAGATTCACATGCTGTGCATAGGTCCGACATCCAGTGGTCACTGCGGAGTATTGCATTTTGTTTTTCGTAGTCGAAAAGGGGACGTCGACAAGGCGTGTCAGTAACACTATCCCTATAGTGACGTGCGTTGTACCCACAATCCCTCTCGCGTCGAGGTCCCTCTGTTTGTATTTTTCTGCCCTGAGGGAGCCTTCTAGACGTGAGTGAGTACAGAAAAGAGAGAAATATAGTAGAGGATGTCTATGTTCCTTCCATCCGAGCGGGGAGGAAGGGCGGGCGCATGTGAATCTAAGCAGATGCAACCATCAGAAATGCTTTTACGGTAAGTAATGCATTGTCTTCTGATGTTTGTTAATCTGCTTAGAATCACATGCTGTGCATAGACTAGCGAGCAGTACCCGGAGTTGGCGGTAGGTTATGAGAAGGAACAGTAGAGAAAAGATGTCTTAATACTGCCTGTCCCACCTGGGAATCAGATCTAGAGTGTGCATCTAGACAGTAGTGTTTTGTAAAGGTGTGCACAGAACTCCAGGTAGCCGCTTTGCAGATGGACTCAAGGGGAACATTTGCAATGAATGCTATGGAAGCCCCAGTGCCTCGAGTGGAATGTGCTCTTGGCTTGAAGGGTAGTTCTCTCTTAGCAAGAGTGTAACAGAGAGTGATGCATTGTACAATCCATCTAGATATAGTGGACTTAGAGACTGCATCTCCTTCTCTTCCTGCTGCCACCGAGACAAAGAACGGATTAGTCTTTCTCAGTGTTCTGGTTCTTTCCATGTAGAACATGACAGCTCTGCGTACATCTAGTGTATGCAGACTTTTTTCTCCCAAGCTGGATGGGTTTTGAAAGAACGTTGGTAGTTCTATCGATTGGTTTACATGAAATTTCGAGATGAATTTTGGTGCAAACCTTGGGTGTGTGCGAAGAACCACCTTATCCTTGTGAACTGATACGAAGGGGTCTAGTACAGAAAGAGCCTGTAGTTCACTTACTCTCCTAATCGAGGTGATAGCTATTAGGAAAGCAGTCTTAAGAGTGAGGTATTTAAGAGTTGCCTTGTGCATGGGTTCGAAAGGAGTGCCCATGAGTCTAGAAAGTACCACGTTTAAGTCCCATCCAGGAGCTGGGTTAGCTATCGGGGGGTGAATTCTCTTTACCCCTTCCATGAAGGCCTTGATAACTGGTATCTTCCACCACGACACTAAATTGGGAAGTGGTGTATGCAGAAAGTGCCGCTAGGTGGACTTTAATGGAATTAAACACTAGACCTGAATCCAGTAAATGGGTCAAGTACAGAATAATGGTAGTGGCAGAGCAGTCAACCGGGTTGATGTTTTTACTTCTACACCAGATGACAAATCTTTTCCACTTGCTAGAATAGCAGTGGCGAGTATTAGGTTTTCTGGCTTCCCTGAGGATGTCCATACATCTCTGAGGGAGATGTAAATGTCCAAATTCTATGATCTCAGGAGCCAGGCTGCTAAGTTCATGGTCTGAGGGCATGGATGCAGTGTTCTGCCCTTGTCTTGTGACAGCATGTTGTACGGGCAGGGAAGTTTCATTGGGGGAGATAGGGACATCTCCATCAAGTGGGCGAACCATGGCTGCCGGGCCCACATTGGGGCCACTAGTATCATGGTAACCTGCTCCTGGTGCATCTTGTGCACCACTTTGTTGAGGAGGGGAGTCGGGGGAAAGGCGTAAACAAATTTCCCTGACCATTGAATCAACAGACCGTTCCCCTTGGACTGGTTCTGGGGGTACCTGGAGGCGTAACTTTGGCATTGTGAGTTCTCCAGGGTCGCGAACAGGTCTATTTCCGGGAATCCCCATTGCGTGAAGACGTCTAAGACGAGGTCTTCGTGCAATTGCCATTCGTACTCTTTGGGCAGGGGGAAGTCTCTGCTGAGTTTGTCTGCTAGCAGATTGAGTTCCCCTGGTACATGTTGTGATAGTAGGAACATGTTGTGTTTGAGAGCCCACTTCCATATATTCTGGGACAGCTTGGACAGTCCTGGAGAGTGAGTGCCCCCTTGCTTGTTGAGATAGTACATGGCTGTGGTGCTGTCTGTGAGGACCATCACTGTCTTTCCTTGTAAGTGTTCCTGAAAGGTTTTCAGTGCTTTGAACACCGCTAGTAGTTCCAGCAGGTTTATATGCTTGGATGCTAAGCTCGGAGTCCACACTCCGTGAGCAGTTTGATGGGATAGGTGAGCCCCCCATCCTGTAAGGGATGCGTCTGTGGTTAGAGTGGCTTCCACTGCGGGTGTGGCAAAAGTCTTCCCTAATAACAGGTTTTCCTTTGTCCACGACCGTAGCGAGAGAACCAAGGCCTGCAAGACCACCACTAGATCGTCCCATTGTCCGCTGGCCTCACACCACTGGCTGTAGAGCCACTCTTGCATTGGGCGCATGCGCAGACGCGCATGAGGTACCAAATAAATACATGACGCCATCATCCCTAGCAAGCGCATTGCTTTGCGTACTGTCACCTCTCGACCTGCCACATAATGGGGGATTTGAAATAGCATGTTTTGGACCCTCTCGTTGGAGGGGAAGACGAGGCCGTCCTTTGTTCGAATTAGAGCCCCTAGGAATTGTTTGATTTGGCTGGGGTCTAAGCTGGACTTCTTTTCTTTGATGGAGAAGCCCAGTTGGGACAAAAGGTCTACGGTCTTTTGGGTATTGGAGAAGCATGTTTCGTAAGAATCCCCTGTTATGAGCCAGTCGTCGAGGTAAGGGTATACCGGGATGGATAACCTGCGCAGGTGGGCCGCTGCCACTGCCAGTACTTTCGTAAATACCCTTGGTGCAGATGCTATCCCGAAGGGTAGTACTCTGAACTGGTAGTGTTTGTTCTCTATCTTGAACCTGAGGTATTTTCTGTGCGCTGGCAACATTAAAATATGAAAGTATGCATCTTTCATGTCTAGTGTTGTCATGTAATCCGCCTGTGATAACAGTGGGATTACTTCCTGCAAGGTCACCATACGAAACCTTTGGGGTTTGACAAACTTGTTCGCTGGACGCAGATCTAATACAGGGCGCATGGTTAAATCCTTTTTGGGTACAAGGAAGTACACTGAATAAATACCTTCTATTACCTGAGATAGGGGGATAGCCTCTATAGCTTCCTTTTTCAGTAGCTCTTCTACTTCTTGAAGAAGAATAGTGAGGTGTTCCGGTGTCATGCGCCGGTTCCGTGGGGGTCTGTATTTCGGGGAACCGTTGAATTCGATGCAGTATCCGTGGGCTATGGTGGATAATACCCAGCGGTCTGACGTTATTCCCTCCCATGCTGAAAGGAACGATGTTAGCCGGCCCCCGAACGGTGATGCATGGGAGGGGACCCGAATCTTCGGGTCATTTGTTGGTATTGGGCGTGGGGCCTTTGGGACTGGAGCCGCGCCCTCTTCCTTTGCCACGACGTTGGCCTCTTTGACTGAATTGGGTGCTTTGGTTAGAGGGCCAGTTGGTAGCAGAGTAAAATTGCTGTTGGCTTTGCTGCTGGCGTTGGCCACGAAAGGAGCGTCTATTGCCATAGCTGCGTCTGTTAAGTGGCCTAGAAATTTGGTCAAGAGTCTTGATGGTATCAAACTCTTTTTTCGCATGTTCTAGGGCCTCATCAACTGCTTTCCCAAACAGATGTGTTTGCTCTATGGGCTTATTTATCAGGGAAGCCTGGGTTTCCGGCTTAAATCCTGAATTGCGCAGCCAGACATGGCGTTTGAGAAGTATTCCCTGAACCAGGGAACGGCCAGCTGTCTCTGCGGCATCTAAGGAGTTCTTTACGATGCCCTGGTTTACAAGAGTTCCCTCTGATATAGTAGCTAACAGGCGTGAACGCAGGGGTTCTGGTGCGTCCTCTGCTTCGCTGCGCAGTTTGCTCCACTGTGCATCTGCGTAGCTAGCTAGTAGGGAATTATTATTTGCAATCCTAGTTGAGAAGGCGGCGGAGGTCGTGATTCTCTTCCCAAGTGCATAGAGCTTCTTGCCCTCTTTGTCAGGTGGTGCCTCACTAGTAGATAGTGGTACCCCTGCTCTCTTTCTCGTATTAGTAACTACCAGGGAGTCCGGAATAGAATGTCCCCTGATGTACAAAGGGTCAGATGACGAAGGGCTGAAGAGCTTTTCTATCCGAGGGTTGACCCCTCTGACTAAGGCCGGATTGGAAAGGGAAGGAGTTATTCTTCTCCTTATAGAAGCCAGGAGCGGAATAGACTGACTGACCGGGGCTTTTTCTTTAATAACTTTTTCTACAAAGTCTATGTCCGGAAGAGTCTCCCCTGTGTCTATTTCAAAATGCGCTGCTGCTTTGCGCAATAGTGCATTAAGTGAAGGTTGGTCATCTATGGGGGAGGTGTTCCCAATAGGTGAGTCCTTGGGAGGAGAAGGGTGAAATAAACATCAGGGTCTGAGTGCACTGATGGGGATTGCCAAGGCTGCAATGATGGGGAGTGCCAGGGCTATGAGGTAGCTGTATCTTCTTTAAAAGCTCCTGCACTAGTGTAAGGGTCTTCCTCAAACCTCTCCTCTTCATGTTCTTCCTCTCCACCCAAACACTCCTCATCTTCCTGGAGGTATTGCTCCTCTTCAGTGAGGTCATATGCATCTGTAGAAGGGGGAAACAGCCTAGGAATCTTGTCCCTAGGGTCATCCTGGGTCCAATCTCTTGGTCTTTTGGGTGTGGGTGGGTTTTGGCTACCCAAAAACCTTTCCATTTTTTCCATACAAGAATGGAGTCTTTCCAGGGTCTCATGGGGAACCCCTGAATAGTCTAGAGGGGGGAAATCAGTGTTTTCGCCTTCAAAACGCTTCGAACGCTGCCACAACGTCGACAAAAGGTTTCCGGTAGTTCAGAAGTGCCTTTAGATGAATGGGGCAGTTCCTGGCTACTCTTGTGCTTTTTCGGCGTTTCTATTTCCTTGGGTGCGGTATTCGACGTCTGTTTCGTCGTCCGCTTACGTTTGTCCTCGGAAACAATTCTCGCCAGGCTCTCGACGACGAGTTCGTCAGTAGAGGGTTCTGGAGTCGGCGTTGCCTGCGTTGCGCGTTGTTTTTCGACGGCCGCTCTATGGAGCGTTACGTCGGATGTTTTTGAGGTAGCGCCCGTGTTAGATGAAAACCCAATCACTGGTCGCGGCTGCGTTTGCGGGTGGGGCTTGAGACCCTTGCGGTCTGAGGTCGACGCCGGAGTGCCCTGCGTCCCCTTCGGCGCTGGTGGATCCTTCGTCCTCGACGAAGAAGAGCCGTGGGTTGTGTGCTTAGGCCTATGGGGTCTGTGTGCGTCCTTGTCGCCGGGGTGTTCATCCCCATAAGCAGGGCGTGAGCTGAGCCCGTCGGGGCCGGGGACAGACGTCGAGGAGCGCGAGCGCTCCTTCTGGGGGTTAATGACTTCCGTAACGGACGTCGAGTTATCACCCTCCTCGTCACTTTCTGTAACAGCGGCGGCGGGTGAGGAAACTGACTTCGACATAGCGTAGTCCGCCCACCTCTTAACTTTCCGTTCTTTAAGAGTTCTTGGTTTCAAGAGCTTACAGGCCGCGCAGCTGTCCTCTTTATGATCGAGGGGCAAGCAACGATTACAGAGCTTGTGTTTGTCCTTCCAAGTGTATTTGCCCCTACAGCGTGGGCAAAACTTAAAAGGTGTCCTCTCCATAGCTGAGGCAATAAAAAACTGGTGATAACAACCCCAAGGGAAAGATAGGGGAGAAAGAAAGACATTCTCGACGAGAAGATAAAAGTTCAAACCCCCACTCTCCCTACTGTATGTTGGCCGGCGAGGCCTGGCCACGTGTTCGGCAACGCCGAAGGATCTCCTCCGTCTCTTCCCCTCCATCGAAAACTTGCTCGGCGGAGAAACAGCTTCACAGCTAACGTCGAGGGGAGGGATCTTTAACAATAAGTATATATTAAGGACCGAGGTCCGTAGTAATTGTTTTGCAATGTCTCTCTAGGAGCTCCGCGTAAGGCGACCATAAGCTGGGCGGAAAAAAACAATCTGATGGACCTCGACGCGTGAGGGATTGTGGGTACAACGCACGTCACTATAGGGATAGTGTTACAGACACGCCTTGTCGACGTCCCCTTTTCGACTACGAAAAACAAAATGCAATACTCCGCAGTGACCACTGGATGTCGGACCTATGCACAGCATGTGATTCTAAGCAGATTAACAAACATCAGAAATCCTATTTACTAAGGCTGTGTCCTTTAGAAAGTTGCCCGAAAGGGGTATGAGGATCTGGGTGTCATCTGCATAATTTTTGTAGGTGACACCCAGTTTGTCCAACTTATCAAACAAAGGCTTAGTAAAAATGTTATACATAGTAGGTGAGACACAAGATCCCTTTGGAACTCAGCAAGATATTTGAATGGGGTCAGCGGAGGCTGATGGGGAGAAAACTCTCATTGTGTGGTTAGCTAGAAAGGATTGTACCCAGGCTGTGGCCTCCCCTGAGAAGTGGGCAGCGGACCTGAGGTGGTTAGATAAGACTGCATGATCCACTAGGTCGAAGACTGCCGATAGGTCCAGGATAAGTAGCATAGTTGTTTTTCCATTTTCCTTCAGCTCATCAATTTTTGTCTTACGGTCTAGCAGGGCTGTTTCCGTACCATGAAGGGGGCAGAAGCCTGATTACCAGATCCTAGCAGGTGATTAGCTTCCAAATATTCCTGAATTTGAAGGTAGGCTACTCTATCAATGATTTTGAGTAGAAAAGGCACCATAGTAATAGGTCTATAGTTGGTTGGAATGGTGGGGTCCCAAGTTTGTTTTTTAAGCAGGGGGGAGGACCCAAGATTCTTTAAGATTGTTGGGCACTGTATTCATTTTGAAGGAGGCATTAATGAGCTTTGAGATAAACGGGGCTAGGTCTCTAGCTGCATCCTTTATTATTTGTGCTGGGCAACTGTCTCCCTTACAGTTTGAAGGTTTAAGGGAGAGTATGACTTTCTTCGTCTCAAGGATAGAGATTTTCTTGAAACTGAAAGGTGGGGTTGTTCTGTTCCAAGTGTGTTGGGGTGGTTGCTGCTCAGATGGGGGCAGTGTGGCCTTTTTGTTAGCAATTTTGAGTTGGAGAGATGACATTTTATACGACAGAGCATTTTGTATGTCAGTACACCATAGTTTTTCCTTTGGGACATTGTCGGTGGGATCAGGGATTCCATTTCACGAAGGATAGTGAAGAGTTCCTTGGTGTTGGATTTAGCCTTTGCAATTCTGTTGTTGAATGTGTTCTTTTTAGTATTAATTATTTCTTTTTTGTATAGTTTGGATAGGTCAGTTAATTTGACTTTGTTATCGTCAGTAGGGGAGTGGCGCCAAATGGATTGGAGCTTTCTTTTTTGTAATCTTAGATCTTTAAGTTGAGGCGTCAACCAGGCATTCAAGTGAGATTTCTGTCTGCCTTTGTGCAGTTTGACAGGTGCAATAGTGTCCAGGGTCTTAGTCATGGCGTTGTTAAAGGCATTCACTAGTGCATTAGGGTCGGAGTTGGTGTCCAGGTTGTTGATGGAGGGAAGGCGATAAGGGATACATTTTTCCGCTGTGATATCATTATTACTTCTAGTTGGGAGTGGAGGTGCCATATTGATGGTTTTAGACTGCGGAGATCTAGTGTAGCAGAGAAGGTAATTAGGTAGTGGTCAGTCCAGGATTGCGGGTCAATGTCAGTAATGGCAATAATACAATTTAGATCGGCCACCCAGTCAAGGGTCCTTCCTTTGATATGGGTAGGGGAGAGGACTTTTTGTGTGAGTGCATGGTCCTTTAGTAGGGCTGCTATTGATTGAGCAAGTTTGTTGTCAATGCCATTAAAACCAAGATTAAAGTCCCCCAGCAACAGGGTTTGTGAGTGGTCTTTTGTATTATTGGCTATGAGGTTAGTTAGGTCCTCTTCGAAGGTTCCCAGTGGTCCCAGGGGCCTGTATACCAGGTAGATGGTTAACGTGCGATTATTGGATAACAGAGGTTTAGCTGTAAATATTTCGCAGGATGGTGAGGTGGCAAATCTGATAGGAAGATTGGTTTTAGAAATGATAGCGAGGCCACCGCCTCTGGCGTTAGGCCGGTCTGCTCCAAGAATCTGGTGGCTATCAGTTACCGCTATCATAAGGGTTGGTCCTGCTGCCTCATGAAGCCAGGTCTCAGTTATGGCAAGCAAGTCCAGGTTCTCGTTATTTAGAGTGTCTGTTACGCTCACCTGATATCCACAGGGACGCCACCCAGCTGGGTTACTCGCTGGTATGCTTCTCAGCTTTGCCCTGATGTGGTCTGCGGGGAAGGTTCTGCCTGAAAATACAGGAGGACTGTGTTCAAGACTGACCGACTGTGGAAAGTATCCTCCTTCCACCCCCGTATGCTTTCAGTCCCTCTGGCGCCCTCTCCTCACCTTGTGGTAGAATTAGGCATGCTCTCCGTCCTGCCTTCTTTGCAGGGGCGCGTTGTCTTTCATGGGCGAGAGCGGTCCAGTTACTTCACTGACGCCGGCCCGTTTGATATTGTTCAGGTAGGTCTTATTGCTGTTCTTTAGTTTTGTTGCTATCCTGCATGCCTTTCTTTGTTTAAAATGTCTCTTTTTCTCCCTTAGGTATGTGGAGCTTCCGCGCGGCGAACTGGCTTGGTTGAGCCCCGCTGGTAAATGATGGCGCATTAAGAGCGCTATGATGCGGTAAGTAAGCGCTATGTGCAGCGCTGCAAAGTCTTGCCTTTGCTAACCTGTGCTTTCCTTCCTTGTAGGTCACAGTGTTCTTCAGCGCGAGTGGAATGTCCGGAGTGGTGCCAGCTGAGAGGCGACCAGCCAGGTAAGCCTTTTGAGCAATTCGTAATTTGTAAATGTCTCTTCAGCTTTCTTTAATGTTGCCTCGATCTTCCTCTTTCAGGTCGTTCTGTCCGGGAGGCGTGCAGATTCGAGGAAGCTGTTCTCAGTAGCTGCGAGTGTTTAAAGATGAAGACTGCAGGTAAGATGCTGCTGCTAATGATGTTCCTTTTGTCTCCTTGCAGGTTCTGCTTCTCCGAGGTTCGAGGGAATAGCTGGACACGGTGAGTGTCACGTTGCAAGCTGCAAAGTAACACGAAGCATGTTCTGCAGTCAGGGTGTGGTTTATATAGCCCAGGTAAAATAGTACCAGGCGAAGTAGTTCCAGGCCTGCCACACCCAAAACACTAGACCGCATAGCTTGGTTCTTAGGAACCAAGCTATGTGGATGCCTACATGTTGGCTGACAATACAATAAAATAGTTCCCAAGCACGTTGTTGTTCATGGTGTATGAGCCTGGCGCCATAGGCCCCAGGACTGGCCCCATGAGAGCTTTTGAAGAGGATCCAGGCTCTAGAGGCCCGAGTCCTGACTCCACCTGGCCAATGGGTTTGCCAGAGGGGGTTTTGGGCGAGGGTCGTGACACCCTCGCCTAAATCCCCGGCCCTTACCCCTTCGAAGAGGAAATCCTCATCTGACTCGGGAGGGTAAGAAAGGGCATTGCAGGTCTTCGTGGGTTTGGCAGAGGTGGTTTTGGGCGAGGGTCGTGACAGTGTCTGCTATTTCAGTAGCGAGGGCTACCGGCGATCTGGCATTGATGAGCGATCCTGATAGCTTTAAGGTGCTATTAGGTTTAGGGATGGAGGGAAGTTTAGTTGTTGAAGTATTCTTGCTCATGGGATTCTCAGGGGTAGTAAAGCATGAGCAGAGTTTAGGTTGTTAGGTCCAGTCGCCTGCGCTCGCTTAGTCGGGAGTTCATTAACTTGGGTAGTATTATGTATGGGATAGCTATTTATGTTGTTTCTTTTAGGTTCATAGAGACCGGGCAGTCTTGACCTGAGTCTCATGTTTCTGTTCTTAGGTGGACATGTTAAAGTAGTAGCAAGGACCATTATAGTGAGGAGACCAAGTTTAATTGGTATGGGCTGGGTTTTCTGATTTTTACTCATATTCAAGGAGTTAGTTAGGTCAGGGTGGGCAGCTTGATTTGTCAAGGCATGGGCTAGTTTCACTATTCACAGTATAGGCAGCACATTTCACTTTTCACAGTATGGGCAGGTTTCACTTGCCGTAGGATGGTCTAACTTCACTTTGACATATGGTAGGCCTATTGAAGATTATTTGCAGAGTAAGCGGTCTCAGAACAGATATTGTAGCTTAATTGCAGTTAATCTTTATCAAGTCTATTTGATGTGATACAGACAGGGTAGGTCATAAGTTGGAGACATCAAATAGTAATACAGACAATGGGTGAGGCATAGCTACTGCAATGTGAATACTGTACCGTTACATAGAGGTGTGGGGCCAGCCTATGTGAATGCTTTCTGTTTGCAGTGATAGGGGAACCTTCTTAACAGACGTTACAGGTGCAGTAGCATAAGACATATTGTAGTATCAAATAAGCATTCTACATTCATAGTATGGCAAGCACGTTGTAGCAGCAACTTAAACATATCTTCCAGCAGGTATAGGCCAACACCAGGTAGTATTAGTCAAGATCAAGTTATGCAACAAGTGTATACGTAATGGTAAAGAGTTGTACACTGTTAGACGGTAAAAAGCACAATGGATTGCATATAATATTGGCAGGCAATGCAGGAGTAGCAGAAGTTCAGACACAGCATGGGAATGGTCATGAAACAATTTGATCAATTATGCATGCTGGGGCATATGGAAAGGGGGGATGGGACTTATGCTAGATAGGCAAACTAGTCATGCATTGTTAGAGAAGCGTAGCACAGTGGCGAAGCAGTGTGTACCAGCCATAGATGCGCGGAGTTAACTAGGCAAGACTGGCCGGCAGACCCTATCGGTCAGAGGGACAGTGTTCATGTTAAACTAGCGTCAGGCACATGGACACAAGTATTACAGACAGATCACAGGGGTGGTTACAAGCCTCGAGGAACCATGAGGAATGTAGTGGGTGTCATGACATAGAACTTGAATGCAGTAGAGGGCTAAGTGCCTGCGGCATAGAGGTCAAAAAGTCAAAATAGCATAAGGTCAGATGAGCTTGCACAGTAATAGTGACGTGAAATAGGGTAGCAAACTGGACGCATCAGCGACCGACAATAGTTAATAGTGTGAGCGTCGAGTTGGCGGATGCTACTTAGGTGCCCTGGCTTTGTGGGATCGCCTGTAGAGCGATAAAGAGTACCTTTCATAATGTTCTCAGGGAGCGTCCGGCGTGCAGAGTTTCTGGCTGACGGCTGGGAAGGCCTGGACAGGCTGGGACAGGAGATTAGCCTTTGTGCAGGCCTTTGTGCGGGAGGCCGGCTTACGCCTGCCGGCTTGTGGTTGGGCAAGGAGAATGCTCTTAATGGATTTCAGAAAAGGGATGGCTTGGCTGGAGGGGAGGGCTTTTCTTTGAGGATATCCTCCACAAAGTCCTGTTCAGGCAAAGCCTCCTGGGTAGCGATTTGAAAATATTCAGCCGCCTTGCTCAAGAAATGGCGTTGAACGCCATCTGGTCGTCCACTAGGGAAGCCTGGCTGGCCGAAGTGGAGAGGGGGGGAATCCAAACATAGGACATGGTCCTGGTCGTGAGTAGGGAGCGGCCATGGTTAAGCCTCAACCTGGTGACTGTCCTCCCAGTCTCCTGAGGGATCCGTCTGGTCATCAACAGTGTAGTCTTGTAGGAAGGTAGTATCATCCTCCTCCTCCTCCTCCTCCTCCTCCTCTTCCTCCTCCTCCTCCTCCTCCTCATCATAAATGTCCTAATACGTGTCCATCTGGATCTCGTCTTCGGGGTGGATGGAAGTGTAATCTTCCTGAGAAGGTCCTAAAGTTCTTAGAAATTTAGAAACAGGCACAGAGGGAGGGTCCTCCCGAGGTCTCTTGGGGGTAGGGCGCTCTGAAAGCGAGACAAACTTCTCCAACCTATCCATATACCCTTCAAATTCTTCCCTGGTCCATCTAGATGAACCAGACGGGTTTAAGGGTGGAACATTTTCATTTTCCTCCTTATAGAGCCGAAAATGTGTCTCCAATAGAGCTAGACAAAGGCACAGGACTCACTACGTAGTCCTCACGAGCATTGGGGTGCTGTGGCGTGTCTTTTGGCGGGTTCCCGGGCTGCCCCTTGTGCTTCGTCGTCTCTCAAAACCTCACCTTCAGCCCCACTGCCAAAGCAATCCTAGCAATGCTTTCGGAGATGTTGAGCGAAGCAGGGCGAAATGCCAGTTACTAGGAGGCCTAGCAGTAGATTTTCTCCTACCGGGGCCTTAGTGGGCGTCTTAGCGTCAGCTAAGCGCGCTTTGCTGGCCGGATGTGTTTTGGAGGTAGCGCCCTTTGGTTCAGAAGGCCCAGTCGCAAGACTCTGCTGCAAATGTGGGATAGGCTGTTATTCTTGAAGATCAGAGGATCCCGTAGAAATTTTCAGCGGTCCTGTTGGTGCTTTCGCCCATTTCGACAGTACCGTTGAAACCGGGGTTGTGTGTTTAGTGTAGCGATCTTGTACGCCCCTGTCGCCGGGTGTTATCCCCATGGCGTGACTCGCATCAGGCCTAGCAGGGACGGGCGCGACAGACCTAGGAGTGTCCGTTGCGATGTCGATGGCATCCGACACGGATGCCTGTTCATCATTAGTACCCCCATCACTTTTGGCGCGTGCAGCAATGGAGGAAGAAGATCCAGCCCGCGACATTCCATAGGCCACCCACCACTTAAGGCGGCGCTCCTTAAGCGTTTTAGGACACAGGTGTTTACAGGCCGCACACCGCACTTCGTCGTGGTCAAGGGGTAGACAATTGTTGCACTTAAGAGTGCTTGTCCTTATAAGGGTATCTGGCCCTGCAAGAGGGGCAAAACCTAAATGGTGTCCTTTCCATAGCGAAAGGCGATGACCAGACCTAGAGGGCAAAGAGGGGAAAAGAGGAGAGACATAGTTGAAAGGATATGGCCACCCAGACCCCACTCTCCCTACTGTGTAACCGGCCAGAGGGCCCAGCCACGTGGACTGCTCTGCCGCCGGATCGCAGGTATCGAAAGTCCACCGCAGTCTTCGGCATAGTACAGGAAGCATCGTCGAAATTACCTCAATGGGATAATCGTCAAAGTCGGTAAACAAGGTGATACCAATGTCTCTTATGAAAGAGCTCTGAATAGGGCGACCAGTAATCTGGGTGGAAAAAAACAATCTGAGGGACCTCGGCGCGTGAGGGATTCAGAGTACAATACAAGTCACGATAAGGATAGTGTTACAGGCACGCCCATGCAGACATCAGCTTTCGGTGCCCGAAAGACAAGATGTAATACTCTGCGGTTACCACTGAATCGGACCATATGCACAGCATGTGATTCTAAGCAGATTAACAAGCATCAGAAAATCTTTTATCATAGGACACACAGGCAAATCTGGGGATTAGGCCTGATCCTGACCATCCTTCTCAGGTGGTGGTTACACACAGAGCTAAAGAAGATGTGAGCAAGGCGAGTGCTTTTGGTACTGAGGTTGAGAAATGGTATCCGAGTGTCTTTGAACCAGTAACACGATGTTTGAAGGGTTTTGTACATATTATAAAATTTAAACCGTGTGCAGTACCTGTCAGAGCCAAACCCAGAGGGATACCATTGGCTTTTGAGACCAGATATTGAAAAAGAACTAAAACGAATGTTGGATGAAGGAATCACAGAAGAGGCAGAGGCTGCGGAATTGATTAGTCCCATTGTGGCTGTTTGAAAACCAAATGGAAGTGTATGTTTGTGCATTGACCTTTGGGATTGAACAAGTGTGTCATACCTGAAAGGCTCCCATTACCCAAGGTAGCGGACCTGTTAACGGAAATTACAAGAATGGAAATGTTTTCCAATATAGACCTGAAGGCAGCATATCCGGTGCGAATGCATCATGAATAAATAGATTTAACTTTGTTTATAACACCATGTGCACTATTTAGCTGCAGAAGCATGCCCTTTGGGCTGATATCCGTGTCGCGTGTTTTTCTAAGAGTGATGAGTAGGTTATTCAAGGGTATGGTAGGAGTATGTTGTTACCAAAATGACATTCTGGTGTGGGGAAGGAATATGAATGAGCATGATGAGAGACTAAATGAAGTATTGAGGTGATTGTGTGAGCCTGGGCTGACTATATCTTTGGAGAATTGTAAATTCAGATTGCACAAAGTTCAATACTTGGGGCATGAGTTGTCTGCGGAGGGTATTACAACCAAGATGGCTGCTGTGGAGGCGATAAAAGAAATGAATCCCAGAAGGACAAAGGGGAGTTGTCCTTGTCTCTAGGATTGGTGGAGTATTATGGACATTTTGTGAGGAATATGGCAGAGAGTGTTAGGAAAGATTCCTCTTTACTGTAGCTTTCGTTCCATATCTATGGACCCCCAAACTTTTTGCTTTTATTTTTGTATTCAACCTGTTCATTTAAGCATAAACACACTGGCTTTTGCTTATCTGGTATGGGGAAACTGACTGTCCTTTAGGCTGTCAGTACAGGGAAACATGGTTTCCCCTAGTCTAGTTACTTTGTTACTACGTTTGTTAACTTCTAACACTTGTGGTAACTTTGTATCATTGTACAATGCATCTTACAGTGGGGTACAGCTTTTTAATTTACCCTAGACTAACTGAGGAATTTTAGTTACTCTAGATGTGCTAGTGCATTTCATTTTAGCGTTACCGCGTTTGGCTACTAACAGTGGCTAGTGGAAAACATGGCCATGCCGAGAGTATTCACTTGTCCTTTGGCCATTTTACTTTTTAGCCTTGTGTGGACAGGAAAATCCTTATATGGACTTCACGTGCCCGAGAAAGCAGAGGCTTTTTCCGGGCTCCTGAAGGGCCATGTGTGCTTGCTGTGAGGTATTGGGCTGGGACTGTCTGGTCCCAATTCACATACTGGTGCCAGTGTGTGGGGGTGGAATGAATGAGTTTTGCCGCTAGTGGTCCTCGCTGGGGCGGGAGGGAACAGATCTGTCATTGACTAGTGGGGACTGCTGTTCTTACCTGGCTTTTTGGGCAAAATGAGAACACCTGCACCCACCCTAGAGAGATCCTGGAAGAAACCAAAGGAGCCAAGATTCCTATCCAGCTACAAGACATGCAAGTAGACCGTGGACCCCTCAGAAGGCGGCTTGGCGACCAACTTCTGCTACTGCCCTGGTAGAGCCCTGTCCTGTGAAAGATCTCCAGCAGTCCTGCAAAGGAGCTGTGATACTCTGAGTGGAGGAAACATCCAGTCTCGACATCAGCTCGGAGTCCTACGAAGAGCCTTCGGAGGGGCCCCAGGACCGCCCAGTGACTGACCAGCTCTGAATTTGGGCTAAATTCAGTCGTCCTAGCATCAAGGGGACCCCAAATAAGAGGGAAAGTCTGACCACGACAAGTGAATCCCTTTGCGTAGCCGTGCTTTGTGGCAGTCGTCCAAAATTGCTAACCTGCATCCATTCCTGTCCTGAGAGGGGCCCTGCATAAAGTTTTGCAGCATTCATCCACCGAGAGTCCTTGCACCAGCATCAAACACCGACCGGAAAGCTGCTCAAACCTGCAACCCCTGGGGTTCAAGTGCCGAGGCTGACAGTGGGAAAAGCAACCTAACACCTCCTTCAACCGACCTGTCAAGTCTCATGAAGAATGGGAGCGAGTTATCACGTTATTTACCTGCTCCCCAACTTTATTTGCTAACTTTTATAAAGCTGTTCTAACACTTTGGCTTTGCCATTTCTTGTTCACACAAGCACTTCCAAATTTGGGAACATGTTTTTTAGCTAGTTTAACTCCTCCCCTGGCACTTCGAACTGTTCACTGGACCCCAGAGACCCTACCTTCATTTTTCCAGCTTCACAAACTGTGTGGAAACTTTGCTGAACTTTTGGCACAAGGCCACAGACAACTTAGGGTTGGACTTCTGAAGTTATGGTTGATTCTCTGTGGACTTGTAGTGCTAATACTGACTAGGGGTTTGATATGTATTTTGCCCTACACCAGTAATTGTATATATGTATCTAATTTGTACTGTTGAGTGATATATCACCTGTTTGTAGTCATTTTTCACGGTGTGTTATAGCCAAAAATAAAGACCTATTTTTATACCAGATTGTCCAAGTGTAATCTTTGGCTGCTGCACTGTGTGTACTCATGTGGACCCCTTACAAGCTTACTACCTTTTGAGATTTAGTCTAGACCACTCGCCTTGTTAACTTTAACTGGTTTAGCTACAGCACTCCAGAGTTGTCCCTGTCACAATATAGGTTGGCCTTCTCTACATCTGTCCACCAAGCCAGAGCATAGAAAAGCCATCCTAACAGAGAGAAACAAAAGGATGAGGGCATTGGACAAGAAAGGTGCCCGATTTGCATGGAGTAATGAATGCCAGAAGGATTTTTAACCACTGCCCCGAATTTGAAAGAATTTAAAGAGGACTGGGATGTTTGTATGTGGATGCAAGTGAGAAAGGGCTGGTCTTGGTGAAAGGGGAAAAGCAAAGAAATACAACCAGTGGGTTTGTATCACGGGTACTCAAAGTAGCGGAACAACGCTATTCCATGGTAGAAAGAAAAGCAATGGCATGTGTCTGGGGTATAGATATGTTTAAGCATTTTGTTTGGGTAAGGAAGTTTGTCATTGTGACAGATCATAAAACTTTGGTGGGCATATTGAACAGAAAGGGTTTGGATGGTGTGTCAAGGGATTGTGAAGTAGATTACGAGTTTGCAAGGTTTGGATTTTGAGGTGCAACATATAAAAGGAGAACTGAACGTGGTTTTTATTTTGCAATGCTGTGAAGAGTGTCAGTGATGAAGGGAAGTTGGAGGAGTATTTGTGAACTGTTGCATAGGGAATGTAGAAAATTGGCATGCTCAGTGTATGGCAGATGGGACATATCAAAAGGTTGCAGAATTTGTTCAGACTGGATGGCCCAAGGAGGAGCTAGAGGATATTTCTAAGGTGTACAGGAGGGTGAAGCTCGAAGAGGTGTACTGATCAGAGGTGATCGCTTAGTTGTTCCAAAGGGCATGAAAGAGAATGTGATGCTGATCGCTCATGAAGCGCATTTAGGTGTGTGTAAAACAAAAGGGATTATATGTCAAGAATATTGGTGGCCCGGTATGGACGAAGACAGATGAAATGTTGAAGGAATGTGAGGTTGCAAGGTCAGTGACGAGGTCAAAGTGTCAAGAGTGCCACCAATGCAAGTGGTAGAGAAACTCCCCCTCCCTGCCACCCACCCCTCCGAATACAGTGTGTGGCAAAGGACATTTTAGGGCCTAATTGTGGTAAGGGGATGTCATGGTAGCCACATGATTATGGTAGTGGATCTTTTATTAAAATGGCCTGAGGTGTGTGTAGTGAATGATATTATCACCAGGAATATTGTAATGTTCTTGGAATCAATATTTGGAGAGAAGGTTTTCAAGGAAGATTGTTTCTAGCAACGGGCCGCAGTTTGTGGCAAAAGAAATGGAAGACATTTTGGAGGCTAATGGCGTGCAGCATGCCACCACTTCATTGTATAATCCAAAAAGGAACGCAGTGGTAGAGAGATTCAACAGAAAATTCATGGATGTCAGAAGGATTGCTGTGGCAACAGGTGGAGATTGGATGCAGGCTGTTATGGAAAGGGTTGTTCAATACAGGGTGGTGCCTCCTCATGTGACTGGGTTGTCACCGGATGTATGAAAAAGTATGGAAATGGAAGATCAATGATTACAGATGAGATGGCGTGAAGACTAATTGATGGTCAGGTGAAGGCCAAGGAGAGGTATGATTGGAAAAATTTGACTGAGAGAGGGCAATGCCCAGAGGCACAGTTGTGAAGGTGAAGCTTGGAAGGCGAGAAGAAAAGGGGATGTTGAAGTATTCAAAATCAATGGTGTTGGAGGAAGATGTGGGAAATGCTGTGAGGTTGGTAAATGGAAAGAAGTGAGGCAAGGAAAGGGTAGCCATTGTAAGGTAAAGGTTGTGGGATTAGGAAAGGGGGTGTGTTACAGACATGTCATAAGTGCAGCTATGTTTACTTGTGCATAGTTATCAAGTTGTGTATTCATCCAAGCAGTGGAACCTGGAATGTTGTATGATGTTCGACGTCCCTTCTGGCACAGAGAATGTTTGGTTGAGAAGCACAAGTTACTTACCAACTGTAACCTTCTTTCGACTGGATGTTCCTCCCAGGTATTCCTCATCTTGTTATAACTCGTTATCGCCAGCTTCGCTGCTTTGGAATTATTTTTTCGGCAGAGTGCGCTGTGCTAGAGGTCATGGCGTCGATTGTCCCTCGACGGCTCTGTTCCGTGTCGACTTCACTGTTGGTATAAGTAGCTCGAGCCGCGCCCGTTGACTTCAGTTCTGTTTTTTCGAGGAAATACTTGTGGAACATCCAGGCGTATGCTGTGACTGATAGGCCCATCGTGAGAAGAAAGTGTAAGAAAACGTAAACCGTACTGCGGGGTAGGCTGGGAGGGTCGATGAGGAATACGTGGGAGGAACATCCAGTCGAAAGAACGTTACAGTTGGTAAGTAACTTGTTCTTCGAATGGATTGTGTCCTCCCACGTATTCCTCATCTTGTGATAGACTCCCATAGCAGTGATCAATTTGGAGGTGGGAGTGCTAGTTTTTGTTTTCATGGAAGTACCGCTCTGGCAAATAACCCCTCATTGGAGGAAAGAGGCATCTAAGCAGTAATGTTTGATAAAGGTATGCATTGATGCCCATGTTGCAGCCAAGCAAATGTCTTTTGCAGGGACTCCCCTCTTCAAAGCCGCAGAAGTAGCCATTCCCCTAGTGGAGTGAGCATGTAGCCCATCCGGTGGGTCTTTTCCTGCTAATCTGTAGCATTCCAATATAACTAGAATGATCCAGCGGGATATAGTTTGTTTTGTCACCGCTAATCCCAATTTACGACCTGTGTAACCCACAAAGAGTTTGTCATCTTGACGTAATTTTGTCATTCTTGAAATGTAAAAGCTGAGGGCCCTCTTGGGGTCCAGTCTATGTAATCTCTCCTCTTCTTTTCCCAAATGAGGAGGAGGATAGAATGTTGGTAAAATAATTTTCTGTGACAAATGGAAGTCGCAAACTACTTTCGGTAAGAAGGATGATTTAACCTTAAGAACTACCTTATCCTTGTAAAAGATGGTATATGGAGGTTTACATGAGAGCCTGTAGTTTACTAAACCCGCGTGCTGATGTTAATGCCACAAGAAGGACAGTTTTTAGTGTTAAAAGCCTCAATGGAGAGGCGTGCAGAGGCTCAAATGGTATACAAGTTAGGAATTTAAGAAATAGGTTTAAATCTCAAATTGGAACATGAAACGGTAC
This sequence comes from Ambystoma mexicanum, assembly GCF_040938575.1. Classification (NCBI taxonomy): domain Eukaryota; kingdom Metazoa; phylum Chordata; class Amphibia; order Caudata; family Ambystomatidae; genus Ambystoma; species Ambystoma mexicanum. The sequence continues at coordinate 1,020,995,518 of NC_090921.1, read as the reverse complement.
TGGTGGATATACATTGGTAAGTCCTTTTAGGAACTGTATGATTAATGGAATTTTAAAGTAAGAAACCTCTTCCGAGGAGCGCTTAAAAATGGACAGCACACCAAGATATCCTTTGATTGTTCCGTTCTGGTGCCCCAGATTGGTTAGATGTAACAGGAAAGAAAGCACCATTGGGGTGCCACATTGAAAAGGGTCCACATCCCTATCTTTGCACCAGTCACTGAACTTGTTGCAACAACACCGGTACAAGGATTTTGTTGCTGGCCTTCTGGCCGAAAGCAAAATCTCCATTACGTCAGCCGGAAGATCCCAATTCTTGTATCTCAACCTCTCAGAAACCATGCATGTAGGTTGAGTGTCTTGACCTCTGGATGGAGAACCCGACCTTCCTCTTGCAAGAGAAGATCCTCTCTTTGTGGAAGACGTACTGGAGGGCAGATGGACATGTCCCGAAGGTCCGGGTACCACGTCCTTCTGGCCCAGTCCGGGGCAATTAAAATCATGGTTTTCCTGAACTTTCTCAACCTCCTGATTACTTGAGGAATTACGGGGACTGGAGGAAACGAGTACAGCAGGGGAAAATCCCAATCCACCACGAACGCGTCTCCTAGAGCTCCTCTCGGGGGAAATTCCCTTGAGCAATACTGATCGCACTTCCGGTTTACCGTGGTTACAAACAGATCCACTTGAGGGGTTCCCCAAAGGGCGAAGATCTCCAGAAGGACTTCCTGAGCTAACTCCCACTCGTGGGAGACTGCTCTGCCTGCTCAGAGCGTCTGCCGCCATGTTCTGCTCTCCGGCTAGGTGAACTGCCGATAGAGAGATTCCTTCTCGTATTGCCCAGAACCAGAGCTGCATCACCTCTCTGCACAGAGGTAGTGATCCTACGCCTCCTCTTTTGTTGAGGTAGTGCATGGCCACTGTGTTGACATTCTTTCCCTGTACAGATGGCAGGAAAGCCTTCAGCGCTAATCTGATTGCCCTCAGCTCCAAAAGGTTAATGTGTAGTTTGGACTCCGATGGAGACCAACGTCCGCTGATTGTCAGATCTCTGGTGTGAGCTCCCCAACCAGTGAGTGAGGCGTCCGTTACTACTTTTATCTCTGGCCATGATTGCCAAAAAGATTCTCCCTTGAGGATGTTGTCGTTGCTAGCCCACCATAATAGATCCTGAGCCACTGCGCTCGGGACTTGCAGAAGATCTGACATATTCCCCAAGAATTGGACCACTGAGTTCTGAGGGCCCATTACAGTGATCTCATTCTCAGTCTGGCCTCTGGCACCAGAAAAATGCAGGATGCCATGAGGCCGAGCAACCTCAGAAAATCGAAGGCCGGCAAATGCTGGGCTTTCTGGAATTTTGTTACCATCTGCTGAATGGGGAGAGCTCTTACCTCGGGCGGCAAGGCTTTGCCAGAGGAAGTGTCCAAGACTGCTCAGATAAACTGGAGTTGTTGGGATGGTATCATGTGGGACTTCTTGAAATTGAGGGAGAAGCCCAGGTTGTGGGGGCCAGTGGCAGGTGATCGAAAGATGTTGCTGAGCTTTTTCTGGAGAACGTGCTCTGACCAACCAGTCGTCCAGGTAGGGGTAGACCTGAATCCCCCCTCTCCCGAAACTCTCTGCCACTACCGCCATCAGCTTGGTGAAAACCCTCGGAGCGGAGGTCAGCCCGAAAGGCAGAACTCGAAACTGATAGTGAGAACTGCCAACTGCAAACCTCAGGTATTTTCCGTGCTTGGGATGGATTGGCACATGAAAATAAGCATCCTGAAGGTCCAATGATACCAACCAGTCTTGGAGTTGGAGAGCCTGAAGGATCTGAGAAAGGGTTACCATCTTGAACTTGTCCTACCCAAGGAACTTGTTCAATTTTCTTAAGTCCAAGATGGGTCTCAGTCCTCCGTCCTTCTTTGGGATGAGAAAATAAGGGGAGTACCAACCTTTGTTCCTCTCCGCTACAGGTACATGTTCTATTGCACCTTTCTCTAGCAGGGTTAAAATTTCCTGCAAAAGGAGCGGTTCTGGAATTTTGGTAGAGCTGGCTCCCGGTGGATGATCGTGAGGTCTTTTTAGGAAGGGAAGGCAGTAACCTTGAGCTACTGTTTCCAGTGCCCAAGCATCTGAAGTAATGCCATGCTGAGAGATTCTGAGTCCCACTGGTGTTTTGTATGATAAGACCTCAGAGTGATTTGGAGGCGGCTGCAGGAGCGGCTGAGGGCATAGATGCCGTTCCTGAAGATGGCTTTGTAGTCTTTCCTCATCCACCACGAGTGACATTCCTTTTGCCCCTTTCAAAAGCCTGTCCTCTTCCTCTACCAACAAAAGAGTAGTATCGAAAAGGGCAACCCCTCAAGGAAAATGAGCCCGAATAGGGTTCCTGAGGCTGTCGCATGGAGGCACTAAGGGATTTAGCTGCCGCTTTTGAGGTCTCTAGTTTTTCTAGGCTTTCATCAGCCTTACTACCAAACAGCCTCGAACCATCAAAGGGGATGTTGAGAAGTCTGGTCTGCACATCTGGTGCAAACCCCGACTTTCTCAACCACGCCAATCTGCGTAGCACTATACTTGATGCCATGGATCTGCTAATACTATCAGCAGTATCCAGTCCAGACTGGAAACATTGCCCCATTGCCTCCTTCCCGTCTTTGACTATATTAAGGAAGCCTTCCCTTTCCTTGCCTTCCGGAATATGTTCAGCCGCCGCCGAAATACATTCCCACAGGGTATGCGTGAACCTGGCCAGGGTACAGGTGACATTGGTGGATTTCAAGGCCATGCTACCTGAAGTAAAAACTTAACAAGCACAAGCATCAACCTTCTTATCCTCCCTATCCGTAGGTATGGTTGGGTGTGCTGTCTGTCTCGAAGAAGTAGCAGCCTGAATAACCAGACTTTCTGGAGTAGGGCGTCTATTCAGATATTCTGGATCAGTAGTAGAAGTTCAGTACTTCTTTGGAAGATTGCTGTCTACTGTAGCAATGTTATCAGGTTTTTCCCAGCTCCTTTCAACTGTCCTTTGAAGAGCCCTATGGAAAGGGAGAAGAACAAGTTACTCTCTTACCTGGTAATGTTCTTTCGATGGGATGGTCCGACGACGTATTGGGAAAAGTGGTGAGACGGTTCAGCAGGGCTCCACCGGTGGTGTCGTCGTTGCAGGTCGGCTCAGCTTCTCCCTCCTCGGATTCGTAGGTCCTGTGGCGACTTCTGAAGTTCCAGTCCCCAAAGCCCTGCTTTTATGCAGCAAACCCCCATTCATTCAGCCTAGCTGTCAATCAAACATACTAAGTGGTGGAGAAGCCCGCCAAAAAGTGGAACAAAGGGCTTGGCTTGGGTTGGAGTCACAGAAGAGATCACAAACGCCAGTTTAGAATCGAGTTCTGGCAAAAACATACCAACCGGTGAATTAATATTAAATAAATAACCAGGCGGTATGTTCGAGGCTATACAAATTAAATAATTAAAGTTGGTAACCTCGAACAATGGGAAAATCCCTTAGTGATATATTCGCGGTCGAATATAAAAAGTAGTATCCACTGCCACCAGCCAAAACTCGATCAGGGGGGACGGAGACGTGCCCCCTCGAACTACAGACCCCGGGGCAATCGAATTGCCCCGACCAGTACGTCCACAATATGATGGTTTGTACTGGTTTCTGTTAATAATTTGGGACTAGTAAAGCCAATGGTGACTTTACATGCCCTTGGAGACAGTAGTCAGTCCCAGGGTATGGAGTCTATATTTGGGGGTCGCTACGACACCCCTGGGTTACGGCACGGAGGGTGCTGTGTAACCCACATCAAAAACACATGAGACCCTATGGAGTAAAAGACCCCATAGCCCATAAAACACATGGAAAGACAAAGGAACACCTCAAATCATGTCTAAAAGTGGGAGTAAAAGAGTCTCACTCTTAGCAGGAGAAAAAAAATAAACCCCAAAAATCCAGTGTTAGGCAGAAACCTGTGCAGTTCCCTTAGGGAACATTGCAAAAGATTTAAGACTACAGGTGTTGGCAGTAAACCCACTTGATAGCAGTCTGCACCACCCAGATTTACCTGGTAGCTGTGGCTGAGCAGTCAGACTTCCCTCAAGAGAGTTAGGCAGTATGCAAAGTATACTCAATAGGCACTCAGATACAATAATACAAGCAAACACTGACCAGAGCTTTGGTATCAAAGTATATAATTATTTATTTAAAAACACACGGTTTGAAACACTCCAGCACTCTTGTTGTAAAATATTCTAAACACAGTTACTATTATAATATGTACACCCCTTTTTCCTTATCAGATAAGTCACAGTAAAACCACTTATTTTCATACAGAGGTGAGCGCTTAACTAGATGGCACTCCAATAAGTTTGTGAGAAAGGGAGGGAAAAAGACAGAATATGGAAAGGTACACCACTCTAAGATTTAGGAACACTGTTAGCAAGGTAGAAGAGCAAAAGTCACTGGGGAGCCAAAGTCCAAAAGGCTGGGCCCACTCTTAGAGAGAGCAGAGCACAAATGCGCCCAAGATCACACAGTTCCTCTAGGCTTAGAAAGTCTTGCAGAGAGTTCAAAAAGAGTTTAGAGAGGCTTAGGAAAGTTTAGCCAGAGTGTCCCAGGCTAACCCAGGTCCGAAAGCCGGGGGCTAAATCTACCCCGTACAGTCGGTAGCAAGGTAAGCCGGGCGGGACACGGTACCTTAAGTTGGAAGGATCCTCCAGCGGTGGCAGTTGTTCCTGGCAGTGGGTGCAAGTTGCGTCGTCGTCCAGGGGAAGAGAAGATCTCGACTCTGAGGAAAGATGAAGGTCGTTGCACTACCAGGGAAGAAACCAGCTGCAGAGTTTTCCGGTTAAAGGTGGTACCTTCGTTCGCGGTTGTGGTAAACGTGGTATCCTGGTTGCCGGGGTGCTTGGCACAGGCAAGGCGGCCACGGGGTACGTCGGGAAGACGAAAAGACGGTGAAACTGGTTATCCCCACCAGTCAAAGGAAGAAGACTCTCCGGCGGGAGATCTCCTCTGTCGTTGGGAAAAGTGGTGAGACGGTCCAGCAGGGCTCCACTGGTGGTGGTGTCGTGGCAGGTCGGCTCAGCTTCTCCCTCGTCGGATTCTTAGGTCCTGTGGCGACTTCTGAAGTTCCAGTCCCCAAAGCCCTGCTTTTATGCAGAAAACCCCCATTCACTCAGCCTAGCTGTCACTCAAACATGCTAAGTGGTGAGCCGGCCGGCTCACCACTTGAGCCAATCAGGACGGAGTGCGACTTGAGTTGCCTAGGCAACTCAGTCCAGGGTGCCTAAATCCCCCTCCACCCCTCCTAAGTACCCCAGACAGAGTGGCACCACTTTGGAGGGCTTCTGTGGAGAAGCCCGCCAAAAAGTGGAACAAAGGGCTGGACTTGCGTTGGAGTCACAGAAGAGAACACAAACGCCATTTTAGAATCACGTTTTGGCAAAAAATACCAACCGGAGAATTAATATTAATTAAATAAACCGGCGGTATGTTCGAGGCTACCGTAAATAATTAAATAAAGATAGCCTAAAACAATGGGAAATCCCATAGGAAAATATTCGCGGTTGAATATAAAAAGCAGTATCCACTGCCACCAGCCAAAACTCGATCAGGGGGGACGGAGACGTGCCCCCTCGACTAACAGACCCTGGGGCAATTGAATTGCCCCAGCCAGTACGTCCACAATATGATGGTTTGTACTGGTTCTGTTCAGAATTTAAGACTAGTAAAGTCAATGGTGACTTTACATGCCCTGGGAGACAGTTGTCAGTCCCAGGGTATGGAGTCTACACTGGGGGGTCACTATGACACCCCTGTGTTACTGCACTGAGGGTGCTGTGTAACACACATCACAAAAACACATGAAGCCCTATGGAGGAAAAGACCCCATAGCCCATTAAACACATCTAGATTCAAAGAAACACACTCAAATCATGCCCAAGAGTGAGGGTAAAAGAGTCTCACTCTTGGTAGGAGAAAAAAATAAACCCCAAAAATCCAGCAAAGCTGCTGGGGGACTCACTAGGTTAGGAAATTCAGCCTAAACAGAGAATTCTCCCTAACATCCAGCAAAGCTGCTGGGGGACTCACTAGGTTTGGGAAATTAGCCTTTAAAGAGAATTCTCCCTAACAATGTCATCGGACCATCCCATTGAAAGAACGTTACCAGGTAAGACAGTAACTTGTTCTTCGAGGGGATTGGGTCCTCCGACGTATTCCATATCTATGACAGACTCCCAAAGCAGTACCAACGTAAGGAGGAAGGAAAAGAATTTAGAATATACAAATTTAGAATGCCCAATCAAATTGCAGAGTAAAGGACCGCCTTGACAAAGGCCAGATCCTGCGCCCGGATAGAATCGAGGGAGTAGTGACGTACAAAAGTATGGACCGAAGCCCAGGTGGCTGCATCACAGAAGTTACGAATGGGAACACCCCTCTGCAGGGCAGTAGAGGCAGCCATACCCCTGGTAGAATGGGCCCGTAAGCCTACCGGAGGGTCCTTACCCACCAAGCGATAACATTCGGAAATTGCCAAGATGATCCATCGAGACAAAGTCTGCTTAGTAACAGATTGTCCCAAACGCCTTCAAGCGTAACCAATAAAGAGTTGATCGTCCACTCTGACCCGGGACATGCAGGAAATGTAGAAGCTTAAAGCTCTCCTAGGATCAAGCCTATGGAGCCTCTCCTCTTCCTTACCAGGATGTGGAGGAGGATAAAATGCCGGAAGAATAACCTTCTGGCTTAAATGAAATTCCAACACCACCTTCGGAAGAAAGGAAGGACGCACTCTAAGGACAATCCCGTTCTTATGAAACACAGTGAAGGGTGGCTTAACTGAAGGTGCCTGTAACTCGCTCACTCTGCGAGCGGAAGTGACCGCAACTAAAAACACAGTTTTAAGTATTAACAGTCTCAAAGGACAAGAATGCAAAGGCTCAAAGGGAGCACCCATTAGAAACTTGAGAACAAGGTTCAGATCCCAACCGTGCACCTGGAAAGGTGACGGATGGAACACATTAGTGAGACCTTTCAGAAACTGAGAAATCAAAGGGATTTTTAAAATAAGAACACTCCTCAGACGAACGCTTAAATATAGACAGCACCGCCAGGTAACCTTTAATGGGACCCACTTGTAGGCCCTTGTGGGCCAAAGAAAGCAAAAAAGACATAACGACACGAATGTCACATGAAAAAGGATCCACATTCGGAACCCTGCACCAGTCGCAGAACTTCCTCCAACGGCAACGGTACAGGGACTTTGTTGCCGGCCGCCTGGCCGAAAGCAACACCTCCATCACCTCTTCAGGGAGGTCCCAATGCTTATACCGCAACCTTACAGAAGCCAAGCCTGAAGGTTGAGGGATCTGACCTCTGGATGGAGAACCTGACCCCCCTCCCGTGAGAGCAGATCGTCTCGGTAGGGAAGACGACGTAGAGGGCAGATGGACAAGTCCAGAAGGTCAAGGTACCACGTCCTCCGAGCCCATGCCGAAGCAATGAGGATCATCCGGGAACCGAACCTCCGTAACCTCCTCAGCACTTGCGGAATGACGGGGACTGGGGGAAACGCGTACAGCAGCGGGAAGGACAACTCCAACACGAACGCGTCCCCTAAGGCTCCGTTTGGAGGAAATTCCGGCAAGCAAAATCTTTTGCACTTCCGCTTGACACTGGAGGCGAAGAGATCCACTTGAGGGGTCCCCGAAAGGGCGAAGATCTCCAGGAGAATCTCCTGATCTAGCTCCCACTCGTGAGAGATCATGCTCTGCCTGCTCAGAGCATCCACCGTCTCGTTTTCATCTCCGGCCAGATGAACTGCCGAGATCGAAATTTCCTGCTGGATGGCCCAGAATCAGAGCTGCATCGCCTCCCTGCACAGAGGAAGTGACCCTGCACCCCCCCTTTTTGTTGAGGTAGTGCATGGCCACAGTTTTGTCTGTCAGAATCAGGACATTCTTTCCTCGCACAGTGGGCAGAAAAGCCTTCAGGGCAAGCCTGACGGCCCTCAGCTCCAGCAGATTGATATGGAGTCTGGACTCCGACGACTGCTGTCAACTCGTTGGCATGAGCTCCCCATCCCGTGAGGGATGCGCCCGTCACGATCGTCACCTCCGGCCAGGGTAGCCAAAAAGCAGCCCCCTTCATCAGACTGCCTTCGACAGCTCACCACAGAAGGTCCTGGTCAACCGAGGACGGCACCTGAACAGGGTCCGACATTCTGCCGGAGGACTGAGACCACAGGAGCTTGAGTGCCCATTGCAAAGATCTCATCCGCAACCTGGCCTCTGGCACCAGAAGAATGCAGGATGCCATGAGGCCGAGCAATCTCAAGAACTAGAACGCAGGGAGACTCTGGGCATGTTGGAACTTGTGCACCATCTGCTGAATGTGATGAGCCCTCACTTGGGGAGGAAAACACTGCCCCAGGGATGTGTCGAGCACTGCTCCGATGTACTGGAGCCGCTGAGTTGGCGTCAAGTGGGACTTCTTTAAGTTGAGGGAGAAGCCCAGCCTGTGAAGGGAGTGGCAGGTGACAGACAGATGATCCAGGACTTGCTCGGGAGAGTGCGCCCTGATCAACCAATCGTCCAGGTAGGGTTAGACGTGAATCCCCCCCTTTCCTGAGATACGCTGCCACCACCACCATGAGCTTGGTGAAAACCCTCGGGGCGGAGGACAATCCGAATGGCAGGACCTGAAACTGAAAATGCGAAGTCGCCAACCGCGAACCTCAGGTACTTCTTGTGCTTGGGATGGATCAGCACATGAAAATAAGCGTCCTTGACGTCGAGACACACCAACCAGTCCTGAAGTTGAAGGGCCTGGAGGACTTGAGAGAGAGTAACCATCTTGAACTTGTCCTTCCTGAGGAGTTTGTGCAAACCGCGCAAGTCCATGATGGGTCTCAATCCCCCGTCTTTCTTCGAAATAAAAAAATAAGGGGCATTCCATCCTTGTTCCTCTCCGCTACAGGCACCAGTTCTATGGCGCCTTTCGCCAGCAGGGATTGAATTTCCTGCCCAAGGAGTGGATCCTGACTCTTCAAAGAGAGATTCCCTGGTGGATTGTCGTGAGGCCTCTGCCGGAAAGGAAGACAGTAGCCGTGGGCTATGATCTCCAGAACCCACACATCTGAAGTAATGTCACGCCATTCTACAAGATGCTGCGCCAGCCTTCCCCCAACCGGCGATGCATGGGCCTCATGACTGAGCAGAAGCGGTTGCGGCGTTGCCCGAGGGCAAAGAGGCAACTGCTCGCGCGGCCTTGGCACCTTGAGTACCTTGTTTTACACCTCTGGCACTCCTACGGTTGCCCCTTTGACTTGCAGCTCCTCTCGCTTTACTAAAGGAGTAATAACGAAAGGAACCTCCCCTCCAATGCTGTCCCCTAGGACGAAAAGGCGGAGGTTGGCGGACTGCAGCGCCCAACGACTTTGCTGCAGCTTTGGAGGTCTGCAACCTCTCAATGCTCTCGTCAGCCTTGCTGCCAAAAAGATGTTCACCATCAAAGGGCATATTGAGGAGCCTGGCTTGCACATCAGGAGAAAACCCCGACTTCCACAACCACGCAAACCTGCGTATCACGGTGCTCGCCGACATGGACCGGCTCACACAGTCTGCCATGTCCAAACCCGACTGAACGGACTCACACATGGCATTCCTGCCATCCTGAATAATAGCAAGAAAACCATCCCTTTCGTCCCCTTCGGGAAAACGTTCAGCCGCTAATGAAATACAGTTCCACAAAGTGTGCGTGAAACGTGACAAGGCACATACGGAGTTGGCCGCCTGAAGAACCATACCCCCTGAAGAAAACACATTCTTCGCCCAGCCATCAAAACGCTTGTCATCCCTATTAGGAGGGATGATAGGATACGACGCCTGCTTTGCTGGGGCCGTAGCCGCCTACACCACCAAACTCTCCGGAGTGGGGTGCGTGGTCAAGTAGTAGGGGTCACTACTGGCTGGGCGGTATTTTTGCGGCAAAGACTTGCCCACTGCTGGGAGACTCTCCGGAGCAGTCCAAGCCGCTGCCACCCTTCTTTGCAGAGCCATATGGAATGGCAGTACCGGGTCAGTGGGTGGACCTTGGTCGAGGATATCCGTCAGGTCAACCTGCACAAAATCAACTGGGGGCGCCGACCACCCCAGTTAGTCCGTGACCCTCGACATAAGGCGCCGGTACGATGACTCGGCATGGGTGCCAGGCTCAGGCCTACAGAACTCCACCTCCGGAGAGGTGTCCAGACCACTAGCGTCAAGCAGTGACTGACGCAAGTCCTCAATCTGGCTATGACCAGAAAGAATCTCAACTGGCACTGTGTCCGGAACCAACCCATCTTCAGAATCCTCTTCCACCTCGGAAATATACTCCATAGGCTGGAAAGGGGGCAAAGAATACGGGAGAAAGACATGTTTTGCCTTGGCGATAGCCTTTATAGGGGGTTTCCCCGTGCCACGGGGTACCTCCGACACCACAGCCTCAAAAGGCGTCGAGTGAAACTGCGTCGACGTCGAGCGCCATGCCGACAACATCGACGGCTTCGACACAGGCCTCGAGGGTGGATCCCCGAGCGTGTCCTTCGACAGCCTGGGCACCGATGGCGTTGACGACTTCCTCAGAGGCAGAGCCTCGAGAGAGTCCGTCGACAACCTTGGCGCCAACGGCATCAACGTCTTCTTTCTAAGACTTCACAGGTGCACACGGGCTCGAGCGCTTCGAGGACAGGGACCTGGAACGGGCATGACTGGAACGATTCCCTTGTCCGAGCGGGACCTCTCCCGCGAATCGTGTCGACCACCCGAGCCCGAAGGCGTACTAGTGGTGTCTCCAGTACGGTCACGACTGACCCCTCTCGGAGGCGCGGACGGACCGGAGCCCTGCGAATCAAGAATCGCCAACATTTTTTTCCCAAAGGAAGCCCATTTGTCCGGAGAGGAACGCTTGGTGGGATAAGAAACCTGCCGGCGGGCGGAGTCCTCGGACGAGGACGGGTAAGGCGACCGATGACGGCGCTTCCGGGATTGCCTCGAAAAGGCAGAGGAGTGACAGGACCCACTCCGAGACCCCTAGACTTACGACGACGACGACGATGCAGAGAGTCGCCCCTCGAATCGTCTGTCATAAGCCCAGTGGACCTCGCCTTCCGGGGCTTGGACACCTTACCGACTGACAGCTTCTTCTTACGTTCCCGCAAGGCCTTGAACGTAAGCGACTGGCAGTCGACACAATCATCCGTGTCGTGGGCCTTCCCGAGGCACCAGAGGCAGGCGTCGTGCGAGTCTGTCACCGACATCTTGGACCCGCAGTCCCCACACTTCTTGAAGCCCGGGCGCGGGGTGGAAGAAGAGGAAGACATCGCGACAATACTTCACAAACGAACAGGTTCAAATAACCGAAAGAACAAACTCCAAATAGTCAAGGCGCGCCGTGATCTCCGAAGCGAACACGTTCGCAGAAAAAACGGAACTGAGGCTATGGGCGTCGTGCGTCCTACTTATAACATCTGGTGACGTCGGCCGTCGGAGGAGGTCCTCGAGGACGGCGTATCAACGTCATCGACGCAGGAGGTGAAAGATTTTCCGAAGCAGCACAGCTGTGGTGATTACTGTCATTGATATGGAATACGTCAGAGGACCCTCAAAAGTAGGTGAGGCTCTTCCCCAACCCATTTATTCTACACCCTGTTCATCAAATTCCTGTACCCTGAGTATGCATGTTCTGCAGGATCAGGTGCAGCAAACTAAATCTGGTGATGTGTCAACACCCCTAGCAGAATGTAGAGTTTCGCATAGGTCTCTCATTTTAGTTTAGGGGTTATAAGTTCCTCTGGAACTTGTCTAGTTCCATATTTTAATCCAAAATGAGTGACATCTTCATCCTCCGAGTCAGATCCTTCAAAAATTGAAGACATGGACCTAAACAAATCTGACTTGGGTAAAGGTGTAAACCTTCTCTCTTCCTCTTGATTTTTAGTCGAAGGAATAGGTATTTTCTTCGGCGGGGTCGAAGGAACCTTCGACACACTCGACGAAGTCTTCGATAAGGGCGTCGAAGATAGTATATGCTTCGTTGACGAAGCTGTCAGTGTCGATGGCGTTGACGAAGTTGCACTCGACTTCGACAACTTCTGCTTTTTATGAGGGATCGGAGAAACACTCGATCCTCAAGGATCTCTCGACGATTTGTAGACTCGCGTTTTATGGGTACTACTGGGTTTAACCACCGTAGCTCCCGACTTCCCTGTGTCGTCCCGTGGAGCGACCGGGGTCTGGCTTTTCTGAGGTTTCTTTGAGGGGGTCGAGGCCGCATTCTCGAAGACCTGCATCATTTTTCTTTAAAAATGTTCCCATTTTGTAGGGGAATCCGATATTGTTGGACATCGAACCAATTCAGTCGATGTATCGGATGATGACGATGGAGATAGATGTCTCCTTTTTAGTTTTTTAGAAGACAACGAATAAGATTGTCTCGATCTACTACGAGATCGGGATCTCTTCGAATGTTTTTTAGGGCGTTCCGATTCCTTTCAATCGGACCATTTATGTTTTTTTGACATGGCCTTTGAACGCCTCCCACCCCACCCCTAACTTACTTTTCCTCTCACAGTGGGCCTTCTCCGTCATCGACTGACAGGAGCCACAGTCGCCGGTTCGATGATCCGAACCCAGACACCAAAGACAGATACGGTGAGGATCGGTGATAGGCATCTTCGACCCACAGTCGATACACTTCTTAAACCCAGTTTTGGGTGTAGAAGCTGTGGATGAAGACATTTTCTGACAGAAAATCTCGAAGCGCGCCGTTCACGAGAGCGAAGCAATCGGAAAAACGGAACTGAAGCCAACAGGTGCGGCTTGAGCTACTTATACCAACAGTGACGTCGACACAGAACGGAGCCCGTCTAGGGACAATCAACGCCACGACCTCGATCACAGCACCCTCTGCTGAAACTGCCGAAAAAAAGAAATCCGAAGCAGCGAAGCTGGCGATAACGAATCATCACAAGATGAGGAATACGTGGGAGGACACAATCCATTCGAAAAGGTCAGTTGAAGAGGAAAGGCTGGGGCTGTAACATGTATTCCTGAAGATGTACATAAAGGTAATAAACGTTATTATCACCTTCAAGTTGCAGCGTCGACTATTTAAAACCAGAAGGCGGGGTGTGGGGAAGCCAGGCCGCCCCCAGAAGGCGGGGTGTGGGGAAGCCAGGCCGCCCCCAGAAGGCAGGGTGTGGGGAAGCCAGGCCGCCCCCAGAAGGCAGGGTGTGGGGAAGCCAGGCCGCCCCCAGAAGGCGGGGTGTGGGGAAGCCAGGCCGCACCCAGAAGGCGGGGTGTGGGGAAGCCAGGCCGCACCCAGAAGGCGGGTTGTGGGGAAGCCAGGCTGCCCCCAGAAGGCGGGGTGTGGGGAAGCCAGGCTGCCCCCAGAAGGCGGGGTGTGGGGAAGCCAGGCTGCCCCCAGAAGGCGGGGTGTGGGGAAGCCAGGCCGCCCCTAAAAGGCGAGGTTTGGGGAAGCCAGGCCCCCAGAAGGCGGGGTGTGGGGAAGCCAGGCCCCAGAAGGCGGGGTGTGGGGAAGCCAGGCCCCAGAAGGCGGGGTGTGGGGAAGCCAGGCCCCAGAAGGCGGGGTGTGGGGAAGCCAGGCCCCAGAAGGCGGGGTGTCGGGAAGCCAGGCCCCAGAAGGCGGGGTGTCGGGAAGCCAGGCCCCAGAAGGCGGGGTGTGGGGAAGCCAGGCCCCAGAAGGCGGGATGTGGGGAAGCCAGGCCCCAAAGCAGGGTGCGAAACCCGACACCCCAGAGAGGGATAAAGACTAGGAAACTGGAGAAAGTACGAGAGTCCTTGCGGGGAGCCCAAGAAGGGCGTCTCATGTGGACAACGAACCAGAGGATTCCCAAGGGGGGAGAAAAAAACCAAGACTGAGAATCCCCCGACCGTCCAGGGAGTAAGAGACTAACAAAAGACATGTACACAACCCGGGGAAGCTTGTACAGACATTTGGTGTACTAATTTGAACTGTGCCATCAATCAAGGAGCACCTCTTTCTGAATCTGGTACAATAGGGTGGGGTAAGAAACAAGCCACCACTCTTGTTTGGGCACAGGCCCTTATTGTACCTTTGTTAGAGTTGGGCTTGTTTTCTGTTATAGTGGTAGGGACAGAAATTTAGTTAGCACAGGATTCTGAAGGCAGACATTTCTTCGTAGGACATCCTGATGTGCACTCTTTTAAACTCCTATCTTTTCTTTAGAGTAGGGAAGATAAATTCAGGGACAGCTCAGATTTTTGGTCTTCAAAATAAAGAACCCTTTAACTCAAGAGGTCACCTTGCCCATCTCCTGATTCCGACTTACCACAACTTGTACCAAAGAACAATTAATCCCAGGCCCATACACTATAAAACACAGCACACAATACACTAAAAAGAAATGCACATTTACTTGGTACGGCATTATAGTTAAAAACAGTCAAATGGGCACTGGGGTACAACTACTACAATGCAATAGTATATGGGAAAACAACAGTACCTATTATCCATAGATGAACCTGAGTAATTTTGTTTCATGCACATATACAAATCCCTATCACCATCAGAAACACTGGAAAGATGTATGACAGCGATTAATGATTGCAAAGTTGCTACAAATTCCGTATCCAAAGTTCCAACAAAGTTCTGACAGAAACCCGAAACTTACCACAGGCCAGTTCACTGGCATACCCCTAGCCCATCTGCTAATCTAAACCAGGATAGGTAACAAGATTAAGAGCACTTAGTATTTCAGGCTATGCCAATTGCATGGAGAGCTGGGGAAACTGACAACCAGCCCTTCATAATGAAAACAGTTACTGACTTGCTAAAGGGCTGTTGGACAAGGCAAATGAAAAGATTCTCTCCACTCCAGGGTAGAGCTCTTGGCTACAAAATGTATTGAGTTAGAGGGAATATATCCTGTCTGGTATGCTAGACGACAATGGTAGAAGGCACCACAAGTCTAAGTGCATTGATTACTGAGAAAGTATTGGCCATGGACTAGAGGCAGGGGGGTAATGTAACAAGAGAACAGTGCCACCACAGGGCTGATGGGACAACAGGCTCATTGTACATACAGAAGCAATAGATTGCAAGGTGAAATTACCACAAGCCTGAGTCTGTTTTAAAGGAGAAATCGAGGATGCATGATGAAGCAGCTGTACTGGGGCAGACACCTGTCTAGGTACATCGATTCCACATTACGTAAATAAAAAAGTACTGTGTTCGACAATTCTGCACCTTCCACCAAAGGCAATACTCTTCGAGGTTGTCTTAACGCAGGTATCGGAGATGAGAAAGGGCCCACCCTAACTTACTGCCTTTCTAATTTTAAAGTGAATTTATTTTATTAACGCCAAAAGAGGTTCAACCTGGAAGGCACATACTGATTGTGAAAAATGGTTGGGAGGGAAAAGATTTTTTTTTTAAAATGTGTTGAAGGATTGTATTACCTTTAGGAGCATGCATTTTAAATCAGTACATCATATGATCATTAGAGAGATCTTGATCAAAACGGTCGCCCTGGGATTTTTTCTACAGACCACGACACAGTAATCACTTGACCCATAAGTGCCTGGCTCCATAGTAATAATATACAGCAAAGGATGCTGTCTTTGCTAATGAAGGCTGTACACGACAATCAAATAATAGGAGCCATATTGTCTGGTTTAAGGATTACCCGAGGGCTAAAAAGCAAAATGTAAAGGGGACCTTTAGCCATCATAATTAACACCAGTTCCAAATCTTTCAGTTGAATCATTAAATGATCCACTTAACTCTTTGTATCATACAAATGGTTTCTCAGTGATTACCTCTCTGGAAGAAGTTGACTGATACCAGATGCTGAATAACCCTGCACAGTCCAGTAAAATAGTATTCTCAAAGTTCCAGGATGCAGACTTGCGAGGGGTCCGAAATGCGAGATGGACACGTAGGTAACGTTTTCTCAAGTTTCGCGATTTATTAAATGAAAAGGGCGGGATAGACGCCTAACTTTCCCTATTCTAACAAGGAAATCCCTACCAGGCAAACTAAAACTAAAGAAAAGTGACCTAATGTCCAAAAAGTCTCTGACCCTCAAACCAACACATACAATAAAATTATACATGGAATATCTGTTATACATGGAATATCTGGCTATCTTTCCATTCAACAAAATACATTTCACAGTTAAAACGTCAGAGTTTTGTAAGCAATCCTTGTGGCCAGGGTTGGATTCCCTTCCTCTGGATCAATTCAGAAATATGTTCACAAAGTTCAGTTTAAGGCCACACAAAAAAAAGTCGTTCATCCATAGTGCGTTTCCCCTTGATACTACACGTCTTTTCCACAAACGTTTGTTCATAGAGCCAAAGCATAAACTCTCTTCGGGAAAATGTTCAACAATAAGTTGTATACCGCAACTTATTCAAGTGAACCCCTTTTGTCAGGACAGCACACCAGTTCCAAAGCAACAGCAATTATTCTTGGTGATACCACAGTTTGTCAAACAAATCTTTTATCACAAACCTACTTCTTCAAATCATCTTTTCTGGTAAACTCTCCTGCCAGTACTAACCACTTTGATCCCTTTCCTGGTGTACTCGCCTGCCAGGAAAAAAATGCCTACAACTGCAAGCTTGAGGGCAATATTGATTCCAAGACTCTCCACACCAATATCTCTTGGAAGGAGGGTTGAACAATAATTGCCTCGTCTTACTGTCTCTTAACTCTTGGTAACGTGTGTTGCAGTTTTTCCCAACTGGAAATTCAATACAGAAGCATTGGTTTCAAATTGTCTTTTAGCTACTTCGTGACAGCCTCTTGACTGCTAGCAGTGTGGGTTACAAGCCTCCCCAGTTGATATCCCAAAAGGAGAGCGTTGCACCCTTGTCGTCCATGTATGGTTTCACAGTCTCTTGGCAATGCTGGCTATAAACTTTCCTTAATCGATCCCTCACACTGGGATACATGCCCTTGTTGTATTAGGGTGGTTTTCGTACAGCCTCTTGATTGTTGGTAATGATGGTTGTAAGCTTTCCCCCATAGTCCCACATATGGTGAAGGAGACTTCCATGCTTGCCACTCCCGCTCGGCTTCTCTAATTATGCAGTGTTTAAAGTTATAAGATTTCTGCTTAAGTTCTTAAATTGTTTGGGATTCAAAATTGTGGGCTTTTAGCACTTGCTGCCTGCGGAGATCCCCAGGGCCAGCGTTAGCATTGGGCCGACTCAATGGCTTCCTTTGGCATCTCCTTCTCACGGTCAATGTTTGTGACAGAACTTGGGAATTCCCACCCCCTCTGCAGATTCTACGTCCCTCAGGTGAGCTGTGTACCCCTCCTGCAGCTTCTCGCTCACCAACACGCCACGTGCTGCATCAGGGGCTCATCTCCATATCAGCCGGGCATCTTCTATTCACGCCACTTTCCGGTGCGCATCCTCTGCAAAGCCGTTTGCTGCAATCTTTTTGCAATGGCTTTTCACTGGTGTTCTTCTGGCGGTGGCTGCTCCAACACCTCAGACTGCCTCTCCTCCAACAACTCTGTACACACTGCCTTCAAGATCATCTTCACCTTCTCTCAGCTGGCTCACATTTTGGGATTTAAAGGTCCTGCTCAGGTTCACTGGGCTACAACAACTAGACTGCACCTTTTGGTTAATGGCAGCGCTAATCTTCATTGGCTCTGAGCCCTTCTTCCTCGTCCCAGTACCTAAAGCTTTATGGGTACTGTAGTGTACTACAGTATTAATTGTTTTACACTCAGTTAAAGGTGACTGGTTTTTATACTGAGTGTTATCAGGTTGTAAAAAGGGTTTGTTGTCACCTGTTGGAGTGAGGATTCTACCCATGGCAGATTAATGATCATGAAAGGATATCAAAATTGATTCTTGAACCCGTGAGGCTCCAATCTTATTCTATCTAAATGATTTTCCATGAGAGGTTGAGTATGGAAGGGACGTTTACATTGATAACAAACCATTAGGTACCTGGGGATGGATAGTATTTTCATCCTCAGAAAAAGAGTACTGCATCTCTACAAGCAGAGTTACTCCTTCCCCTCGATAGCCGTCTCTTCGAAGGTGATCCTCCCCCGCCCCCAGATTCCACCCTAAAGGTTAGGATCAGGTAGCGGCTGCCTGGCCACAAGGGAGGAGACTTTAGGCTGGGGTTTGGTGGCGATTCCAGAGGGTTCATCACAGACTCAAACGTCGCATTGGCTCTTGGGATATTGCAGGCCTAGCCCTACACTCATGGATGGAATGATTCTGGATTTTATTAATTTCATAAATTTAATTGCAAGAATATTGGATGGAAGCAGTAGTAAGCAATCAGCTTTTTGTTATTTTAAGAAAGCTGAAAAAGTACTAAAGGCCGAAGTATAAGTGGTTTGGTAATCTGGCTTTCGGCTAAAATGAGTCCACAAAATTCTTTCTAATATAACACTTGTTACGAACTATGTTGGATGACAATTGTTTCCTTATTGTGATTAATTCTTAAACGCTGTTCGGATTATCAAACCTGGGGCTGATTTGACATCTTTGCAGGTTTATCATTATCTGTTTTTACTGTAACTTGAAATGAAATTCGCTCCTGGTAATTTGAGGTGATTTTAAGATCAGGTTAGGTCCAGTGACGCTTTTGATTATGGAGAGGACCTAGCACTGGGCTTGCTGCAATCTTTCCTAGTAGACACAAGAAGATTGTCCTTTTTGATACATCTTTCTGAAACCGGTCAAAGGTCAGCAAATGGCCGCTTGGCCTCAGATTATCCTTGCAATTTCAGGGCAGGAAACGACAACATTTCATAATGTACTACTTTGTGGTGCCTGTAAACTAAGGCTCCCTCTTTCAAGCCATGGGAGTGATTTTCTGTGGCAAAAGTGATCACAACCCACTTAAACTCTTGTGTCTTTCCCCCCCCCCATCAATAGCTCTGACGCAGGAAGTGGCACTGTAAATAGAAGAGCGCTTAAATGGGGTGAAACAAGGTTTGTGCGAAGATGTGTTGATCATATAAATATGTTGCTGTCAAAAGCCTAATTAATAATAAACATATATGGTTGATCTGGGGATGGCCATGACAAGGTTTGATAAATGAGTCTTGATGAGGCCCTTACATCGGCAGATAGTCTGTGTCACACACTTTCGGACCCAAGATGGTATGATAATGACTTCCATTGAAACAGTCCCTTTTACATTTGCTGAAGTCCGTGCCATGAGACAATTTGGTATTTCCAATAAGCCAAAGGATTTAATGCCAAACTGAATGCACAAGAAAGAGCTTGGATCGTGCATACATTTCATGCTGAATATTTGGCACATTCTTGTAAATGGGAAGTCGGATATTTCCTGTCATTCTTCTGCAGTTGCTAACATTGCAAAGTGTGATCGAGTGGCACATTTTTCATCAGTGTATGGTGTCCATAACAAAACATCTGGGTTTCCATGTGTGAACTGCTGATTCCCAGGGTGGGCAGCTGAACAGGGGATCGAGGCTTTGGAATTTACCGTAGGTAAGGTGATGCCAATGCTATCAAATGTGGTATCTCACAATCCTTCTGGTCCTAATTAGTGTCCTGTGGACATCTTTAAACATAATATTCCTTCTTGGGCTCTTATCTTGAAATTTTTTTAATACAATGTGTAAGCAAGCGAGTGCAGGCTAGTTCTAAACTTTAGTACCAATTTATAATAAAAGTCGATTCAGGAGAACTCAAATACTTTAACACTGTCTGTTGAACACGGCTTTAAAGCTATTTGGCAGATTATTACATGAGAAACTCCTGCACTGGGTTAAAGAACTTGACCCAATCTCAGCGATCCAATTTGGTATCTAGGAGGGGGCATGGCATAGTCGAACAGGCGCTGAATTATTCTGTATGTCTTCAAATAGTAAAAGTTTGGCTATGAGACGCCTGTCTTTCCAGCCTTCACTGACCTTTCTAGAGTCTTTGACTATGCAAGTAAGACTCAATTATGGGTCACCATCAAAGCAAAGGGTCCTCTTACCATCATTCTGAATCTTTTGAAAGAACTCATCTTAGTAATCACACTGAGACATAGTCCTAACAGTGACTTTTTCTCAACTTTTCCATCTCTTCATGGGATACAAGGGTTCAATTCTTGCATCATTGTTGTTTAATTTGTATATTAGTGATCTTGATTACCACCTTTTGGAGGGTTGTCTTAAGGTACGTGGTTGTTTCTTGAGACTTTCATGCAGCCACAGTATTGCTGGCTTCTACCCTGTTGGGATGGATTTTTAAAATCAGCCCCTGTGGGCAGATTCTGAAAGGCCATTGTATTCTAGTGAACAGGAAAATTCACTGTCCGTCTAAACTCTATAAAAGGTAGTGTTACAGATCTGTAACGTTCAGTATACAGTAATGTTTAGTAGGCCTTGAGACAAACTCTTTGCAATGTAAATCATAGGTAAGTTAAAACAACCAAATAAACACTGAATATAGATATATTACCCACCAGGTGCTCTTGCTAAAGATCGCCAAAACACTTAACGTTTGAGACAGTTAGATCAAATTCAAGTAAGAATACAATAAAAGTGTAATGCAAAAAATTAAGTGAAGAAACAGAGCAAGTAGGAATCTATTAAGTAAATAACAGAACAATATTACACTCTGCGACTGGGTCAAGGACATGCCCCGTCAAGGGAGCATGTGGACCCTCGATTTGGCACAGGAGGCCTAACATGGTGGTTGGCTATGACGACAAGCCACAAGGCTCCAGGAAGATGCTGCTCTTCTAAGGGGTCTTGGCTTCAACGACAATCTCATCCTTTTTCTGATGTAAATACGGGCTGGAGTCATCCCCAAGCCCACCTATAGCAAAGATCTGCACAGTTCAAACTGGCAGGGGCCGTTCAATAATGGACAGCCTTCGGCCACCACACCTGCCTAGAAACAGACACACCGTGACCAGGATGTGGACTGGGCCAGACAGTCCCAGACCCCATATCTGATCACAAACACATACTGATTCTTTGCCTAGGAAAGCCAGGGTTTTGCCCGGCAAAGGGCGTGCTGTATGTGAAATTACAATCTCTGAGCCGGAAGGAAAAAGGACAAAAGAAAAGTAGCCCAAAGGATAGGGTGAAATCTTGTCACACGTCCATTTTAGAGAATATGGTACTCTAAAAGGCATTTTGTGGTCAAATGCAAAAGTGCACACTAGAAAAGTTATAAACATGGTTGAAAAATATCTGCAGGCACCTGCCTGTACTGGACACCATGCAAGTAACAGCAATGTGACTTATAACAAAAGAAAAAAAGGATACAAAGTACCCCTGTCATACTTCGTACAAGATGTGTGCAGTTTAACAAAAACAAGGACTTTCGTAATGGGGGACCCAGTCCTGTGAGGGGTCAGAAATGTGATGTGGACAATTTTTTGGAGGTTTTACAAAAGATGCCATTTTATTAAACTGAAAAGGGTTTGATAAACGCCTCACTATCCCTAAGCTAACAAGGATTTCCCTACCTATAAAATAAGCAAAAGGAAACATAATAACAAAAGGATGCTGCCCCTCAGAGTTGTACATACAATAAACTCAACAAGGTAATACATAGCAGTTTAAACATGACCGAATGAACAATTGTCTGCTTGACCTGGTAATTGTTCCACCTTGTAATCTGGGTAAATTCCCCTTCCCCAGATTCAATCAGGATTTCAATCACAGTTCATAAATGATAGGGAAATCCAGTATTATAACCAAGTTTAAATAAAGTTTCTCTTCCGCTAGTAAGTCTCCGACTTAAGATTAACCAACAGTTCAAAATAGTCCACACATCTTTTGCCTCTACACTGATGGTAGAGTTCCACACAACTACTTCAACAAACTTGTATAATTCCACAGTGTATCAATGTCAACCAAAAAGACTGTCAGGATGATTGTGCAATATTTCACAATGCACAATGCATATATTTCACTTGCTCACTGTGCTCAGAAAGCCACAACTCCACCTCACTGATGCCCAACAAGGCTGAAACACGTGCATGGGGTTGCTGTTGGTACTCTTGTTCAGAAGGGGATTGCCATAGCATTTTGGTGCTAGACTGCCCAGGTGGTCGGGACAAAGACTGATATGCAAATGGATATTTCCTATCTCGGAAAGGTACAGTGAGCTTAAGTGTGTCTGTAGACTCTAGAGTGGGTACCTTCCCAAAGAACAGGCCATGTTTTCCGTGTTCGATTCTCATAGAAGAGCGCCCATGAAACATTTTTGATATACTACAAAGTCCCTTGCCCTGGTGTACTCTGCAGCCAGGACAACTTAAAATTAATACTACTAGTTCTTCTATGGTATTTGTTCGGCTTCGTACAATTTGTAAATTCTTTGACTTTCCACAACCTCAGTGTTGACTACTTCTTCTGGGAAAACATGAAACCCATATGTGCTGTTTGTTCCACACTTTTGATAGCCACTGGCAATGCAGGTTATGCTCCTCTCCTCCTGAACACCTGCTGTCAGAAGGGCAGTCTTCCTGCCACTATTGTTCTCCCACTCTGGTTTTAACAAAGTGCTGATAATCGGTTTCTCCCACTCCTGCTCTTGTTTGGCTTAGGCAATGCTTATTTTGGTCAGTTCTTTATATTGTTTTCTTTTGATTTTAGTTCTCTTCAACTAGATTTGCTCTTGCCCTCTTTTGGCTTTGGCAATAATGGTTTGCTTTGGGTTTATAGAAATAATGCCTTTGAGTGTTGTTGGCAATTATTCTGACCTTTAAATTCAAAAGTGGTCTGCCACTTTCTCCCCTTTGTATCAGCCTGACATTGAGAATATTTTTCTCTCAGCTTTACACCAGTTTGATAGAAACAGTATTTACTTTCCTGCCACTTTGTTTCTTTCTCATTCGTTCGGTATTCAATGCCTGTGTTCGGCTAACGGGCGGTCACAGAGCGCTCAGGGGTCACAGTATTCAAGTAAACTCACTGTGTTGGGCTTGCTCGTCTGCTTCCTTCGCTGCCGTAGGGTCCTCTGCTGCTTCTGCTTCAGGCAGACTGAAAAACTGCTTCGCTCGGTTTTAATTGCTTTGCGCTTTTCAAAATTGGAACGTTTCTTGCTCCACAGGCTTTCAGGTGCTCGCCTGCCACCTGAGCCTGTTCTGCTTTAGGGATAGCATTCCCACTTCACGCTTCCCGCTGCACGATCGCTACAAACATGATCCTCAGGGGGAAAGCTTTTACATTAAATGCTTCCCGCTGCACAACCTCTGCAAACAGAGTCCCCGAAGCAAAAGGCCCTTGCAGAACTGTCATCCGGGTGACAAAAGTTGGTGGATCCGGCACGTTTGCTTTCCTTCAGCTGCAATCTTGCTGTGAAGTCATGGTAAGCACTGCACCTTAGACTACTGCCACTACTCTTTATGGCTTGCACCTGAGGGATCCTTTTAAGCCTCTCGTCTCCCTCAGGTGTGGATCATTAATGTTAATTTTCAGCAACCTGCAGTTCAGTGCCTCTGCATCCCGCGTCTTCATCCCAGTACTTTCGGCATCGTGGGACTTGAAGTCCCCAATGTTAAATTCACTCCTTTTCACAGTTTCAACTTTACAATAAGTGATTAGGATAGTGGGATCTCTAGGAAAGTTGTTGAAGGGGGTTTCTCATTCTTCCTGGCCTGTTCCCCACCTCCCTCCCCCAAAGTGATCCTCCTGCAGAACACCTCCCCCAGGGTCAGGAAGCGTCTGCCTTTCCCTGGCCACAAGAGAAGTCCCAGGCCAGACTTTCTGGAGTAATCACCTCTGATTCATCACAGTGCCCTTCACCAACAGCCAGAGGGTCTGATCACTGCCCCCAAAATAGATGTGCCGAGCTAAGCAAGGAAAGTAAAGAACAAAGACTTTACTTATCTCCAAAAGTGAGAACAGATTGAAAATAAAAGCACTAAATGGATGGGTTCTATAGATGTCTATGGAGGGAAAGCAGCAACATGTTCATCTTTCCTAATATAACCAGAAATCTCTAGAGATCCCAAATGATGAATGTATAGAGCTCATGGATACCAGAGGGTTTTCCATAAATATGAGCAAGCCTAGACTAATGCTGTTGGTCAAACTTTAGGATAAAACACCCCATGAGCATTGCACAATTTTAAGAAGAATCAATTTACAATGTTAGTACAATTTTTTTAAAAATGTTTGTTAATAGCTGCTTTTGTGTAAAAGAAAAATCAAATCAAAGCTACCTCAAGAAACCCATTTCCCTTCTTGTTGAGCAGCTGTCAGCAAAAGCTGGGGTGACTAGCACACATGCACCTCAGAAAGAGACTCACTTACATAGGAGAAAAACAGAGCATGATTCACAAAGATTTGTCCTTGAACAAATAAGGGGATGCCCTGAGCATCTCAGATGTGCACCATTTCCTTATACCAGATTCACAAAACCTAAAACTAGGGCAAATCTGGAGATGCCTGGAGCATCTCGGAGATGCCCACAAGTAAATATTTGTGAATCACATTTCCACATGAACAATTCAAAAATTCTCTGTGAAACTCCAGATTTGTTCCACTTTTATGGCATCTCCTGATGTGCTTCTGTGCAAATCTTTGTGAACCAGACCCACAGAGTGAAACCAAGATGAAGACAGTGCAGATAGAGGGAGAGAGAGC
This sequence comes from Ambystoma mexicanum, assembly GCF_040938575.1. Lineage (NCBI taxonomy): Eukaryota > Metazoa > Chordata > Amphibia > Caudata > Ambystomatidae > Ambystoma > Ambystoma mexicanum. The sequence goes on along the minus strand of NC_090921.1, from coordinate 1,020,970,880 downwards.
ACTAGATTGACGTATGGTAGGCTACGTAAAGCTAGTGATTTTCTAATGTTGGAGCATGGTTGCAGTTTAGTGTTTGCAGCAGCTAGCTGTACCAGCTAAAGAGAGGGTCTTTAGTGAGAGCCCACTTTACTTTGAGTAGATCCCAGCCCAGATCATCCTTCTACCATCTGAACACGTTCCTAATGGTTCCTGAGGAGCTAGGGGAGGTACATGGGGGGGTAGGGGGGGCAAGCACTTGCTCCCACCCTCACGCATCTGCAGGACATTCCTGATGCAGAATATGCCGTGAAAGAAATAAACGGGGAAAAGGAGGTGAAGCACAGCATGTCTGACACGTATTTTAACCCTGGTGATATTTCAACCTCTTGCACTGAAGAGAAGGACTCACTTTAGTTCAGATATTATGAAACATTTACCATGGCCTTCTCATCGACATAACCCCATCTGACTTACAAAAGACACATTGATCTATCCACTCCCTTCTCAGAGCATGCTTTATCATGTGCTTTTTCCCACAACAATTCCTTTTGAATGAACAGGGCAAGTAGGTTTCGTAATCAGTCTTATGTTATTAGCACACTTTCATTTGTAAATTACTGCTAACAAAAAGACTCCTTCAACTCTCGTTCTGTCAATAGCCCATGAAGGTTTAGAGAATCACAAATTGGTATTAAAAATATGTATTTTAAAAAATCAGTTTAGTTAAAGTTAGCAATACTAAGCATCCCCATTCACTAAAATCAAATTATTAATCAATGCTTTGTTGTTCTACCCAATCATTTGATTACCATCCTTGTATCATAGCATTGACTTCCAACACAATGGTGCTGTAATTCTTAATCGCAGAAAAACATTCTTGGTAGTTGCTCCTAGACCCAAACCCAGCCTTAGTTTGATCTAAAAGCAACATTTTATTTTTTTTCACAATTTGGTTTCTAAAATATCAGCTTCTAAATGAAAAAATGTATTATAATCTATTGCATACACAAACACATCTAACATTCAATCCAGACAACTCCTTCATGGGTTAGTCTATTTAAATGACTATACCAATAGTTAAACAATGCCAATAGTTAAACGATTAGTGTAGCACTATGCTAGTTTTCATAGCTCACTGTACTGTTAATTATTTTCAAAATTAAAATGGGCTCTCTGATTCAGACTTAGGAAACCAAAAACGTATTTTTTTGTTTTTGTATAGTGCACAAAACCCAGGGGTATGTATGCCTTGCCTTTCAAATCTTTGTAATAAAAAAGGGTTCCAATTTGGCTTAAAGTGACATACCGAAAAAGTAGCTGAGCCAGGAATTTCTCCCAGTGGATGCTGCAATCATGCCATCCATCACTGCACTCGCACAAGCACTCGAACAGAATCTTGTGTCCGCCTGCCAAGCGCTTGAAATCAATTCTGTAATCTTATCACCTACTGCACGATAGATATATCCACAGTTTGCTGTCTTTTTTTATTGTGGTCAGTTTAAAATGTTTATTTTTATTTTAGAAAATTTGGTGAGTTTTTCCTTTAGAACATTTTTTTCTAATGCACCCGTGAATCAATGCTCTGGCTTAATCCTTCCCGTTTCTCTAAAGTCTTCAGCCTGCCGTCAACCTTATTAAAGAATGTTGACATACCTCTAATGTTTTCGGTTGAGGCGAGGACTTTGAAATCTCTGAGATGACAAAGACCAAATGAATGCTGGAGGCCCTGTCTTTCGAGGTGCTCTTTTTATATTTGCATGCAGTGAATTAATTAATCTTTTATAGCTCTACTAGAGCTAGGAACTAATTATATCAACCATACTGTTCCCAAAGAGCCTTGCTAATCCAATCATGTGACTTGTATACAAGATCACACATACGTTCCATTCAGTACTAACCCACTCTGATACCCCATACACCTCTTTGATTTGTGAACAGCGGTATGTAGGGGCATCAATGGCATATTTTCAACACAAAAAAAGAAATAAACGAAATTGAATGGGGAAACGAGATCCAGATGCATAGGCTTCTATCCAGGTAAATGCAAGGATGTGGGGTAGGCAAAGTTTTCGGAGTAGTCGAAGTCAAGCCATAACTTATGTATGGCGACCTTGAAGTTGGGCGAATTAATAGTGTATACTTTGAGGCAGCGTTTGGCATACAATAACAGCAGCTGTATTTGTGAGAGTGCACCTGTTAGGCAAGATTGTATGCAGTACCCTTTGAGTGCGCTACAACAACCCTGACCTCCTGGCAATAGGAACCCAACTTTTGGTACAAGTCTGTACTACACAGGTTGGTAGTGTGGTCGAGTAGCCAGGCTTATCTCAAGAGGGGTCAATGTGAGCTGTAGAGGAGTTACACAGAGATTCACAGTGACAAGTATTCAATTAAACTCTTACACACAAGGATTCTTGATTAAACAATGATTAATTTATTTATCAGTCAGTTTGAATAAGCCTTCTTCAGAAAGGAGCAATAGATAACACAAATACACTCCAACAATACACACTTAGTTTTCTAAATTAGTAAATACCCATATGGGATGACATACATGCACTAGCTACACCCTCAGGTGACTTCAATAGTTAGTGTGCTGTTGACATTAATATATCACGGTTGCATTTAGAATATCCTTGAGGAGTGTTCAATAAAAGAGTTAAGAATAAAACAAGTATTCACACAGTTATCCTTAAGCATGTACATTTCAAAATAACCCACCTATGCAAAGTCAGTTAACCCTTTCCTGGAAGGAAGGCAAAACACATAAGCAAAGGAGAGGATAGTCACTCAGGGAGCCAGGCCAGCCAATGTTAAGTTAGCAGAAGTCAAGGTGAACTGAAGCACTTCTTGCAGGTAAGTAGAAAGTCTTTCACAATGTTTAAAAAGTCTTTGTAGAACAGAAGAAATCAAAGTAGGGCCACAAGCTGATTAGGCTTGTGGGGTAGAGAAGGAACAAGTTACTTACCTGTAACTGTTGTTCTCCAGCATGGGTCTGGCATGGATTCACATGCTCATGAATATTCCCCGTCGTCAGGCTGGGAATCCTCGGTAAAGAAAAATCAGTATCAGTTTCGTTTCTGATCTGTCTTTCGTAGTAGTAACCAATCACTGATCTCTGCGTCATACTGACCACAGCCAATGACTGCCATCTCCCTAAGCCCGCCTCTGGCAGGCTTCAGATTTGGTAGCACGTGAAGAGGCAGTATGACCAAGTGAAGAGCCGCAGAGGGGTAGGCGGGAGGGTTTCGCATGTGAATCCATGCCAGACCCATGCTGGAGAGCAACACTTACAGGTAAGTAACTTGTTCCTCCTCCAGCATGGGGTCTGGCATGGATTCACATGCTCATGAATAAAAGAATATATAGCAGTACACACATGCACAACCACGGGAGGTGACAAAGGCTCAACATTAAGCAATCCTTACCTCCTCACCAGGCTCACCTTAGGCGAACAGGTTGCGCAGCACTGCTTGGCCGACCCTGGACTCCTCCCTGGAATCCCGATCGACGCAGTAGAATTTCGTGAAGGTGTGCGTCGACCTCCACGTAGCAGCCCTGCAGATGTCCAGCAAGGGCACACCAGATAGGAACGCCGTGGTAGCTGCGATCGCTCTGGTGGAATGGGCTCTCGGACGGCCAGGCAGCGGTCGGTTTGCCAACCGATGGCAGTACATGATACAGCCGGAGAGCCATATGGAAATGGAAGCCTTCGAGAGAGCCTTCCCCTGATTGACAGGTCCAAAGTTCACAAAAAGTTGTGACGTCTTCCAAAAACACTGTGCGGTCCACGTAGAACTTCAGCGCTCTAGCCACATCCAGCGAGTGCAAAGTCCTTTCAGCCGGCGACGAAGGGAAGAAAACAGGCAACACCAAGGGTTTGTTGAGGTGGAAGTCCGACGGCACCTTGGGCATGAAGGAGGAGTGCGTCCTGAGCACTACCCTCGTGTCGTGAAAAGTCAAGTACGGGGGCTTGCAGGAAAGGGCCTGGATCTCTCCCACCCGTCGTGCGGAGGTGATGGCCACAAGAAACGCTGTTTTCCACGACAAGAACTTCAACGGAGCCGAGTGCAGAGGCTCGAACGGAGGTCCCATGAGCTTGGTCAGCACCACATTGAGATCCCACGCCGGGGCCGGGGCCTTCACCGGCGGGAACGATCTGAACAGTCCCTTCATGAATTCTTTCACCAGACGATGAGACCACAAAGACGACCGTCCCGTGGTTCTGGTGTATCGGGAGATCGCAGCAAGATGAATCTTGATGGAAGCGTGCGCCAGTCCAGCCTTGGCCAGCGTCAGCAGGTACGGCAGTATTTGGGGAGCCGTAACCCGTAGAAGGTTAATCTTCTGTGCGTGGCACCAGACAGAGAACCTCTTCCATTTGTGTCTGTAGCATTTAAGAGTTGAGGACGCCCTGGCCTTTGCAAGAACCTCTCTGCAGTCGGCCGGTATGTCGTATCCTCCAAACTCTAACGCTGCAGGAGCCAGGCCTGCAAGTTCAGCGACTTCGGGTCGTGATGGAGGATGGCGCCTCCTTCCCTGGAGAGAAGATCTGCGTCCACTGGCAGCTTGATTGACGGGGACGCTGACAAGTCCAGAAGGTCCGGGAACCATATTTGCCTCGGCCACGCAGGTGCGACGAGGATCATCCTGCACCGTGACCTCTTGAGCTGGTTGATGAGCCGGATCAGCAGCGGCAATGGAGGGAACGCATATAGGAACAGGCCCTCCCAGGGGAACGAGAAAGCATCGCCCATGCTCCTCGGCTGGGGAAACCTGCTGGCGAACCTCCGGCACTTGGAGTTCGTCGCCGTCGCGAACAGGTCGATATGGGGTGTGCCCCACCGTCGGAAGAGGCAGTCCACTAGATCCTGTCGTAGTTCACACTCGTGGCACGAGCGCAGCTCTCTGCTGAGCAAGTCTGCGATGGTGTTTTTTATTCCTGCCAGATGAAACGGCACCAGAAACATCCCTTGGGCGACGGCCCAATGCCACAGATCCTGTGCCTCCTTGGACAGGGTTGGGGATCTGGTACCGACCTGCTTCCTGATGTAGAACATGGTGGTGGTGTTGTCGGTGAAGATCCTCACCACCTTGCCCTTGAGGGACGGAAGAAAGGACCTGAGGGCCCAAAACACTGCACGGAGTTCCAGGACGTTGATATGGAGGGACCTCTCCGCCGGCAGCCACAGACCCCTCGCGTGCAGGTTTTCGGTGTGCGCTCCCCACCCCTCCAGGGAGGCATCCGTGGTCACTGTCCTCTGGTGGCCCGGGGTCTGGAAGTCCATGCCCGCCGTCAGATGCGCGTCGAGTGTGATCCTCTCCTCGAAACTGCCCGTCATCTGGATCCAGCGCGCGTCCAGGAACTCCTGCAACGGGCGCATCCGGAGCCCGCACAGGCGGATGAGATACATGCAAAAAGACATCACTCCGAGGAGGGACTTGATGGACCTCACCCTGGCGGCGTCCGCAACCAGCATCCACTGCACCTTGCCCAAGATGGCCCTCGTCCTTTTCTCCGACGGAGAGGCCAGAAGCGACACTGTGTGTCGAGCTTCGCTCCCAGAAACAGTGCGTCTTGCGCGGGCACCAGGTAGGACTTGGCGTAGTTTATGGAGAATCCCAGGTCCGTGAGTAGTTGGACAGTCCTTGCCGTGTGCTCCATGGTGAGCTCCTTCATCTTTGCTCGGATGAGCCAGTCGTCCAGGTAGGGGTAGACGTGGATCCCCTCTAGGCGCAGCCGCGCCGCCACTGGTGCGAGGCACTTGGTGAACACCCTGGGTGCCGACCTCAATCCGAAGGGAAGGGCTCTGAACTGGTAGTGACGCCCTTGGACCACGAATCTGAGAAACTTTCGGTGTCCCTTTAGGATGGGGATATGGAAGTAGGCATCCTCCAAATCCAACGACGACAGGAAATCGCCCTCCTCCAGTTGACCCAGGACGTGTTGGAGGGTGACCATCCGGAACTTGTGCCTTGATGAATTTGTTCAGTCGTCGTAGGTCCAGGATGGGACGCCATCATCCCGTCTTCTTCTTCACGAGGAAGTATCTTGAGTAAACTCCGGAGCCCCGAAACCTCTTTGGGACGAGCTCGATGGCGCCCTTCCTGAGCATCGCCCTTACCTCCAAGAGAAGTTGAGGGACGTGATGTTCCTTCCTGGCCACAGGGGGGACGCGCGGGCACCTCTTTAGAAACTCGAGCGCGTGACCCTGAGCCAGGGCGTCCAGCACCCAACGGTCGGTGGAGATGGACTCCCACACGCTGACGAAGCTCGCCAGCCGGCCTCCCACTGGGGTGCTTCGGTGGGAGCCCGACCCCACGGCCGGTTCAGTCCTGCTTCGACGAGGCTTTGCCGCCTTGTCCTCCTTGGCGACGACGGCGGGGTCCGCCCAACTTGCCTCGTCCCCTGTAGGCTTCATGTGACGACGAACGGGCCGCTTGACGATAGGTGGAAAATCCGCCGCTGGAACCTTTGGAGGCACCCTGTTTGCCTCTGCCGCTCCGAAAGGGCGGCCGTCGTTGCTGGAGAACACCAACAGCCCGGGCCGTCTCCGTGTCCGCCTTGATGGCTTGTAGGGAATCGTCCACTGTTTTCCCAAACAGGTTGCTCCCGTCGAACGGCATGTCCAAGACTCTGGTCTGCACGTCCTGACGGAAGTCAGTAGCCTTGAGCCATCCACGGCGCCTCAGGCACACATCGTTGCCCAACTGGCGAAATCCAGTGTCAGCGATGTCCGTCGCTATCGTAATGGCGTGGTCTGACGCCACTTCTCCTTCCTGCAAGATATCTAGGGCCTCCGCCCTCTTGTCGTCTGGTAGGAAGTCCAGCAGGGGGGCGAGTTTGTACCACAACTCCCTGTCGTAGCGGGCTACGATAGCCAAGGCGTTGGCAGCCTTAATCGTCGTCACTGCCGATGAGATGACTGAGTCCCATCGTGTCCAATTTCTTTCCCTCGCCGTCCGGCGGGGAGGTTGACGTAGAGGCCTCGCCCCCCCCCCGTGGGCTGAGCAGGGCGCGATGGTTGAAAAGGAGGTGGAGGATGAATCCTTCTTCTCTTAAGAGGAGGGCTCCCAGAAGGGCCTGGCTCCGGGTCCCCCGTCGGGAGCGATTCCTCCGTTGGTGGTAACGGCAGTCTCGTCCTTATCTCCGAGCATAAGGACTGTATAGCCAACAAAATGGCCGCCGAGTTGTCTTGCGGCACTGGTTGAGGGGGTTCCAGCGGGCGATCAGGAGCCCCGTCGGTACCCTCGACGTTCTCGTCGTCTTCCACGTCGGGGTCCCTTCCGACAGGATGGTCTTCTTCCACGCCAGCGCCGTGGCCTAAGACTTCGATCAGCGGCTCCTCAGAGGTTGAGGCCGAATCCACGACGACCTCCTTCCCCCCCCTTTTACTTCTCCGTCGGAGGTTTCACGGGGGTCCTGTCGATGGGCATGAAAGAGGACTCCCTCCGTGGTGGCAGGGAGATTCTGGGCCCCGAGGTCGCCACCACTGGTGTAGCCTCCACAGGCTGAGCCAGGGCCGCCGCGACTGTCTCGATAGAGGCCTTGGCCGGATGGATCAAGGCTTTCACCACTTTAGGTGCGCTCACCGCCTTTTCCTTGGGGGGGGGGGGGTCACCACCTCGCTCCCCCTCCGATGGGGCCTTCGAGCACGACCGGGGTCTCTCCAGGAGCTTCGCCGGGTGCTCGGCCTTCCTCTTACCCGAGCCAGAGCATTGGCTCGTGGTTGATGGCGCCGGGGAGGATGCGCCCTGCCTGGCGCCCGTAGAGCCCGACCGTTCGGCGCTCCCGGTGCCAGCGGACTCGCGGTGCTTGGCCTTCTGTTGGACCCCCGTCGCCGGGGCGCCCTTAAAGGTCTTAGAAGACCGCTCGGACTTCTTCTTCTCGCCTGACGGGCTCTTTCCTTCCAGCCAGTTGGCGAGACGCTGATGGCGGTCCTTCATGGTCCGCTCCGACATATTGCCGCAAAATGCACAGTCCTTCTCCACGTGCGTCTTGTCTTCATGCAGGCAGTAAAGGCAAAGGGAGTGTTCGTCCTCCTTAAAGACATTCTGAAGCTGGCATCCAGGGCAGACCCTGAACAGCTTTCCAGGCGTCGAGCTTCCCTTCTCCTGGGCCATGCTCGAGAAGGGCCTGAGAAACTTCTGGAGTCCTCCAAAAGCGTGGCTCGACGAAATCTTCACCCTTGAGGGGCGTAGAAGAATCCGACACGGGTCCCCGTTGATCGGATAAAGAAACGGTGGAGCTTGAGGCTCTTTTGACCGAAGAGAAAATTTTCCTAAGAAAAAGCGCGAAAAAAGCACTAACGCTCGAGAACAATAGCACGAGGATCCCAACACTTGAACATGCGGTAAAAATCTGAAGATGGCTGCCAGAGGCGGGGCTTAGGGAGATGGCAGTCATTGGCTGTGGTCAGTATGACGCAGAGATCAGTGATTGGTTACTACTACGAAAGACAGATCAGAAACGAAAGTGATACTGATTTTTCTTTACCGAGGATTCCCAGCCTGACAGGGAATATTCATGAGCATGTGAATCCATGCCAGACCCCATGCTGGAGAAGCTGCAAGCAAATCTACAAGAGCAACTGAGACACGTCTCCAACGAGGACAACCAAGGCAGCACAACAAGAGGTAAGTTATCTCAGACTTTACAGTACCTTTAGGCTGAGGAAAAGTGCAGCAGGTGACTTCGGTTCCTGTACAGCTCTGCAGATCCTGGTGTTCCTGGGCCTCAGTCGTGGGGTCAAGAGGCAGGACGTCTGGGTACTCCTGCACTGTAATGGGACGGTCACCGATCGCAACCAGCAATCTTCAAACAGGTGGCACTTCAGTGTTTCAGCTCCTCGCGCCTACTGCAAATAGTATCCCCGCGGTTCCGGACTGTCGAGATGGACTTTGCTTGCTTCTGGGGTCCCGCACTATGTTGCAGGGGCTCAGGCTCAGTCAGTCCTGCTTCCTGGGAGTCCGGAGGATCTTCCTGGAGCCCTTTGCCGGCTTAAAAGCAACGCACACAATCTGGTGTTCCTCTTCCTGACTATTCGGTTCCAGCAGCAACTGCAGTGGAATTTCAACCAGCTCCGAGAGGATGTCCAGGTGGCTTACTTTGGAGTTGATTGGTCCCACCAACTCAAAGGGAGAAGTCGTCCTTGCAGGGGCTTCTCTGTCGATATGAATTTGGCGTTTTAGCACAGCAGCAGGGCTTCAACGGGAAAACCAACAGTCCAGGAGTTGCAGCATGCGCCCTCGTTAAGTTCTTCTACTGATTCCTTCGTCCAGTGGTCGAGAGTGCCTTCCAAGCCAAAAAGCCTCACCTTTTATACAGGTTTCTACCATTCATTCCAGCCTGTCAGTGAACCAGCAGGGTGGCTGTCCTTGCCAGACAGCCAGCCAATCACCTAAGAGTGCATTGCTGTCTCCTAGGAGACGAAGTACAGGGAGTTTCTGGCACCTCCCTCGCTTCCTTGCGCCCGCCAGACACCCTGGAGCCAGAGGCAGGTTTCACTTGTGAATCCCGACAAAGACAAAATGAACAAAGGGACCTAACCTGGTTTGGCGCGCAGAGTAAATCTCAAGAAGGACCTTCCCAGAAAGAAATGGTGAAAAAAGAAGACGGGGCCATTTTGACAAAAATGGCACCCATGGGTGCTTTTCCGTGGCTGTGAACGCAGCCCATGGTAAAAACACACAATGGTAGTTAAACGTAAACCACTGCCACCAGCTATTCATCAAGGAAAGGTTAACATAAAAATGTTACATGAGAAGCTAGACAAAGGAGATACCAAGTAACCCCTCCAGCACCCTAATGTAAGATAGTGTGTGCTGGGTCTAAAGAGTTACAAATGTAAGTAAAGTAAATTTCACTTTACTGCTCTTGGAAACAGGAATTTATCCAAAAGAGCAGGTATTTAAACCTTTGGGAAATCTGAAAGACTTTGGGTCACACAGCACCTTCGGGGAGTGGCACAGCAATGTAAAAGATGATGCCTATGGCGTTTGTCAGACTCCACAACCAAAAGAAACAGTGTTCAAAATCACATAGAAATACACGAGAGAGTGGGAAAAAAGGGTCTCACTCTCTCCAGGTTAAACATTCAAGTCCTCAAAGTCCAGCAAAGTTGCTGGGGGTCTCTAAGGTAGAGAGGAATTAGCACATTTCTGAGAATTCTCCGTAAAAGCACCTTATATGTGGTGGCAGTTAGGCAGAATCCTGTGCAGTTCCCTTGGGGAACACTGCAAGAAGATTAAGACTACAGGAGTAAGCAGTAAACCCAATTGTTAACAGTCTGCACCACCCAGATTTACCCGGTAGCTGTGGCTGAGCAGTCAGACTTCTCTCAAGATGAGTAGGGCACTATACAGATGATACACAATAGGGCTAAAAATACAGTAGAGCAAGCAAACACTGACCAGAGCTTGTTATCAAAAGTATATAATTATTTATTTACAACACACTTTAGGAAATACACCAAGCACTATAGATCAAAGCAAGTTCAAACAATCAGAAAAGTATACACACCTCCCTTAATAATTATTAGACAAGTCTAAACACCACTATTTGTAAAAACAGATGTGAGCGCGTAACCTAGATGGCACACCAATAATTAAGTTAAAGGGAGAGAAAAAGGCAGGTCATGAAGGTAAAACAGTTCCCAACACTTTTCTAAGACCACAGCAAGTTAGTGAAGGCAGAGTCTACTGTAGAGCCAAAGTTCATAGGCCAGGCCCACTTTAAATGGAGCAAGGCGAAATGTGCCCAAGATCACACAGTTTAAAAAGCACTCAAGTCTTTGCAGAAATGTTCAAAGGAGTATGGTTTGATGCGAAAGATAAAGTTAGAAGGTCTGGTGGCCAACCCAGTTGGAAAGACAAGGATTTAAGGGTCACCTTTAGCAATCCGCAAAAAAAGGGAGGCCAGGCGGAACACAGTACCTTAAAGAGTGAGGGAGTCCAGCGGCAGTTGTTCCTGGCAGCGGGTGCAGTTCGTGGTTTCGACCAGGGGAAGAGAAGATCTCGTCGAGGAGGAAACTTGGAGCCGTTGCACTGCCCAGGGAAGAGACCAGCCGCGGAGTTCGCTCGGTTAAAAGGTGCGTTCCTTTTATTCGCAGTCACAGTGGTGAAGCTTGGCTATCCGGCCGCCGGGGTGCTTGGCACTGGTGATTCGACCAAGGGACGTCCTGGAAGGGGAATGGCGAACTGGTTGTCCCCACCAGCTCAAAGGGAGAAGACTCTTACAGCAGAAGATCTTCTATTGTCGTCGGGAAAGTGGTGAGGTCGTTGCAGCAGGGCTCCACCGGTGGTGTCGTCGTTGCAGATGGCTCAGCTTCTGCCCCCTTTGAATTTCTTAGGTCCTGTGGCGACTTCTGAAGTTCCAGTCCCCAAAGCCCTGCTTTTATGCAGAAAAACCCCCATTCAACAGCCTAGCTGTCACTCCTACATTCCAAGTGGTGAGCCGGGCGGCTCACCACTGGGCCAATCAGAACAGAGTGCGACTTGGGTTGCTAAGGCAACGCAGTCCAGGGTGCCAATTCCCCCACCCACACATCCTGTGGAACTCAGACAGAGTGCCACCAGTTGGAGGGCTTCTGTGGAGAAGCCCGCCAAAAAGTGGAACAAAGGGCACGACCTTGGTTGGAGTTACAGAGACGGACACAAACACCATTTTGGAAAAGAGTTCTGGTGAAAAGACCCAACCGGTGATTTTATATTAAATAAATAAACCAGCGGTATCTTTAACATTTCACCAAAAAGTGGTGCGTTTAAAATCAATGGGAAAATCCCATAGGAAATATTCCGGTGCAATATTTCGCATGGTAACCACTGCCACCAGCCAGAAACTCGACAAGGGGGGACTGGACAGTCCCCCCTTGGAAACAGACCCAGGGGCAATCTAATTAACACCTTCCAGTACTTCCATAATATGATGGTTTGTACTGGTTCTGTTCACAATTTTGGACTAATAAAGCCAATGGTGACTTTACATGCCCTGGGAGACAGTAGTCAGTCCCAGGGTATGGAGTCTTTGTTTGGGGGTCACTATGACACCCCTGTGTTACTGCACTGAGGATGCTGTGTAACATATACTAAAACAGATGATACCCTATGGAGTAAAAGACCCCATATCCCATAAGCATACAATAAGTCAAAGACATACCTCAAATCATGCCCAAGAGTGGGAGGAAAATAGTCTCACTCTTAGCAGGAGAAAAGAACAAACCCCAAAAATTCAGCAAAGCTGGTGGGGGACTCACTAGGTTTGGGAAATTAGCCTTGTAAGATAATTCTCCCTAACAGTGGCTATACCTTGAATATGAAGCATTAACTGACATTGAATGGCATTGCAGCAGCATTTGATGGCAGCAACTAGAGAGGGGGTCGGTTTCCTGCATGTGGTGATTATACCTAACAAATGAGGCAATGCCTTTCTTTGGATGACATTATTGGTTGAGACTGAACTTGGCATATGATGGCAGCATACCATGGAAGAGATTAACTGGCATTCAACCGCATGTCTGAGGAAATGGAGGTTAGATTGTGCATGTGATGGCAGCACCTTGATATGCCAGACTATGCATTACATATTAGGACTATACCGACTACCCAACATGGAAGGTTATGAAAGGTATGGGATTGTTCTCCTTTATCGTCATCCGGAGGACATGCCCAACTTTAATGAGGACATTGTGCAACTGCTAAAATCACTTAGACCCAGTTGTACAACCCTGTTTTTGGGAGACAAACTGCTGGTGAAACAATGCTGCCGACAAAGTGGTTGCAATCCTAGAATGTAGCCTTAACAATAATGACTACTACGTCCACAATAGCGAACCCACCTCTAATCAAGGGAACATTCTCGATTGGTTAGTGTCCATAAATCTGGACATACGTATCAATCACAGTCTATGCATCTGTTCAGAACATTTCTTTGTCGATTTCCACATCCTGCTCCAAGAGGTACAAAAAAGCAGACTAACGCTCTAAAGAATGTCATTAGTCGTAACTCGAAGAGATTGCAGATTTCTGACCTACACGAGTGTCTTAATAATTAATGGTCTGTACCTCAGACCTTGATTCCCCCGGCCCCCCTGATGTGCTGGCGTCAACATACAGTTCCTCTATGGCACATGCGGCTTGTGATGCTGGAAATGCATCAGAGGGACTGGGCCTCTGAATCCTTGTCCTTTACTGCCTTTTATCGTGTGTTCTGTCATGTTTTCTGCCCATGAGTCCATTTGGGACTCCTGGCAGTGCAGCTCTCTTTTGGTTTGGTGAACAGACCCATGGGATACCCTTATGGCACCCATGGGTAGGGGTACAACCCTGTGCCTCTAGTGTATGTTTTTGGGCACCTGTGGGTAGCCCACAGAGCAGGGTATGGGCTGGTGGCAGCTCCATGCTGAAATTGACAGGTGCTCTGGGTGTCCTCCATTTTGGGATACCCAGGCCCTGCCATTGGAATCAGTTGATTCCTGATGGAAAACAAGATGGCCCCTGTGGCCTCTTGCTTTCTATTGCCTCTTACCTTGTTTTCCCAAAGTCCTGGGAAGCCCTGACTCTGTCCCTTCGCCCTGACTGGCTGTTGGGTGGAAGTTCCATATATGGTGTTGTTGTGAAGGCCCAGCTAGACTGACTGGAGCCTTCCCATTCACTGTATGTTGTGGGTACCTCCTGTGGGTGGGACCTGGGTGAATGGAGTGGGTGACCAATATACACTCCTTGTTGTGGTTGTCTGGTTTCTGGCATGAGAGACAAAGACTGAGACAGCCCTGCCCGAAACTGGCCTGAATGCAGTGTGTAGTGTTGAATGGCTGGGTACTTGTCCCAATCCACATTCCTTGTTGTGAGTGTCTGAAAGGGAGGAGTGTGGCCTGAATGCACTGTGTGCCTGATTGGCTGACTGACTGCATGAATGCCCTTCTGTGTGATTGGCTGCTGTGTGTGTGCCAGCAGTGTGGATGAGAGACAGAACAGTATATCTGGGGACCTCTCACCACTGGAAATTGTTCAGAAGCGTTCAGAAGCTGAGTCTCCACTCAAGAGTAACTGGAACTGCTGATCCTCGACGTCCAGCTGGAAGAAGAAGACTTGCTGCTGCATTTGCTTCGACCGATCTGAAGGTTGCCGAATTCGTCGAGGACTGATCCGAGAGAGGACCTGGTAAGGCGCCCTCTTCCCGTGCTCCGAGGGATCATCGAGCACCGCTACATCTTCGCCGAAGCGCCCTGGAAGTCAGACCCTCGAAAGGCTGCCGACCCGAGACGGGACGGGACCGCCGAGGAGATCGAAGTGAAGCACCCGGACATCGACGCCGTCGAAGTCCATTGCCGTCGACCAGGGTTCGCAGGTTTGTGTAACCGCTGGAGGCCCGTCGAAGTTGTGTTGCCCAGCCGTGGGAACCACTTGACGCCGTGCCGCCGACGACCGGAGCCGTCCGCTCCTTTGCCTAAGAACATTCAATCGAAGGACTCCCTCGACCGCATCGTCGACCGATTATCCTGCCGGAGAAAGTCGAGGACGACCAACGCGCCGAGGAGAAACCTGCCGGTGGGTTTCCCGCCACCCAACGACCTCAAAGACTCGGACGACCCGACGCCCTTGCTGGGCTTCCGTCTCTACAATCTTTGCGGTCCAGAACTATTGTCATCGAGGTGCCCCGCACACCTCCGCCTTGCAGGACGCCGACGCCCCGACGCCGACGAGCACCGCTCGGACAAAGCTGCCGCCTCTTCGACATCGTTCTACCTCGTTTGTCGACGGACGTTCGACGCCCCGTGCCTCCCGCTTGAAAGGGAAGGCATTCAAGAAGGGCCGTCGATTCCCCGTCGCCGAACCCCGAGGTCTTCGACGTTTCTCGACGCCTCTCGACGATCTGTGACTCCCACTTGAAAGGGGGTCGCTCAAGAAGGATCTGTCGACGCCTCTTCGAAGAACTCGACTCCACCAGGTACATTGGGGGGGTAAAAACATTGTAGGAGAGAATAAGACTATTGAACAATATGTGGACTGGGCTTGTGCTATATCTCTTTATTTTACAGGTTGCCCAGGTGGGGGGGATCTCCACACAGAACTGTGTCCAGTAGCGAGGGCCAGTCTTCTGCCTATTCTTTCAACCATCTGTTATCTCTCCTCTCTCTATTGCTGGTTTCCTTCTTATTGATCTGCGTGCCATTTTTACAGTATTATGAATGCACTTTAATGAGGTCTATGTCATGATCTCTGCTTCCAAAAGGTCAGGGTTTTCCCAACTCCCTTGGAAGCAGATCCATAACCCAGGTTCCGAGTGCCAACCAGTCCCAATTGGGACCTTTTGGACCCAGTCCTGGCGCCAGTGGCACCAGGCTCATAAATATGCCCAGTCCCAGCGCTGGAAGCGCCGGGCTCATAATGCTTGGGTGGACTTACCTTCAGCAGACCATGCTGCTTACTTGCCTGCCAGTTGAGCCTCTGATCCTCTTCTGTTTGGAACTACTTTTCCTGTTGGGTGGGGCTGGAGCCACTCCCTAGATTCAGAACACTGGAACTCTTCTGGAAGGCAGGAACTCTTTTCTTACCAGGAACTCTTTTCTTACTTAGGCGTGGCTGTGGAAGGAGACACCTAAGCACTACAGGAGGCTATTTAAACCACACCCGGTGGATGAATCTTGCTTTGCGTTATTCTGCAACCTCTGCAGCAGAACGCTCATCGTGTCTTCTGCATCCGGTCCTGGGCCTAAGGAAAAAGGCTTACCATCCTGAATCCAGTCTTCAGCAACACCTATAAAGACAAGAAAGAACAGGTTAGCATTCCGGCATCTGAAAGGCAAAGGCTTACCATCCTGAATCCAGTCTTCAGCAACACCTATAAAGACAAGAAAGAACAGGTTAGCATTCCGGCATCTGAAAGGCAAAGGCTTACCTACTCTTCGTACGCTCCGGAGGCCTTCGGCGCTGCATCCCGCATCTGAAAGACAAAACAAGGTGCGTTTAAAGACATTGGGGAACTTTAATACTCACGTGCCATTACTCCTTTCCACATCTAATCCAGTGGGTATTCCGGCACCCTGCAGCCGCTCCGAACTCGTACCTGCAAAATAAAAAGACAGTTAGAGCGCATAGTGAAGCAGGCAACAAGCGCTTACTTACGTGCTTCCAGGCGCTTCTATTCATCACACGGGCTCCATCTTTAACTCACTTCAGCCCGTCATCCGCCATCGCCGGAACCCTGCAAAACAAGAGACATCATTACTAAAGACTTTAAAGACATTTGAATGACTCGAAACTTACCGTTCGTGCAGTAAACGACGGACAGCAGTCCTCTGAAGTCAAGAGGCCTGCGCTACCTATCCAGTGAAGAAACTGGTTACAGCACCCTGCCACGAGGCAGATGGAGAGCTCGGCATTCACTTACCTAAGACATCTTACTCTACACGTCAGGCATACAGTGCACAGAGGTCCAGCCCAAAGAGCCAACCGGGTGCTACACATCACCTTTGAAGATACGGTAGTCGCCCAGTCAAGACCGGCGCCTCTGCGAGAATCAGGTGAGCGTTACAGTCTAATATTAGTGGTACCACTTTAGAATTGTAGATATTTACCATTATTGATTTTCCTGAGCACAAAGTGCGTTGTTGTGATAAGTGTACATGACCCTTGAATATTAATTATATAAAGACTGTGTTTTCAGTAATACAGTGTGTGGACATTCCTTTGTGGGGGCTTGGGGATACACTGTACTTAAGAACCAGCCTGCATCACCTCCTGAGAAGCTAGGCCTTGATTGCTCGTCCATAGCTACCATAATTGAGAATCTTGGCTGGGGTCCTCTGTGCCTCTCTTCTACCATATAGAGAGCGGAAGTACAGACCCCCCCACCGGTCTTGACACGGCTCACCTGAAAAAGAAAACACTGCGCATAACAAGTGGTTCACATCTGACCTGTTAATCCAAAAAAAAGGCAAAGAGACAAGCAGAACACCAATGGCTGAAAACTAACGACGACACAGATAAGGGAATCTGGAAAAAGCTAGAGAATTCATATAGACTAGTCATATGAGACAAAGCGGAATTGAAAAACCGAAAGCACAAGTGTCATCCATATTGTGAATGGAGGATAGCACAGGGGCAAGTGCAAGTGCTCTTGGAAGCAAGACCACGCATAGCAACAGATCGTTTGAATCCCAGATCCGCGCTTAAAACCCAACACTAGTAATAAGCACGTGTTAAAAAAACAATGAAACCAAGCAATATCTCCAACAAACCAATACTGTGTTAAGGTTCAGCAGGCATTCACTGACAAAATCAGCATAGCACGTGACAACATTGAAAAGGACTTGGTAAATAATAAGCCCCCCTTTTTTTTATACACTTTCCGGGCCTGGCTCACTGAGTTGTAATCAGAAGCCACTACGAAAGCAAAACTACTCTAAATGTATTTTCTTCAAACCCACCACAGTAGTTGACATGGAGAAAACTCTGGGTACAATGCGCCCTACCATTTGTGTTGGGGATGTTATACCGTCTAAGTTCATTTTAGAGAATAAAAAGGTGTTTTCACCCTTTCTTGCCCGATTCGTGAATGCGTCTTTTCATCACAACCACGTCCCAGATTCCATCAAAGAAGTCATTGTCACCCCACTAGTAAAAAAAAAAAGTGGGTTTAAAATCAAAAGATGCCAAGAATCTAAGGGCCATCACCAACTCCCACTTCTCGCTGAAAATTGTGCATAATATAGCCACCTCACAACTTCAGGTATACTTGAACACCACGTCCAAATTACATACTAGTCAGTCAGGTTTTCACTCAGGATGCAGTACAGAGAGCTATCTGCTTGACCTCCAGACCCATATGTTAGAGATCTTAGAGAAGGGAAAAGCAGGGCTGCTAGTCTTACTGGACTTGTTAGCCCGTTCGATATTTTAGACCCCAAATGGCTCCTTAACACCCATGCCGATGTAGGGAATTGCTCATAGGAGACAGACTGGATTCACTAATTCCTATCCCACCGGAAGTCCACCGTGCGCTGGGGTGAAGCCACCTCGGGGCTTGCCCCCATTCCTTGTGGCATGCCTCATGGGGCTTGTATATCGCCCACATTATTTAATTTTTACATCAGACCACTGTGTGATCCCCTCGCTGAAAATGAGGTGTTCTTTACAGATTACGCTGATGATACGCAGCTGATACTCAAGCTTGACGGGGAGCATTACATCGACACTGCCAACCCTCTTCCATGTCTATAACATGATTGGACATTGAATGACCACCCAATGGATGTGTCTAAATGGTGGTAATACTGAGCTTTTGATTTTTGGCTCTCAAAAGGCCCAAGGTAAACTAGACTCCAGATACTCTAGTTTTAGCATCAAGGATAGTAACATCCACAGAATCAGGCAAGCAAAAATCCTGAGGGTTTACCTGGAATCCTCTCTCGGGCAGAGGCACATGTTAACTAGTTAAGAAAAAATTGCCAATGTTATCTTAGGCTGCTCAGGCACATCCAACCATTCATCGAAGAAGACAACTGCATCAACAAAGCACTAGCCATTATTCTGTCAAAACTGGTATATTCTAATGCCCTCTTAATTGGTGCAAACAAAGGGTGTCTTAAACTCCAGGTACTGCAGAATGATGCCATACGCAACGTAAAATTGATTTTTATAGAGACCACATTTTGACGACCAGGAGAGCTATACAATGGCTCCCGGTGAAAGCTCAAATCCAATTCAAAGCAGCCACACTGGTTCATAAATGCCTTTATGGTAAAGCCCTGATATGTTTGATGGACAGATTGGTCATATACTAAACAAAGAGGAAGTTACCCCCGGCCAACTCTGCCTTCATTTGTTGCCCCAGATTTAAGCAATTAAATGGCCTAGGCAGATCATTTCCAGTCATCGCAGCTCGTGTCTGGAACTCTCTGCCTTTGGAATTGCAACAGGTAGTCAATCTGTCCTCATTGCGCAAATCCCTGAAAACTCTGCTGTTCAACTGATGATTTATTTGCATTAGGGTCCTCTGAGAGGTCTCGCACTGTCCTGTCATAAATGTTCGTATTGTCGTCTCTTTGTGCACCTTGATGCCTGCGGGTTATCAGCGCTGTATAACTAAATAAAATTTAAAAATGCCACTATCCACATATAGGAGGATGCACTTGGCATGGCATATGATGGCAGTATCTTGACATGTTATGCTGTAAAACTGTATAATTATACCTTATATGTGAGGACAATAAAGGCATAGGATGGCATTATCTGTGTATAGAAGGCAATAACTACCATATTCTGGAAGCACCTCAGAATGGAAGGAACTGAGCTAATGTGGCTGTACTGACATGTTAACACAGTGCCCAACGGCTGTATTGCGTCTGGGTGTACTTTTGTCACATCATGTATCCACCCCTAGAATATCTTGGCAGCATGACAGGTGCAATATGGTTGGTTTCTAAAATAGTAATTTTGCTGCTTTATAAAATAGTAATTGTAGCATTTTTTTTTTTTATTTTTTTTTACATCAGCCACATCACTTTTCATTTTAATCAGGGTCAATGACTCGTATTCTGATGTCATTAGATATGCGTTGTCACTTCCACTATCTGTGGCATTTTGCTGAATTGATCTCCCTGTGAATGAGCCTGCAATGGTTGACAAGAGACATGTTATAAAACTATCTGTATGCTCTTGATCCAGAACCCTATTAACTCTTTACTGTTCAGTAACATGTCTGCACTTTTTAGAAAATTGCATAGACAAAGTTGCATTACCAGCCCTGAAAGCTCACTGTTTGACAAACATTGAAGTTTTGTAGTTAAGCATTTATTAAATAAGTGTTTTAAGAGATGTACAAAAAGACGAGTTATGTTTTTTTAATTTATTGGGTTAAGCAGGTTCTGCAAAATGAGCAGAGCAATATAATCATTGTGTAAAATGAAAAATCATGTTTACAGAATGTTTTCATCTCTTGACATCTGAGAACTATTTAAAGATGTGGGGTGCTCCAATTTTGTAATATTAGGTCTATGCTCAAACTAAACAACATTCAATTAGCCCACTAAAAATTACAGACATACGTCATGGTTTCCTTATTACATGGACATGCACTGACTTCTGACTTTTTCCCTTGTTCACAGAACATCTGAACTTAAGTCATGGTACAGCATCACATGCGCTAATGTACCTTGTGTGGCTGGCTGCTGGGTATTGCAGAGCTTTGCTCAGACACTCATAGGTAGCTCAGCATGAGCCTTTAACACAGAGACCAGGCCTGTTTGCCACAAAAGAAAGCATACCTGCCCATGAAAAATAAAGTGCAAACTTCAGAAATTCATCTGCATTGGGGGCCTGGTACAGATGAACCAACGTTCCAAGGTTTATCCGGCCCTGCATACACCGGGCACTGGGCCCGTGAGTTTCCACCTCTCTGAGATCCGAGAAAATTGAGAAACAGTCTGAAGACCAAAGGCAAAGGCACAGATGACGTTCTTTTGAGGAACTGAGCTCACTCACGTCTATGACTGCATGGTACTATATATTGACACAGGGATAAACAAAACAACTTCTATAACTGACTAACATTAAATTTTTCCCATGCACAATTTACCTCTGGAAAGAAGGGCGTAATCATCTCTCGCTTGATTTGGTACTTACTTTGTGTGTACACAGAACAACTTGATTAGGATGCCTGCGGCAGACTCTGCAGCTCCTAGTTCTGGGGATCCTTCTGTGAAAGGAGACATCATAAGAGTGAAAAAAATATCCTTTTTTGACAATAGCAAATGCTTGCCAACCGGTTTAACATTTTGCCTCTAAACCCCTGCATTGGTACAGGCCCATATCCTGATTTTAGAGTAATAAATGAGCCATTAACATGAGTATCTCAAAGCTAAACGACATCTTCTAGTGTATATTCAATGGCATATAATGGGAGGATGTTTGAATTAACTTTGGGTATTTACTTTGGATCAAAAGTAGGCATCTTTTTTCAAATTTAGAGGAAGAGTAGAATTGGACAAAACCCAGGAGTCAGGATGGTGTAAGGGCAGAAATACATGGAAGTGGAGCACAACATTGTAAAGCCGAGACATAGAATAGACCAATGCCATAATGGGACAACCACGCCTTCTGTGGTTCGTGTAGGGCATACATGTTGTTACTGAAACGATCTTTCAGTTCTGTATGCAGAGGGTGTGGGAAGAAATGAAACTATACGCAGGGCAGCCAAACAGGGGTTTATAGATTTGCTATCAGCCCTTTGCACACAGATTTCCTGTCCTACACATACAAACTATATTCCATGGTTGCAAAGCACATGAATTGCACTTGTGGGCATATAAAACAATTCAAGGACTGCAGTGAGCTTGCAATACTGAAAAGTCCCTAATGTATGTAGATGACGTGTATATGGCTCTTGTAGTGTAGTTTTTGCTTCCTTTTTCTGCGATTTACTTTCTTCTTTTGAGGTCCCCCACATTCACAACTTTTACAAAGCTCCACTAGCGCTGGTCCCCTCTGACATTTTGCTTGGCATTCCCAGATTCCTAGATGTTTGCAGGCAGTGCCTCAAAAAAATACAACCTCTCACAATGTTGGCCTCTACACTTTCAGGTTTTTCCCCAAACACGTCTCAGGGCCAACACACAACCACACCTCCACTAATTCAAGTTAAACCCTCCTAGGTATTGCATACTGTTTAACCGCTGGAAAATAACCATTATCACAAGAGGTCTTATTTCCTCTCTCAGTATTGCATCTGCTCCACATCCTATCACTACCAGGACCACACACCGGTACAAATACTTTCCCTCTACATCAACCCCCTTGTATCTTCCCATCTTGTTATTTCTGTTAGCCTATTCTGGCTTTCTGCCCACACCTAACACTCAGGGTCGGACTGGGACAAGAAATAGGCCCGGTCACCCAAAATAAAGGGCCCACCCGTCGCCTCAAAAAAGTGCCCCACCCCTCGCCTCACGACTCTTGACCTCTGATGATATCACCAGAAGTGATGTCATTTGACCCCACCCCAAAGTGACATCCCGGGAAGCAATGAAACACAACCTTCCACCCCTTGACAAAACAGGAAGTGTCAACAAATATAACTGTTCCTAAGTACACTAAATTACTGTGAATCCAAGCAGATGTCCAAGGCCAAATGATATGTTATTGTATAGCGCTTATGCTCTTTTTTTATAGAACAACCATGCATAAAATATCACCCAACCTGTGTTGGTACTCATTTATCGATGTAAGAAGGCTTTTTGAAAGAAAAAAAAGCAAATTGGAAAAAAAAGACATAATAATTTTCAATTTTCTTTTCTCCAAACCGGCCCAAGCATGGCCAGAAACCGGCCCCCACTCCGCAGGGCCTATTTCAGCCTGGCCACAGGGCGAAATGCAGAGGGGCCAATCCGACCCTGCCCACACTTCGTATCGTTCCATTTCCCTTCCTTATCCCACAGCAGACTATGGTCTCTAGCTAACCCTGGACGAGGGCACAGTTCAACATTTCTCAGACACTGCACTGGTGCTGCAGTGGCAACTGGCATTGTAGGACTGCTTCATAACTTAGCATCATCATACATACACATGAGGATTAGGCAAGTGAATGACTAGCAAGCAAATAACTACTGACTAAACATTTCAATGTTGTTTCAAGGAACACATTTAATAGACAGCAGTACTTTCCTTTATGACATTCCCACTCCCTGCATCTCGGGAGGCAAATGGGGATGAATCAGATCGTTCCCATGGACATCAGCCCCAAACCATAAATGCTGGAAGTGCAAATGAAAGAGGCTTGGAGGAAGTGGAGGAGAAGGGGACGGAGGAGGCTGAAGTGTTGCCACTGGGCATACCTCCACTACCTCCAATGTAATGCCTGTGATGTTGAATGCTATGGGGTGTCTGGCCGCTGGCTATGCGCACAAAGAAGGCGACATGAACGGAGCGTTTTTTGGCGAAAGATGAGGAGTGTTGCTGAACCGCAAGTCGAAGTGACTTGATCGTGGCCTTGAAATCCTCCAATTTCTCTAGAGATTCATCAACCTTGGAACCAAACGAATTGGCACCATCAAGGGGCCTTTCCAAAAGCTTGACTTGGACGTTAGGTGCAGGCGTTACGGTACACATCTATGAATCATCCTATTGATGGAGCACAAGCCCATATAACATGCCAGTCCACAGTGCCCAGGCCTACCAGCCTCAATGTCATCAGCAACCAGCTCAAAAGACCCTTGCATCTCAGGGTGGCATGGTAACAGCAGCAACATTGACAATGTCCCACAAGCTATTTAAGGGCAGTAGGCATTCACCCTTGGAAAGACGAAACTGCCAGAGCCATAGATCGACCTCCCACGCGAGTCAGGTTTCTTTCTCTCAAGCATTCATGAAAATTGTCCTGGGTTTACAAGATATATTCTCTTACAGTTCAACGATTTGTATATATTCAAACAAACCCTCTAAAATGAAGAATTTCTGGGTTGACCCTTCTAGCTTTTAACTGTGATCTGCAGATTATGCCTGTGCCATCGATACACGCTCAACACAAGGAACATTGTTACTACATTTGGATACTTTCAGTGTTGGGATATATTAACAGGCATATTACCACCTTAGTGCATAACATGAATGGCAGTCTGTCTTAACCAAGCTGCCATCAGCAGTGCTGATATTAACGTCGCCTACATTGCCCCGCAGGCCATTACCACTGTGGCAGGTGGGAGCGAGATGGGGTGTGGCAGAGGTGGAACAGATGGTGCAGCGAGGACCAGAGTCACAAGGGAAGGAAGAAGTGGAGCCTGAAGTAAAGGTGAGTGGGAGGGGAGGTGAAGGCAAGTCACGGTTTACAAACTCCAGAATGAATACAACCCTCTATGGAAATAAGCCAGGCGATAGCTTGCAAGGATAACAAGGTTTAATTGCACAAAATACAAAATATCAGCAAAGGACTCTGCTGCTTTGAGAAAGTTCTGACTTCAGACTGAATGTTGATAACTTTTAAGAAGACACAGCGTCACAGATGACATCATATATAGGGTCTAAACCCACACAGCTGATTGGTAAAAACGTATACATGGTCCTGCTTCATAGAGGATGCCAGGCTAGAATTGCTTTTTCTCTTTGCCGTCTGTTAGGCTGCACATGGGTCAGCTGGGCTCATCTCTCCGCAGAGTGAAGGTCAGGTCTCTCAAAGTTACATTGTTAAAACTGTGCTAGCATGCTAAGCCTACTACCACATCACTGTGGCATGCACCTGGGAGGCTTGGGGGATAGGTGCCAGGGTACGGAGGGGAAGGGAGGAGGAAATACAGAAACACACAGAACCACACATTTTAGGCTTTGTTGGTACTGCTCCTCTCGCACCCAAGGCTTCCACCCTTGTTTTGATCTATAATGTATCCCTCCCTGTTCCTCGTGTTACAAAGGATGTGTTTTATGCTTAGGGGTGAAACAGGTGCGCATGCTTAGGTCTTTTAAGGGCGCTTGGTTAAAGCTAGGGGCTGAGAGGTCATTTGCTTATCATGGAATGCAAGGGTGTGGGGATCAAGTCAGTGGTGTGGGTTCTGGCACTCGGTTGGCTGGGTGGGGGTTAGAGGCCTGCTGGCAGCTTGGGTGTGATGAATGGGTACTGCTAGGAGCCTGGAGTTGTCTCACTGCCTTGCAGGGTGCATTCCTCCCAATGATACTAAATATTTGCAACAGTGAAGGGACAAGGTGGGAACTGGTGGTGCAGGCTCATTCTGCCTTAATGATTTTGGGCCTAGTCAAATCTTTCCATGGAGCTCGACTGGTGCAGTGCGAACATGCAAGCCTGTGCCTCTGCCATTATTACAAAATGGCATTTCTTTCTATGTGCCTTCCAAGGTTACTCACCTGCTATTTGCGCTATATTATATATGCGGCAGGTCTCGTAATCCGGTTCTCTCCCCCCTTGTGCACTACACCATTTCATAGGGCATTCGCTTGACCTTAAAACACCTAGGGGGGGGTGGGATATACTCATTTCCATCCCAACAGAGGCAACACCAGATGGTGAAGGGGAGGACCCAACTTGCAAATTAGAGGATGGAAGAGGGGCGGGTGGGATGAAAGGGTGCTTCCACCCTTCAAACAGCAGTAAGGGGGCAGGGCAGGGGAGAAACACCACCAAGGGTGAGCGGCAAGCGGCGGCGAGGTAAGGACAAGCCGTAGGGGCAGGGACTACAGAGTTAGAGACATACATTTCAATAGATGTATACAAAAATGTGGTGGCCCCTTAACTGATATTGAACAGAGCAAAGAAAACCTGTTCTAAGTGAAGGTTCCCACAGAGGAGAGTCTACAAGATTTTAGCTCACAGTACCTGTCACACAAGAAATTCCCATGTGCATACCAGTCTGGTCTCTCCCACATGGACAGTCCACCGCAGAAATGCTATGCAATTCACTTCTGGCGGACCCATCAATTTTAGATCATAGCAAAGCCTGTGCCTGCTTATGATTAGTCATGGCATGAATCACCCTCGTCTTCACACACTGCTGGAACCATTGGGTTTGTCAAGAAGTCAAGTGGACTCCACAGAAGACATAACTAATTTGTTTTAAAAGGTTTAATAAAGGACTAATGTTTAATGTTGGGCAACTCATGAGGGGTCAGAATGGCAAAAAATATTCATTCAAAGGTTTTCTCCAAATGCATCACTGGCTTCACTCCCCCGACTCTCTTCAAAAGAGTTGCTCTGTTAAACAATGTCTTGATTGGCGTGTGGCCATCCCTCGGAAACACAGGGTGGATAGCACTGACAAGCTGTCTCAGGCATTCTTGTTGCAGCTCTAGATCTTCCTCAACAGGCCGTTGGATCCCATTGGTAGGGATACCCCTGTCGCCTGCACTCTGTCTAAGGCATAAACAGCCAAACAATCATTGAAATTCTCATAAAGTGTGTAAAGGTACAAGAGGATCATATGTTAATGATTAGACTTACATTCTTCTTCCAAAGGAATGTTTATTGAAAAAATCAGCTCAACGCATTTCGAGACAACGGTCCCTTCTTAAACCAAATGAAAATAAATCTGCAGAATTAGCAAGGTTGAAAAAACATCAGGGATTCAAATACTCAAAATAAGAAGGAATATTATATCCATGAAAAAATAGTTTTGGTCATTTACCTCAAGTTATGTGGAAAATCCAAAAATGAAATTCTCAATCAGCTAAAAACAAATGGCGAAAAGTCCACAAGGCATCATTTAGAAAGTTTCTCATCCAAGGAAGGCGTATGATATAAAATAATTGAAACAGAAGTCATGCATACTTTCTAGATTAACAGGATTCACTCCGTTCAAGTGTAGCTCTACATTCTGGGGCCAGACCCCTTTCTACCTCAACCCAAAGCGGTCCCACCACCTGAGGAACGAGTGCACGTTTTGTAAGTAAAACAAGTGTATTGTACAATCATCCGGGGAGCAGTTAGATGGTGCCAATGAACCAGACTAACCCAAGTCCCAACAAACCACTAACTCCATTTCTTTCCTTCTCATTGGTTATCGACAATCTTTACTACCATCATCAGATCATATTTGTAGCACACCCCTACTTGGCATTCGTCTATGGTAGGTCGTGAAATCCTGACATTATAAAACATTCACATACAACCATAATTCATTACTAGTAAGAACTGGCCTAAGCCCTTAAACCTTAAACATGATTACACATGGTTCGCACAGACACTTCAGCGATATGAGGAAAAGCTGAGAAAACAGGTTCCCTTTGAACTATCAATAGCTATCACATCAGCCCTGGCTTACTGGCCCCACTTAAGGCATTCTAATTTATACAGCTACCACTTCAGCACATTTGGCCTCTAGTTCCACTCTGAGAAAAAACAATTGAGTACCGGACACCATGGCATCGGGCGCCATCTCTATCCATCTTTATTGCTGGCCCAAGCAAGTTACCAAACCCTTCAGCACGACTTCAATGCAATGGTAAAGATTACACCTGTTCTCTGCCGAACTACTAAGCCATAAGTAGCCCAGACGAGAGAGGGCAGGCAGTGTTTAGCTCCACAGCCTGTAGTCTGCATTACCTGTGTTAAATCTTGCAGGGGAACCTCCACTTTCAAATGTACTGCTCTTCATTAACCAACAACACAGCCCAGAGCGGCGAAGCACAGCCGGGAAAGGACAGGCGGTGTTTAGTTGCGCAGATTTTCAACGACTGAGGTCGAAAGCAGTGAACCCATGCACGCGTAACTCAGTGTTCAAGTTGAAGTATAGGTCTGGATTAAGTCTTGCATGGTAACATGCTTTTACACCTACACACTTTTATATCATACCATTTCATTTGCATTGCCTCTTGTGGCCCTCCTTTTCTTTGTGACTCTGTTCTCATACTTTCTGGAATCGCCTTAGCTCTCCCTGGTTACTCTCAGCAGTGATATTGATAATCACTAAACCCTGTGACGTGTGGGGCTACGGAGGCGCACAATCGTAACTGTTACCAGGCGTTGGAGCCAGGAGATCGCGTGAGAGCAGACTACTGCAATCTCTGTGGGAGAACGCTGGCTCTGTGACCCGTGACCGGAGGCTAAAGGTTATATTCTAGAGCAGCCGTTGCAGGCACAAACGCATTAAGATTTCCTCTCACCGGCCATGTGAAAAGCCACTTAGACCGAAAGTGTGCACTCTGATAACATTTAGATAACATCTGTATTGGAATACTGGGGAGGGGAGTTGGATATGCCACATCCTGTTCTAAGCATAAGGTGATAGCCAGACGTGAGTTGAACTGTTTTTTAGTTTTTTTTTTTTTTAACATGTATTGTTTATTGACATCTCGATGAACACAATACAGATATAACGCATTATGAAGGTCAAAAACAGCGTGATATCGACATTCCGGTTTTTGTAATTATACAGCTGTTATGCTTAAAACTGCCATTTAGTCAGCAAGGGGAAGAGAAAGAGGGAGAAGAAGAAAGAGAAAATAAAAGGGGGTAACATTGCACTTACTTGACATGATGCCTTAGCTTGGTCGCATTTAAGTGTTCAACCAGTGATCTCAGCATTTACTAATTCATGGTTTTGTAAAATGCCTCAAGAGTAAAGGCTGGAAAAACATCTCCATCAGCCACATGTTCCAAGAAATGCCCCCGCCCCAATATACGTGAAAATGTTGGCATCCGTCCCGCCGCAAATGCTGACAGTTTCTCCATCCCCATCAATTCCCACACCTTCACGCACCAAGAGATGTATGGTCCCTCTGCTGCCTTCCAAAAACGTGCACAGGTGATTTGGACTGCCATCAATAATTGGGAGATCAGCTCAGCCCTAGAACCGGACATAAGAAACAAACCATCATCAGGGGCGTCCACCAGTAATAGGACAAGCAGATCCATAGGGAGTTGGGTGCACGTGATCTCTTTAATTTTAGAGCAGACCTAAAGCCAGTATACTGTATTTTGGGGCAGTGCTACCACACATGAGCTAGGTCACCAACTACCCACATCCGTGCAAGCATCTGTCAGAGTAAGTGGAGTGTATTGCGTGCAGTTGCTGCAGGGACAAATACCAGCGAAAGCACAATTCGAGCACCCTATCTTTCACAAAAGTGCAGCGCGAACATTTATGGGCTTTGGTTCATATCCTCGACCAGGACCCTGCTGAGATTTGCAGCCCAATTCTTTTTCCCATGTAGCCATATAGGGAACTTTTCCTCTAGCATAGCACTTTCCAGGAGCTTATAGCATGCCGAAATCCTATGTTTTTTTTGCCCCTCCATTACTTTAAGTTCAATGCCTGTTGGGACACGGGATCCCGCCTGCTGAACCCGAGCATTAGTCAACCAATGCCGCCATTGGCCATAGCAAAACCGTTCTGATTCAGGAAGGTCGAACTTCTCCTTGCACTCAAAGGTCAATGGTTCTGTGTCGCCATATAAATCCTCTAGTCTCAAAAGTTCACCAGAGTTCCAAAGCTGAAAGGATTTTGCCTGTAAACCTGGGGTGAATGCTGGGTTTTGTTTAATAGGTGAGAGCGGGCCCAAGCCCGAATTGAACCCCTTCTGCATTCAGGCTTTAGCCAAAATCTGAAGTCTCACCAGAATGGTAACCAACATGGTATTGTGCCGTCACCGCTGCTCTTTAGGGAGTAACGGAAGAAGACCAAGTGGGAAGGTGAATGCAACTTGTTCTATACCCTTCCATTTGGGAACGTCGCTGGTTCCCGCCCACCCCAGCATAGTGGCCACGAGAGGCCCAAAAGTACTGGTCCTAGTAATCCTAGGCCAGCCAGCATTTTCCCTCTTGTGAGAAGCTTGTGAGAAATACGTGTTTTTTTAGCTGCCAGGTGAACTGCCCCACTGCCGTCTGTAGGTCAAGTAGTTCACGTTCTGGAATAAGCACAGGAAGAGCCTGGAAAATGTACAGCAATTTTGGAAGGAGAGTCATTTTGACAGTGCAAAAACGGCCCAACCAAGAGATCTCCTGTGAATTCCACCTTTGGATAAGTCTTTGGCTTCTTTCCATAGCTCCGGAACATTTACTTCAGCAGGCCAGAGTAGGTGGGGGTCTTGTGCACCCCCAGGTAGGAGAATTCCATATCCATCCATCAAAATGCAAACTTTTACCATAGAGTTGCCAAGGCTACCAGTGTTTGTCAGGCCCATACCAATACATTTCCCATAGTTTATTGCAAACCCTGATACCGCTGCTCTAAGAACAAAGTCAACAGACATCTGTAGGGCAGACAAGGAAGATAATTGTTTATTAAGCAGCTGAAAGGGCTTTCTCATTTCATATGGTGTTTTACAAGTGAAGACCGCTGGAGGTCCTTGCGCATTTGTTTTAAATACTGCAACATTGTTATAGTGAGCTTGCTAGACTGCGTTTGTCATATTGAACTGCAATTGATTTGACGTCCTGTCTTTTAGCGAGATAGAGAGGTAACTGTTGCTATTCTCGACAATACTGTGAAAAGGAATTTGTTTGAACTTCTCCTGCAAGGCAAAGCGAAGTGTGTCTGCTTTACAGGTTAGTCTTGAAGCAGGCGACATATAAACCTGCAGAATTAACACCTCTTCAATTTATGTTTCCCCCCGAGCAGTTCTTAATTAAGAACGTTAATCCGATTTGTCTTATAATCAGTGTTTATGGAGTTGGGGCTTCTATAGCCATGTGATCACTGGACATTGTTGTTGATTGAACAACCGCGCTGAGGGCCGAGGGTAGGGAGGCGGACGAGCTAGTCGAGCGTTCCGCAGCCAAGAACAGGGTTGTTTTTCCTTCTTTTTTGCCATTTTCTAGTGCACTGCTCAAGGATTTAACTCAAGAGAAGGCACTATTTTAAAAGAAAGTGTGATTGCCATTTCTCTGATAATTTGCTTATTGAATTTTATTTTAAATCTTGTCCTTTATATTTGTCAATTTGCCTATGAATACTCAAGCAACAGTGACTGGGTAGTTTTCGCTTCGCTTATATTACAGTGGACCACTTCTTAGTATAGTGGAGAGTGAGCCTCTGGTAGTAACATGCAGCAAGGCTAGTGGTGAACTAGACCTTATGAATTTTAGTTGCCACACTATGATAGTATTTTTATAACTTATATCTTTGCATAATTTTTATATTTTCATCTTAATTACTGGGATTAAAATTGGAAGGTTTTAGAATCTTACGTATATCAAATCAGAGACAGACCATGTAGCATAGTTTAATAATTGTATTAACGCGCCTAGATACCTCTGGGCTCAGAGCGCTATATAAATAAATAAACAAACATTAACTACATTTACTGTGATTTTTAGTTTAGAGGGTTGCCAGTGAATCAAAATATTAACTTGTTGAAAAGTTGCTCTAAAGAGGGATTTCAGGCACTCTTGTGTCTACCACGTTTTTGGCCCACCAGTAACAGGTTGTATAGGGGTGTATATGTTTTATGAACAAAATGTCTAAAAGGAAAGCAATCTCAGATATCTGCCCTGGGAGAAGACACAGTAAGTTTTTTAAAGTGTTGGAACCCATAAAAGAAGTAAATGTATTGATTACGGAAATAAAGGGCCTGCTGAGTGACATAGAAGGGAATGTTGAGGGAGGGGAGAAGAGGGGAGTAAAATCAAATTGTGTGGTAGAGGGGGATCCCGAGGACTTACACTCCATAGTGAATGCCCAAGATACCTTAATAGCGCCCCGTCCACCTAATGGCCCAACAACAGGAAAATCAGGGGGCATGCGCAAAGAAACCTTACGTGGTTTTGAAGTAGGGCTCAAAGTAGGACAGGAGGGTGATACAAATCATATCCTTCCCGTGGGTAAAACAATTGTCGATGGATGAGTGCCACAGTTCATAAGTGAATATATCCGTCCTAGCCATCAAGATGAATTATCGCTTTTACCACCACCTATAGACTCAGTGATGACTTTTGAGGTGTCCCAGGTGGTTGCCTTCATTGGTGGACAGGAAGAGGTGGTTGAAATTGCAGTCACAACCTCAAACAGGTTTTCGATCTTGGGCAGGAGTCTGTACCTTGCTTGGGCGAGCCCGGTGGCATGGGTGGCGAAGTTTTAAGTAGGGGTCTAAAACATCTCTCGTAAAGGTGCCAAGGGCCACAATTGTCATGGGGGAGTGGTCATAGTTGCCATGAAGGATTGCAACACGCAGCTGGAACCCATAAAAGAACTTGAGGGACTCTGGGAAGACCAGGACGCTGCACTGGATATTCCTCAAGTAGTTGCAAACTCGCCAGCTACAACCCAAAAAGAAGCAACTGAGTCCTTGCGAATCCCATCTAAGCTGGGACTGAGGGCATGCAATGGTCGGTTTACATAAGACCAGCCTGCTACAGATACTTATTATGGCCCAAATAAGAGTTTGAGACTAGATTATGTCCTGTTTCTCGCCCAGGACTGGCGACAAATCCTTGGCTTTGAGGTTGCAGAGCGCTTGGAGAATGACCACAGGCCCTTGGTTTTCTCCTCGATGGGCCCCACCAGTGGGTTGTGGGGGGCGGGGGGAAATCAGGTGTTCTACCACTCACGCTGAAATAGTTATCACTGGACACGCAAAACATGCTGTGAAATGGACCACACTGCTGAAAAATAAATTGTATGGTTAGGTTCTATTGTTTAATAATGGGGAACATCGAGCAGTTGTGCTCTGGAGACTGTGTGGATAATACCATTCTTTGCTAATTTGGGGAAATGGTCAAAGAAATCCAGCTGGCTATTTCTATTAACATACCATTAAGCCCCAAGAATGTGAAAAAAGGGGAGCCATGGTTTGATTTAGCATGTAGAGATGCAAAACATAAATTGATGACCCATTTGAGGTCCAAAGAATAACTGGATAGGGTGCATCTTCGTGTATTAACAAGAGAATATAAAATCCGGTTAACGAGGAAAAAACAGGCATACATGAAGGAGAAATGGGCATTGATGCTGGAATATGCTAAGGAAGGGAAACCAGAATTTTTGGATGTCTGTCACCAATGGAGATTGGTAGGGCGACGTCAAGCCTGTATTTCACCAATGTGTGGTATAAACATTGAGGTTCTTTATCATTCCTCACACATAAGTTAAAGTCATGAGTTGTTATCTATGATCAATGACTGCGCAGCGGATGACCAATCTGGCATTTACTCTGTGGGAGGTAGAAAAGGCATTGTGGTCTCAGCTGACGGAAATACCCCAGACCCCAACAACATCCCGATAGACCCTTTTAAAAGCGAGCCTTTAATATGGGTGCCGATATTGACTAAGGTCTTCAGTTCTGGCCACTGGTGCAATGCCGGTTGCATGGAATGGTTCAGTAATTGCTCAAATCTTCAAGAAAGGGGACAGGGCTGTGCTGTCCAATTATCGCCCTTTCGCCCTTCTTGATGCAGTAAGAAGAATAAGTTACTTACCAACTGTAACGTTCTTTCGACTGGATGTTCCTCTCACAAATTCCTTATCTTTCATGAATCCACTTCCAGCTTGCTGCGCGTCGACGTCCCTCGAGGCGGTGTCCCTCAAAAGCCTCCGTATCAGCGCCAACGTCACCATGGGTATAAATAGTCTTGCGCAGCTTCCGTTGCTCAGTTCCGTTTTGAGGTGCTGTTTTTGCCTTGTATGAGATGGTTAATACCCTTGAAGGAGCGTAGGCTGCAACTACAAGGGAAGTTTTGCTGCAGGGCAGGATGGGAGGGGCAATAAGGAATACGTGTCCTCCCACGTATTCCTCATCTTTGATAGACTCCCAAAGCAGAAATGTGTATAGGAGGCGGGAGCAAAAGGAAATGCTTTCCTTTAAAGATGCACAGAGTGCAACACAGCTTTTCCAAATTTCGTCTCCAGGCTGGAGGAGGAATCTAGACTGTAGAATTTGGTGAAAGTATGTGCGGACGACCATGTGGCAGCCGCACATATAGCTTTAATTGGAACACCTATTTGGAGAGCTGAAGAGGCTGCGATACCCCTGGTTGAATGAGCCCTGAGGTGTTGAGGAGGCTCTTTTCCTGCTAATTTATAGCATTCTATAATAGTTCATATAATCCATCTTGAGATGGTTTGTTTCATAATGGGTAAACCTAACTTATGCCCTGCATACCCCACAAACAATTGGTCTGCTTGCCTAATTCTCGCAAGTCTGCTAATGTAAAAACTCAAGGCACGCCTTGGATCCAGCCTGTGCAATCTCTTTTCCTCTTTCGGAATGGGGAGGAGGGTAAAATGAAGGTAAGGTTATTTTCTGTGTGATGTGGAATTCTGAGACCACCTTTGGGAGAAAATTCGGCTTCACTTGAACTACCTTATCTTTGTGAAAGGTTGTATGAGGAGGTTTGCAAGATAAAGCTTGCAATTTGCTCACCCTTCTGGCAGAAGTTAAAGCCACTAGAAAGACTGTTTTAAGAGTGAGAAACCTTAAAGGACATGAATGAAGGGGTTCGAATGGAGTACCCGTTATAAATTTTAAGACTAGGTTTAGGTCCCACAGTCGAACTTGAAAATGAGTTGGGGGAAAGACATTAGTTAACCCTTTCAGAAATTGAATGACTATGGGCAATTTGAGGTATGAAGGCTCCTCAGCCGTGCACTTAACGTTTGACAGCGCAGCAAGCAAGGTAACCCTTGATTGTGCCAACCTGAAGGCCTGAATTTGCCAAGTATAGTAAGAAGCTGCAGAATTTATTCCAACGGCAGCGGTGTAAAGATTTGTTGTCTGGCTTTCTGGCGGAAAACAACACCTCCATTACGTCATCCGGGAGGTCCCTATCCTTGTATCTCAACCTTTCAGAAACCAAGCGTGAAGGTTAAGGGTACTTATATCCGGATGGAGAACCCGACCTCCCCCCTGCGAGTGAAGATCCTCTCTTTGCGAAAGACGAATCGGAGGACAGATGGACATGTCTAGAAGATCCGGATTACCATGTTCTCCTGGCCCAATTCGTGGCAATTTGGATCATGGGTTTCCAGAATCTTCTCAACCTCCTGATCATTTGAGGAATGACGGGAACTGGAGGAAACGCGTACAGAAGTGGAAACTCCCAGTCCACCACGAACACGTCCCCTAGAGCTCCTCTCGGGGGAATTCCCTTGAGCAATACTGATCGTACTTCTGGTTGGTACTGGTGGCCAACAGATCCACTTGAGGGGTTCCCCAAAGCGCGAAGATCTCTAAAAGGACTTCCTGAGCTAGTTCCCACTCGTGGGAGACTGATCTGTCTGCTCAGAGCGTCCGCCGTTAAATTCTTCTCTCCGCTGGGTGAACTGCCGATAGAGAGATTCCTTCTTGAATTGCCCAGAACCAAAGCTGCATTGCCTCTCTGCACAGTGGGAGTGACCCTACGCCGCCTCTTTTGTTGAGGTAGTGCATGGCCACTGTGTTGTCCATCATTATCAGAACATTCTTTCCCTATACTGATGGCAGGAAAGCCTTTAGCACTAGTCTGATGCTCTCAGCTCTAATAGGTTTGATGTGTTGTCTGGATTCCGATGGAGACCAACGACAGCTGATGGTCAAGCCGTTGGAATGAGCTCCCCATCCCGTGAGTGAAGCGTCCGTTACTACGCTTATCTCCGGCCACAGTTGCCAAAACTGTTCTCCTTTCAAGATGTTCTCCCGGCAGGCCCACCACTGAAGGTCTCGAGCCACTCTGTCGGGGATTAGTAGGAGATCTGACATCTTTCCTGAGAATTGTGACCAGTGGATCCTTAGCGCACATTGGAGAGATCTCATTCTCAGGTGAACCTCTGGCACTAGAAAAATGCAGGATGCCATGAGGCCGAGCAACCTCAAAAAGTCAAAGGCTGGTAGACGCGGGGCATTTTGAAACCTGATGACCATCTATAGATTATCTTAACTCGAAATTGATGAGTTGCCAATGGCGAACCTCAGTTACTTCCTGTGCTTGTGGTGGATTGGCACATGAAAGTAAGCATCCTGAAGGTCTACAGATACCAACCAGTCCTGAAGCTGGAGGGCCTGAAGGATCTGAGAAAGGGTTACCATCTTGAACTTGTCATTCCTGAGGAATTTGTTCAATTCTCTCAAGTCCAAGACGGGTCTCAATCCTCTGTCCTTCTTCGGTATTAGAAAATAGGGGGAATACCAACCCTTGTTCATCTCCGCTACAGGTACCGGTTCTATGGCACCTTTCACTAGAAGGTCTGAAATCTCCTTCATAAGGAGCAGGTCTGGAAGCTTCAAAGAGTTGTTCCCTGGTGGATGACTGAGGAGTGTGTAGGAAAGGCCGGCAGTAACCTTGGGCAACTGTTTCCAATGCCCAAGCATCTGATGTAATAGCCTTCCATTCTGTCCGATGTGGAGTTAACCTGCCTCCTACTGGCGTTGTGTGGGGAGACCTCAGCGGGGTTTAGAATCGGCTGACGCAGATGCTAAGGGTAAAGCAGCACCTGCTGATGCGGGCTTGGTACCTTTGACCCGTCCACCATGGGGGAATCATTTCTGGCCCCTTTGAGATGGCTGCCCTCTTTTTTCCGAATGCGGAATAAAATCGAAAGGGCTTCCCCTTCCAGGACGTACCTGTGGGGCGATTTGGAGTTTGACGGATTGCAGCCCCAAGTAATTTTGCTAC
Source organism: Ambystoma mexicanum (assembly GCF_040938575.1). Classification (NCBI taxonomy): domain Eukaryota; kingdom Metazoa; phylum Chordata; class Amphibia; order Caudata; family Ambystomatidae; genus Ambystoma; species Ambystoma mexicanum. Next base: position 1,020,934,879 of record NC_090921.1, on the reverse strand, counting down.
CGCCTTTGAGGTTTGCAATTTCTCCAGGCTGTCATCAGCTTTTTTGACAAATAGAGAGGTGCCGTCAAAGGGCATATTCATAAGCCTATACATCAGCAGCAAAACCAGATTCCGCAACCAGGCAAATCTGTGGATTGTGGTACTCACTGCCATTGCTCGGCTGATGCTGTCAGCAGAGTCAAGACCTGTTTGGAGGGACTCACATCACATCCTTGCCCATCCTTGAAGATGTTCAAGAATGCGTCTCGTTCCTCCCCTTCTGGAAGACAGCCAGCCGCTGAAGAAGCGCACTCCCAAAGGGTGTGTCTGAATCTCGCTAGCGTTTACATGGTGTTAATAGACTTAAGTGCCATACTGCATGCTGAAAAGACCTTTTTAGACATCGCATCAATTCTTTTGTCGTCTGTCTTGTGGTATAGTGGGGTATGCCGACTTACTACTTGACGACACCACTGCCTGCACTATTAAACTCTCTGGAGTTGGGTGCCTATTTAAATATTTAGGGTCTGAGGCGGACACACTGTACTTTGCAGAAAGTTTTTATTTACTGCAGGGATAATGTTAGGCAGAAACCTGTGCAGTTCCCTCTGGGACCACTGCAAAAGATTTAAGACTACAGGTGTTTGGCAGTAAACCCACTTGGTAGCAGCCTGTACCACACAGATTCACTTGGTAGCTGTGGCTGAGCAGTCAGACTTCCCTCAAGAAGAGTTAGGCAGCATACAGAGTATTCACAATAGGTCAAAAGAACACAGTAGAACCAGTAAACACTGACCAGAACTTGGTGTAAAAGAGATATCATTATTTAAAACCACATCTAGTAAAACACACAGGCACTAAGGTTAAGCAGTTAAGAAACACGATCACTAAAAGATATACACTCCCTTAAAAGAATATTAGACAAGTCTTAAGTAAAGCCCCACTTATTTTCAGACAGCGGTGAGCGCTTAACGCAGATGGCACTCTAATAATTTGTTTTAAAAAGGGAGAGAAAAGCAGAGTATAATTTGAAACAGATCCCACAAGAACACACAAGAGAGGAAGGCAAAGTAAAACTGTGAAGTTAGAGTTCAGAAGGCCGGATCCACTTTAAGAGGATCAAAACGAAATGTGTCCAAGGTCACACGGTTGCAGTGCACAAAAGTCTTGAAGGGGTTCAAAAAAGAGTTGGACCAAAGAAAGGGAGGCCTGGCGGACACGGTACCGTAAAGTGGTGAGAATACTCCAGCGGGGGCAGTTGTTCCTGGCAGCGGATGCAAGTCGGTGCTTCGTCCGGGGGAAGAGAGGATCTCGTCGGGGAGGAAGACAGGAGTCCGTTGCACTGCCAGGGAAGAAACCAGCCACAGAGTTCTCAGGTAAAAGGAGCAGTACTTTTATTCGCGGTCCAGTGGTAAGTGGCTATCCGGTTGCCGGGGTGCTTGGCACGGGCAATTCGACCACAAGACGTCCTTGGATGCAAGGAAAATAAGGTAAACTGGTTGTGCCCACCAATCAGGGGAAGAAGCCTCTCCAGCCGGGAGATCTTCTCTGTCGTCGGGAAGTGGTGAGCCGGTTCCGCAGGGCACCACCGGTGGTGTTGTCGTGGTAGGTCGGCTCAGCTTCTCCCTCGTCGGATTCTCAGGTCCTGTGGCGACTTCTGAAGTTCCAGTCCCCAAAGCCCTGCTTTTATGCAGCACACACCCACTCAGCCTAGCTGTCAATCAAACATGCTAAGTGGTGAGCCAGCCGGCTCACCACTTGGGCCAATCACACAAGAGTGTGACTTGAGTTACCAAGGTAACTCAGTCCAGGGTGCCTAAACCTCTCCCACACCCCCTGTGGTACCCAGACAGAGTGGCACCACTTTTGGAGGCTTCTGTGGAGAAGCCCGCCAAAAAGTGGAACAAAGGGCTCGACTTGGGTTGGAGTCACAGAAGAGAACACAAACGCCATTTTAGAATAGAGTCCTGGCAAAAAATACCAACCAGTGAATTCATATTAATTAAATAAACCGGCGGTATGTTCGAGGCTATGACAATTAAATGATTAAAGTTGGTAGCCTCGAACAATGGGAAAATCCCATAGGGATATATTTGCGGTCGAATATAAAAAGTAGTATCCACTGCCACCAGCCAAAACTCGATCAGGGGGGACGGAGACGTGCCCCCTCGACTAACAGACCCCAGGGCAATCGAATTGCCCCGACCAGTACGTCCACAATATGATGGTTTGTACCGGTTTGTTAATAATTTGGGACTAGTAGAGCCAATGGTGACTTTACATGCCCTGGGAGACAGTAGTCAGTCCCAGGGTATGGAGTCTATGGTGGGGTGTCACTATGACACCCTCACTGCACGGAGGGTGCTGTGTAACACACATAGTAAAAACACATGATACCCTATGGAGTAAAGGACCCCCATAGCCCATAAAACACATAACAGTCAAAGGAACACCATAAATCATGTCCAAGAGTGGGAGAAAGAGTCTCACTCTTGGCAGGAGAAAAAAACAAACTCCAGAAATCCAGCAAAGCTGCTGGGGGACTCAATAGGTTAGGAAATTCAGCCTAAAGAGATAATTCTCCCTAACAGATAACTTCAGGTGATTCCTAATTTGCAGCTATTTTTCTCTGCAATGCAGCATGAAAAGGGACTACAGGGTCTTCTTGAGGCCCTTTTCTAAGATGTCCGTAAGATCATCTTGCTGGAAAGAGGGTGCAGGTGTTGTCCACTCCATAAATTGCATAATTCTTGCGATAAAGGCTCTGTAAGGCATTTCTGCATGTTCTCCAGGTTCTGGTCTGGCAAATTCTGTCTCTGGAGAGGTATCTATGCCACTAGCATTTCGTAAAGATTCTTGTAGATCTCTCAATCTTTTCTCCTCAGAAATTAGCTCCTCTGGAATGGGTACTCTTGTTTGTAACCCAAAAGGTCTCTCATTGTCAGAGTGTTCCCCTTCCTCATATATTGAGGATACAGCTCTAAAATAATCAGATCTTGGATAAGGGGTAAGGCCCATTTCCAGAGCAGAAGGAGCCAAATTGGTGGATATTGCTTGGAAAAAGGTTGTGGTTGTCGATGCAGACGTTATAGGTCTCGACAAACCCGCAAATGGCGTCGAGAAACTCGAAAAAGGCCTTGATGTCTTCGAGAGAACTGGACGCCTACTCAGTGTCGTCAATATTGTCGACGCCACTTTGACACCATAGGCGGGACCTTCGACACCTCTGGTGCCGTTGGCGCAGTTGAGGTTTGAGGCTTCAAGGGCCTATCCTTCATCGGGGTCGACTTGTGCGTCGAAGGTACCTTCGACGATGGCACAGTTTTATTCGTTTAATTTTTGTCTTTACTGGAGGGTTCATGACGCTCGCGAGGGTTCCCCCCCCCCCCCCGACGACTCACTGCGTTTTTGTTTTTCGGGTCTTTCACCCGGGGTATCACCTCTAGGCATCTCCAAGGGGGTCAAGGCCACGTTCTCGAAGAGCCCAATCATTTATTTGCGAAATTCCTCCCACTTAGCTGCAGAGCTGTATTTAGTGGGGCAGGTGACCCTTTCTGGGGAATTTGAGGATTAAGAGGAGGGAGATCTATGATTCCTCGATCTTGAAGAGTGGTGGGATCTGCTTCGAGATCTCGATCGGGAATGTTTCTTTTGACGGTGAGGAGACAAATGTCTCGACTCACCCGTGGACAATTTTGAAGGGGTAGAATATTTAACTGCCTTACCTCTTTCTAGCTTCCCCCTACACTCCTTCAAGGCTTTCGCCGTCATGGACATGCAGTCCTCACATTCCGAACACTGGTGCTCTGATCCCAGGAACCACAAACAGATCCTGTGAGGATCCGTTAATGACTTCTTTTTACCACAATCTCGACATTTTTTGAAGCCGGATCGTAGCATCGATGTTTCGGATAAAGATGCCATCATAGGATATTGAGATTTTCGATGAGTAGAAGAACCGAATGTTGCGTCTCCGAGGCTTACGAAGCGTGGAAAAACGGAATTGAGCAACGGACGCTGTGCGAGACTATTTATACCTATGGTGAAGTCAGCCCCGATATGGAGGCCTTCGAGGGACACCGACTCTCGGGACGTCGACACGCAGCACCCTCTACTGTGAAACATTTTTCCGAGGCCAGCAAGCTGGAAGTAGATTTATCAAAGATAAGGAGTATGTGGGGGGACACAATCCATTGGAATAATCTTTTACAAATGTAACCTGAAGCACCTACAAGTATGGGTGGATGGAGCCTCACCATTTAATGGTCTACAAGCAAACTTCCAGGCGGGTATAAGAACAGTGGATCAGGAGTGTTCGTGGACCTGAAGACAGCCTTAGACAGCGCCCCTTTCTAGAATGCTCCTGGCGCTATTTGGGCCAGGAGCATTCTAGAAAACCTTTTGATGCCTATACAGCTATTGTAGTCTAACACTGATAGTTGTCCAATGGAGCCTGGAGGATAATGTAACCAAAACCTTGGGAGTGGACAGGGGGGTGTGCCAAGGATGCGTTTCGGCCCCCTTGTTATTCTGTATTAATATAGATTCCATCATTGATGGGCTCCTGCTAGCTAACTTGGATCCGGGTGAAACACGCTTTTATTTGCGGACAATGCTGTGTTGCAGTCCATGCCCCCATGAGGTTACAGCGGGCATTGGATTGTTTCGAGAGCAGCTGTGGTGACCTTGGGTGGAGATCAATGCTAGCAAGACCAAGTCAATGGTCTTCAGCCCAAGGAATCCCAGAGCTAAGGGCCTGAATGTCACAGTGGAAGGCAACGTATTACAACTGGCACAAGTGTACAATTACTTGGGTACTCACTTTTCATCAGGGGGAGGGAGGTTGGCGCAGCTCTCGAAGGCCAAGACCACGCTGGAGAAAACTAGTGAAGCCTTGACAAGCTATTACTTTAGGCATGGTGAGGGGAACAGGTAAGTCAGTCCTCGCAGTGTACCATGCTCAATCAAAAGCATCCAACATCTTCGGGTCTGAGGTTTGAGGCTATGTAATTCTGCTCCCTTAACAGTGGCTGAGAACAAATTTCTAAAAAATATTTTATTTGTTCTGCAAAGTACCCCAACAGCAGCAGTAAGACTGGAGTGTGATATAGGACGCATAGGTGAAGAAGCGCAAATGGAAAGTCTTATTGGCTGAGAGTATGGGGCCCTCCAAGCCTGGCTAAGTATCAAGATGCTCTCATTTATGTTTTGTCTTTGAGGGGATCTCACAAAGTGCTCTGGTTGCTCCATGTGAAGAAACAGCTTTTTGTGTTGGGCTTAAGTAGATTTTGGGAAAGCCCACTAACTATGCCTTTTTGAATGCCAAAATATTGGTAAAAATCGGCTTATCTAAGAAACAAAATAAAGCCAACTTAACTAGCTCAGCACTGGCTAGTGGATATGCATATTTGAGTTATAAATCACTATCAGGCTAGGGGGATTACTTGGATGTTATAGCTCCACCCTATATTTGGGCACTGTTTATTAGGTTTCGTCTGAGGTCTTTAACCGCCAGTTGGGATAAAAATCAGAACAAAAGTTGCCCAATTTGTGATGGCGAGAATTACAATTTGCTGTATTTTTTGCTTTTTTGTCTGGGTTGAAGGAGCTGAGGAGAAAATATCTCGTTCCATTGTTCACTCTTCTTGGGGTGTGAACAATTAGGGGGGCTATGTACCACTGTAAATCTGTTGAAAACTTGAACGCTGTATTGTTTGTTTCCTTGTATATTCGATGGGCATGGCATAAGAGGAAAAATGTGTTAATTTTATCAAACTGAATTGTAACTGTTTTTTGTATTAGCACTTTTGTCTTTTATCTTGCCCTTTTATGGAATTTTATATTAGTCTTTTATTTATGTGTTATTATGATTTAATTGCACCTGATGGCTCTCACTGAATAAAGGTTTTAAACATGCATATTAAGCTAAAAACCACTGTGTCCTGTTCGACGGCTGACCACCTACTGGATTACTAATTTCTCTGTCAACCCACAAGCCTGCAAAACCAGAACTTCCCAGTTAACCGAAATTCATTGTGCAGCTGCAAGCTGAAAAGTCCAAATTAATTCACAAAACCCCACTACATGCAGATTCATACAAACTCACTTTGAATTATCCTCAAAGTGTGTACCTAATACATATCATTTTTTCTTTACTCTGGGTTTTTAGGACTAGCCCACTCGTCGCATGGACATTAAAGACCTCTCCGTCTCCCAGTTCCTAGGTCCTTCTGAGCACCAGTATGTGAATTGGGTTTATGTTACATTTGGCGTTATTAACATTTTATATTTCTGCACATGTGCAAATCTTGTATGTATCAGTTTTATACAAAAAAGAAACATGAAGTAACATATCCCATCCATAATTAACTACACTGGATACATATACAATTGCAACATCAAGATCAGTTTGCTGCAACCCCAGTCATCAATATGGCACATGCAACATGGACCCCTCGTGCTTGTGAGGACCTTTCCTGGCCACCCCAAAAACAGCCTAATCGTAAGATTAAAAGCAAAAGGACTAATGCAGTGGCTGTTATAATTAAATAATTATGTGGATAGAGTTTAATATTCCACGTATTCCCAAATCAAGTACAATTTACTATATGTGAATGCAAGTCCAAGTCAAACAGTAACCGTGTGGTTGCCGGAATGCCACAGTAAACGTGGCAATGCAAAATCGCCACATCCAAGTAATGGCAACATGAGGCAGTGATGTCATCATGCTAGCTGCCGTAATCGCCATTTTGAAGGTAGTTCTAAAATTACGGTGACTTACTCAATGAAATACTGTCGAGCCAATCTGATTTCCTTTTTGAGGGCATTTCTACAGTGACGCCAGGTTAATAATTCGGAATTATGACTGAATATCCAATTTGATGTAAATGACCAAACTAATTACCACCAGTATTTATAAACATTGGTCAGCATAAACATATTGATAACTTACATTCTAAAAAAGGGCATACATTTCAATGGCATAAGATCAAAAAACCACATAGAGAAGCTGTATCAAGATAAAAGAATGTACAATAAGGAACCCATGTGTGCGCGTCTACTAAGACCAGCCGAGAGTGTGCACACCTCTGTTCATATTGGCTCAAAACAATGAATTCACTCAGAAGAAAGGAAAACGCTTTATACTTCACATTTATTTAGCAATTAATAGATAAAATGGCAAATAATCACTACAAACTGCACAGGAAGTTATGCCAACAGATCGGTAAACGCATAGGTTACAGGAGAACAATTCTAAAGTTCCTTTGTTTATTCAGGCTGCGCTACGGCCCACTCATGGACACTGGACTGGTCGTCCTCTCTCGCTTCCCCACAGGCCGGCACCCAATACAACACAGCAGACAGTCGCTTGAGGCCCACTAGTTCCAGGATGCCCCAACATGCAGAATGCTACCTCGCTGGTGAATCCCCCTTTTCCTGTCTGCCCTTTGCTTTTATCAATTGTGCCCGTCCATCAAATGTTAGGTAAAATCTTCTAGAAGCTTCTTGTTTGCAATGGAAAAGTACTTATCTGCACCTGGCTTCAACTCGCTCCTTCCCCCCTCCCTCTGAGAGGCTGGCCAGGCTTCTGGAAAGCACTTTTGGAATGTGGTCTTATCACTAACCCAGGTGACAACTTCTGGTGCAATCTCGTACTGGTTTATGTGGAAGCGAAAAAGCTGAAGTCTGCAAGCATTTAGTGCATGCTTTGAACATCAATGAACCCTTAATAACTCAGGCTTGCCTCGGGCCTACAAGCTGTTCTGCCAGTATACAACAAATACACAATTCAGGAATACTATTATGTCAGTTGTCAATATAAAATGGATTACTCAAAACAAAAGGGTATTTGAGTTCCTAAATCGTATACATTGAAGCTTTTCACACACCGATATCCAAGCTAGTAAATGAGGGGACATAAGCATTACAAATTGCTTGTTGTGCTTTCAGACCATATAAAAATTGGTTGTTCAATCATCTTCATCCAGAAAAGACATTGTATGAATTCTCTCAAAAATGACAATCATGATGGTTTTAAAATCAAAATCCCAAGGAGCCATATTATTTTGTTAACAGTGAACAATTAAGAGTGGCCATAAGGAGCTTAACCTGAAATTGATGTCAAAGTAACAAAAATGACATTCAATTTACGCATTGTCATATAGGTGATGAGGCCCAACAAGGCCAAAACATGTCTGGGGATGCTTGTGGTCTCAAGCAGAAGGGATGTGACCAAGCAGCTCGGGCTGGACGGCCCCTTTTGGGGTGGGACCAAGCCTGATCTGCATATGGTTTGTCCCCTTTTGTAATGGCATGGCAGGCGAAGAACAATGGTCTAGAGGGTTGCCCAGAGCAATGCCAGAGATTACGATTAATTCAAAACCTTCCAGCCATCACCCCTTTTGTTTTGCTTTAGCTAAAAGGTAGTTCAGGGAGGTCAGACACACTCCCTGGAGAATTGTAGATCAAAATTAGTGTTCTTAGGCGTGGGAGACCGCAGTTGGGTAGTCCACCTCCATGTGTGGAAATCTCAGGAGGAGTCCGATTCAGGTGAGTACCTAAGAGCGGGACAGTACCTTTTCTTGAAGGAAGAAGACTGTGCCACTCGCGGCTCCCCAGTTGAGGCGACAGCAGTTCCGGTTTGGATTCCTAACCTGGAGGCTTAATAAGGAACGTTTGGCGGGAGCAGACTGTCAACTTCTTCCGATAGGACGCCCAGCAGATGATCTTCACGATACTTGCTCATAGGGGCTCGACACGGGCTTCGGTTCAGCGACGATTGTCATACAGCAGACTTCTCTCAGTTTCTCGGTCCCCCACTTGGAATCGTAGCCCTCTCAGAGTGAGAAAGTCACTGTAGGTCCAGCAGGATGCCCATGAAGTTTCAGCTGAAACCGCGCTTTATGAGGATATGCACAGCAAATTGGTCCAGGTCCCAGGGTATTGGGGAATTGCAGTCCAAGACGGTCGCAGTTCTTCGAGGGATGGCTCAAAGTGCAGATGCCTCGAGGCTGGTTGGGCCCATCAGTCCAAAGGAGGAACTCGTCCAGTCTGGACCTTCCCGGTCGATTAGAAGGAGGTTGAAGCAGCAGCGGTTACTCAGTCGGCTTGGTGGTCCACTGGAGGTGGCTGCAGACACCCTTCTTCCTCAGATTCTTCATTCCCACAGGTCAACTCTCTCGTTCTGCTCCAGGACTCCCACCTTTATGCAGGAACCCAGCCAATCAGCAGTCATGCCACATTCAGAATTGGATTCAAGCAGACATACTGGAGGACGAAGACCTGCAGCGTTTCGGTGCATTCCCAGCTTCCTGTCCTCCCAAACACACTGGTGCCCTTGGGGGGGCTTCCAAATGGGAGCCCAGCAAAGACAAGAGTGAGCGGGACCTCCCCAACCAAGGATGGCAGAAGAAGGCTCAAGACAGGACAAGTAATCATGAGTTGGTGAAAAAAGAATTCAGGCACCATTTTAGTACAATGGTGACCCATGTATCCCTTACTGCAGCTGCAACAGCGGCCTGCGTCCAAGTTTCACTCAAAATCGGTAGAAAATAGACACCAGACACTTTGATGAACTAGAAAGTTACAGGAGAAGTGAAAAAAGGGATGCACTGTGTCCCCTCAGCACTCCATTTAAGGTGGAGTGTGCCGAACCCACAAAATCAAAGTTTAGCGGGACATAAAGTATACCCTTATCCTTAGAAATAGTAGTTAACACAAGGAAAATAAGGGTAGCTCAAAGAGCCCCCAGCAACACTGCACAGAAAGTGCTCTTTGCTGCTGCAATAAGAAATTGCAGATGCCTTAAAAGTTGGAGGTTGGAGGAAAGCATTACTCGCAACCAAAAGGGTTGAAAAAGGTTCCCAGATGTAGAGCAAAAGAGAGTGGGAAAATGTTCCCACTCGCTCAGGAGAACTGATAAAAAATCCAGGAGTCCAGACAAAAGTGCTGGGAGACTCCCAAGGGGGAGAATATTGTACAAAAATGAAATTCTATGCAAAACTGGTGAAGCCCTGCTACGCTGCCTGATCTCCAAAGACCAAGAGAGGTTTTCAACCCATGCACAAGTGGGACCAACTAGTCTTAACGCCTTCGAGGATCCCACCTTTCAGAGATGTTGGTGTGATGAATCAGTGATGATTCCTTCCAGAAACCTGGTCTGGGACCATCCTCATGTGGCCAAGGAATGGCAGGCTCTTCCTGATTCCGGCCCTGGGGGTGGTGTACTGCAATGAGGGGTGGAGGGGGAACAGACAAGGAAGACTAGGAACCCCCTGACTCCCTTGTTTAACTTTCCACGTAATCACACACTTTGGATGGCTGTTTGCCAAACTGCAGAAGTTAAAGAACTAACTTTGCTGAAGGGGACTACTGGGACAAGGAAGAGGGCTGAAGAGGCATGCTGTGTCAGTAGTCTGGCAATAAAGCCCAACAGCCCACACCTGAAAGAACCTGGGAAGCATAAAAGGCCCTTTCAGGTACAGGCAATTGGAAGGAGCAGGAACTGTGACTGGAATGGGAGCTGTAGAAGTAGCAGCAGAAGAAAGAAGGCACGAGGCTGGCAAACAAAGCAAAAGTGAGAGAACACGAGGGACGCCAGAACGTGGAGACAGCAGATTTAAACTGCTTTTTCTGAGAGGGCCCGTTCCCCCAAAAGAGTATAGCCTGCACAGCAGAAGACGTGCAGGAGAGCTGTCTTTCCCCTGGTGAGCCAGATTGCTGTGGTTGCCGTGTAGCAAAGGTGCTGGAGACTGAGTGAGGAGCAGTTGTCAAACCGTGGTTCTCAAGAGCAAGAGGGGCTCCATAAATGTGTGGCCGGACCTGAGACACCTTCACAGAGGAAGGGTGTGGGTCCCCATGAAGCCAGAAGCAGTAGAAGTTGTGGCAAAGGTTGTGGAAACAGTGTGACCAAAAGAACAAGTGCTAAAGAAGCCAGCGAGTACAGGGGACGAATACCTTGCACAGGCATTGCCAGAAACAATATCCAGTTCCCTAGACATTCGCGTATGGTTCAAAGCGAGCAGAAGTTGTTTGTTGTAGCTGAAATACCAGAACAATGGAAACGTAGCACTCAAGTATAAAATGAAAGTTCTTTCATTCGCATAGAAAGCAAATGCTGCTTGAATCCATTGTTCAACCTTTAAAAGATTGTTACTGTTCGACGGAGTGGTCGCGGATCACCAATTAAGTAGAGAGAAAGTTGTGAAGACCATTACAGAATACCTAACCTTGAAAACACAATTATTGACTCATTTAACTTGTGAGAACTACATCCAGGAGTTGTTGCGTGTGCTTAATTGGGACTGAACTCTAGCCTTCACTTTCACACAGGAATATAATTCAATACCACTCTTTAAACTATGAACACTCCATCAAGTGGTCGTGTGTGCCTAATTGTGATTTATGAATAAAGACTGATATCTATTCTTTACTTTAACGCAGCATAACTTTCATATATAAGAAGTCCAAGTATTTATACTATTGAAGTAGAGAGTATGCATTGCCCAAGCCAAGATTCTCCCCATATTAACAGTGAAATCTGCCTTTCTCAGTGTTTAAAAGCAATCTACAGTTCAACTGGCCTGAGATTTATTTATGTATTTATTTATTAGCATTTATAAAGTGCACAGCCTCCCTGTGCAAGTGTGCAAGCATTACCAGAAGCTAAGAGTTGCACCAAAGATTCTGGGTAATTACTTGGGCTGATAACTGGCATACAAGTCCAGGCAAAATTGGGGAAGGAAAACTGGCTGCTTGTACAGACTATTTTGAAGTTGACAACATGTAGTGCCAGAGACTGTAGGAGCCAGAGAGAAGTGGGTCTTAAAGGCAAACCCAGGTTGTTATTGTGGCAAACAGACAAGAGATGCAAAGAGGCAGCCCCTTTTGAAGAAAGTTATTCAGAGGAAGAGTGTCTTGCCTACTTGAATGTGTTGAAGTACTTTAAAATATATCTTGTCAAAGCCTGTCTAGAAATACAGATCACTAAAGCTGTGGTGGTATATCTGGTTATCAGTAAATGCAACATTGTACTGTTCTAAACAAAGTGGAGGTCTGTGAGACAAAAGTGACTTGTCATAGTGAATCAAGTAGAAGTGAATTTGTTTGAGGGGAAGCAGCAACACTGAGACGTCACCATGACAAAGATACTACTGTGAATTCTAAAACTGCAATTAAGAAAATAGTGTTAACCAAGAACTGTGCATCACTGACTGTTGTGAATTTGCATTTCTTTTGAACCGTGGTAGGTCTTCTTGAAGAGGTGACAAAGCATCATGGGTAGGATTAATATTGGTGCTAATTGGTGAAAGTGGATATTTCACAAAGGAGAAAAGATTTGCTGGTTCACAAACTTTTACTTTGAAACGTCCATAACTGAATTGAGACATTTCTTTATTTGGTTGAACATTGGCCAAATTGACCTTGAATCCTAGGGAAGGGACATTAATTAAGACATTAGGTTAGTCAGAAAATGAATGTTATTCATATTATGTTGCATTGCTGAATATTTTTTTTTATGTATTTGTTGCTTAGTGTGACGGTCAGTTATCCTGTGTTAGACTGTGTGCCCTTAACTTTGGTTAGGCAGAGAAATCCTCTGCAGAGTAGGAAAAGGGAGGCATTTTTTTATCATACTTTTGTTGAGAATAACATGCAATATTTTGATAAAGCATGAAACAGTTGTCCGCCTCACATTAATGACCCCTCACAGTGGACTGACCAGCTCTCGTGGGCCACCTCGCCAGAAATGCTGGCGTTCCAAATTGAAGTCTGGGTCTTTGGTAGTCACCAGCATGTGCCAAAATTCACATTCAAGGGAACCTGTCCTGGAACAGTTGCTGTGACCGTGACTGGAAGGATGACTTTTGTCGCCTGCAATCGGTGATCGTTGCTGGAACTCATCTCTCTCCATCCCATGAAGTGTCCTAAGGAGGCACTCGTCGTTGGTTTTTGCATTTCTTATCCAGAAAACGTTGCATCTTGCTTTTCCATTCAACCGGAAAAACCAGCAGAAGATTGAGCCCTCACCAACTCCCAGATCCACAACAACTTCTGGGAAAATCGGATTCAAGGAATAAGTAAATATCTGTGTGTCTGTCCCCACCCCCGTGTCCTCCATAGGATAACATTGGGGACAAGACTCCTTTCTCCATTTCACTCACTACAGGTCATCGAACTTGGGTAAGCCTTAGGACTGGAAGAGAGGAGAACACATACCTATGATTTGGTCAATTGTTGAATAACTTTAAAATTGTTTCAAACTATCACTTCCACAAGCATTGCATTATTTCTAAAGAGAACTCATACTGGTGAGAACACTGTGTGGACTCATTGAGGGCCCCCAACCCTACTCTCATGAGATTAAGCCTTGGCCGCTCTCCACTCTACCTTGATTGAGTTTTGGCTAACCCCTCCGAGAGATCCCTGTTCATCATAACTAGACTAGCCTCCTAAAATCTGTCCAGCAAGCCAGATTCTAGAAATCCATCTCAACAGTCTGTGCTGCCCCTAGTACTTCTTTCGCCAGGGAATGTAACGCACAAAAAGCACAGACGAATGGCGAGAGGAATCCTTGCAGGAGTATTTAAAATGTTTACCTGTAATCTTTTTTGACTCATGACCATCGCTTTTAGGTTGTTGCTAGCCATGGACTTTTTGACAGAGCTTTTAACCACTTCCACTTAACAGGTTATCCAGAGTTTGGTCTGGATTACCTCACCTGTTCCCTAGCTTGCCAATCCACAGCATCACAATTGCAATTATGATTTTAAATTGTGCTGGGCCATAATAGCTACATAAACATTAGTGATAGGTAGTGAGTACATTTAACATTTTAGAAGTGAATATTAGAGTATGATGCTGGATATCTACTCGACTACTTTACTGCTAACATTAGAAACTTTGCATTGTTTGACTTTTCAATTTTTAATGCTGCTATGTTATTTCACAAGAGAATACATAAACATAAATGCTAGAGAATTATTAATTTATTTCTATTTAGGAATATTAAAGGCACTATATTGCAAGTGGAAAAATGTGTTGTATTAGCGATAAAACTGTGTAGGGAAGATATTGATAGTGTTGGGTAAGATTTTCATATGAATGATAAATCTTCCTGACCTGTGTTAACCCCGGAACTTTGTGCTGGACTGTTAGATTACTTTTCCTTATACCTCTGTGAGTGGGAATCTTTTTCCACACTCACAGAGGCTTACTCTTTTTATGGGTGTCATTTTTCAGACTCTCCATAGTGTCTTCTAAAAGTTATCCTCTGACAACTTTTTTGGCAATAAGTGCCTATTGTTGCCGAGTTGCCCTAAGGGCTCCCCTTTTTAACTTCCTCTGTCTAACCTTGTGAGAACTACAGTTACCAAGGGTAGAAAGGAAGTTTGGATCCCTTTTACATTTCATTAGGTGAGAACTCCTCCCCCCACATTATGTGGAGTACTGGGGAGATACGGAGTATCCCCTTTCTCATTTTAAATGCAACATTTATATTACAAGGACAAACTTATCTTTAAGGGCTGGAGGCAGAGAACCTTTTTATTAATTTGATGCACATTTGCTGTTGGCTGTTTGCACAGCCCCGGTAAAGTCATCCATGGGTGATCATTTTACCAAAATGGCCCGGTATTCTTTTTTCACCATTTTAGTGTTCCTTGCCCTTTCTTGTTCCTTCCCCCGACATCCAGGGTGGGTAATTCCTTTGGGTGATTTTTTATTTTCGACAGGAGTCCTGTGGACTCCCCGACCAGGCGGCTCCAAGTGTCAGTCAAAGCAGGAAGCAAGGGAGGAGTCCAAAACTCTGCAGCCCTTTGTCTTCCAGCCCGAGTGGAAGATTCCAGTTCAAATTGGGCGGCTGGCTGTCCTGAAAGGATTGCTAACCCCCCCCCCCCACCTCTCCCCATCAATTTTGAACATTGCAAGGCTGTTTGATTGGCTGGGTTCCTGCATAAAAGTCAGTCCTAGAAGCTGAAGAGGTAGTCGACCACTGGAACCAAAACTGAAGACTAAGATGAAGATGAAGAATTTGTGGCTGAAACGATTTCCAGCGACCAGAGAGCCTGCTGTGTAACGGGAGCCTGCTGTGGCCCTTCCTTCCAATCGACCTGGGGACTCCGAAAACGACAACAACCCAGAGCCTTATGAGACCCACTAGACTCAATAAGACCTGCATTTTCAGCCATCCCACGCCGTGCTGCGACCTCGCGGGGCTGCAATACCATGGGACCTCGAATCACTGTGCGGTGCCCGATCTTCAGAATCCTGAATCCCCTGAGACTTCGTGGGCATCCTGCTGGATCTCCAGACGCACGATTCCAGTCGAAAAGTCCCGTCACCAGAGTGCTGGACCTTGCAAACAACGATAATCCGACCAGCTTTTGTCTTCCTTTGTGCTCCTGAAAAAGGTGCCAAATCCACACAGTCGCATCCAGTCACAAGGAAAAACTTGCCTTGAGCCTTCCCAGTGATCCTTGCTGCAAAAGTCCTTCCAGTGTCCCGTCTTATGTCTTCTTGATCAAGTAATTCAATGACCAGGTTTTTTAGCTGTAGATCCTGAAGTTCTCCTGCTGCAAAACCTTCTGTGCTGAGGTACTGTGCTGGCTTTAGTATTTACTTACTTTAGGTCTCTTGTGATTCCTGTGTATTTTTGGGGTGTTGTCTGTGATTGGGAGTCCTCTCATCCAGTTCACCCAGGCCCACTGCTGGAATTCTCCTAGGGTGTCTTCTGTGAAGCCCCTGGACGCTCAACTAACTCTGAAGTAATTACTTGTTCTAACACTCTTCCTTAGGCACTATGACTTTTGCTACTTAAGAACCTATCCTGGCCTACCTGTTGGACACTAGACCCTAGTTATCCCCCTCCACCTTCCGCCACAGCACTCATGATCCAAGAATAAGGGGAAGACTAGTAAGGATTGGGTCTTTTGCCTAGAAAGGAGAATGTTAATATTAAGGATATTTGTACTGCACACTATCACCACCGGAGTGGTCGCCTGGCGGTCTGGCGGCTCTGAAAGGGGGAGGGGGAAGGGGGGTGAGTTAGTGGGAATAAGCTAAGTGTTTAAAAGTTACTTACTTGCAAAAGAATTGGTTGGTAACTAACTCTGAGAGTGAACAGTTACAAAAGTTATTAACTTAGAAAAGCTTTTCCATTATGAAAAGTATATGTAACATCTTACTTTTCTTAGAAACTGGTTAGCCATTCCAATAGAAAGTAGACATAAGGTTATTTTACTCACCTGTAAATTGGCTGTGCCTCTTCCCAAAAGTATTGCTGTTGGTTTCACTTCAGTATTCGTGTTACGATAAATATATGAGTTTCCCCAACTGGGTCTTGCTTCTCCTGACATGCTGTTAGCCTGTCCCGAATAATTCTGCATTAGGTTTTACCTACCTAGAATAACCTCGAGTCATTCATAAAGTGTAAAACTGGGTTTTGCTTTCGCTGGTCTGTTTTAGACAGACACAAAAACAGTCTTAGGCTTATACCTCCGTTTAAGTTGCTGATAGGTTTTACATACCTTTAGTATAACTGTGTTATCCTAAAATAAGTTAGTTATTGCTTCCCTTAGTCTGTGAACTGAAATGCAACTGTAATTGAATATTATACCCCAAGGTCTAACTCCCCTAGAATAACTTCTCCTGAATCAAAGTTGTAGGTTTATACTGTTCCTAGAAACTGCGTTTCACTAGATTAGAAAAGTATATTGTCCAGTTGACTTACTGAGTGACTTCTTGCTGAGTGTCACAGTACATCTGACAGGGTCGACTAACCTGGAATTACTGTAAAGTAATCTGAAAGTAAAGTGGTTTTACTCTTCAAGAATAGGTGTGACCTATACTGAATGTGTTGGATAAGGTCTGACTTACCTAGAAATACTGTTCGTTTTCTAAATAAGGTCTATGCTATGGTATGTGTACTTTAAAGCATAGTGTTGTGTTTTTATAATTGTGGTTATATATAATGTGATTATACTTATTTCCCCCAAGATTTATCTGGGCCTACTTGTATTTAAATAAACCATTTAATTGTATAATACATAGTGTTTCAGTGTTTCTTCGGACCATATGTGATAGGCAGAATGAAACGCAGTACCCTCTGGGACCGCCACATACAATTAGGACTACAGGTGTAAGCAATAACCAACCTTTGGTATAAGTCTGTACTATACAGTTTGTGGTAGCGAGCTGAGCAGTCAGGCTTCTCTCAAGAGGAGTTTAGAGCAAACAAGGCTGCTAAATTACCCCTCTCCTAGTCTACCTTTAGAAGGAGTCAGAAGAAACAAACACAACTGGATAGATTATCTAATTAATCTGTCCAGGTAATTATGCCAAACAGGTAATCATTTAAAAACACATTTTAATCTACATTCAATTCAATACAAAATCGTGCTGTGTGTGCTGTCCAAATGGCATCACAAACATTTAAGAATAATTTTATAAAAATAACAATTTCAGGAGAAAAACAGTCCAGAATTATCGTTTTATACCAATATTGACTTGTGTTAGTAGGTGACATTCATAATTCATCATATTGACAACAAAATTTGTTACCAAAAACTAATAATGGCAGGGGAGAACTCTTAATGTACAGCGTTAGCTCAAAGTTCGTTTGAGAAAAAGACAGCTTAGTTTGGGTGTCTGTGGGATGTCTACATATTTTTCGGCTGAACAGATGTCGTCAACACCTTCCCTGGTGTTCTGCTGTTTATATTATGGCCCTCTTCAGGACGGTATGTAGTTGTTGGTGAGTTGACAAAAAAGTTCAAAATCAATCCCCGATGTGTCAGATACTTGTTGGAAACTAAGAAATGAAAGAAATTCATAGGATTGTTTAGGTCGATAAAAACATTTTAAAAAACTGAATGGCAATTTTTATTTAGTGTAGAGGTTTTTCTTCTACAAAAGTTTATTCTACTGACCTTTTTTAATCATAAAGTGGTTAGACTAGAGCATTTGTCATTTGCACCATGTCGTCACTTCCTTCTTGGTGATTGCATTTTGTGCGTTGATGGATTTCCTGTTTTCATTGTTTATTCTGGTTGGTAATTACTCAGAGGTTCTTGAAAATAGTAGCGCGGGACCCGTTGTAAGATAGGACCCCCGTTGTATGTTACTGTGCACCTTTTGTTACAAATTTCAGTTGCCTAGAAAATAATTTTTCTGCGTCATCTACTGACCTGCATAGATCCGGCAGACTTTTTGAAGATTGCCGTGCCGTTATTTGGGTGGAGATGGGGCTGGAAAGTCCACACTTAAGCGGGTTAGAGTTCGAAGGAACCCCTGTCTTGCCTTGCTGCTTCCTCTGTTTTGGAGACACAGAAGGACGATGTTTCAGTTATGTTAAACGATCGCCTCACGAGTGGATATGCACTCGGATGCTTATGGGCATAAAAATACCTCGTTTGGAAAAGATTGTGGCCCCAATCTCAATTTTTTACCTCTCTCTTCGCATTCGATCTGTGATGGAGAGATCTTCCGAGATCCTCGTTCTCGAAATGCAGGTGTTCAATGTGAAAGTCCAGCGTTGTTGCTGTGTATTGCAGTCGTCGCTGATTGAATTGAATGTAGATTAAAATGTGTTTTTAAATGATTACCTGTTTGGCATAATTACCTGGACAGATGAATTAGATAATCTATCCAGTTGTGTTTGTTTCTTCCGACTCCTTCTAAAGGTAGACTAGGAGAGGGGTAATTTAGCAGCCTTGTTTGCTCTAAATTCCAAATAAGTGGTCCCAGTACTGCTTAAATTCCCCTAAAACAAAAAATGTTGGGACCTACCCAATTTTTTCCTCCTTCTCTCAAGGGGGAATGGGAGCAGTACAAGAGGTTACACAGCGGTCTTACAATCACAGTGATTCAAGTAGACACACTCAAGGTTTCTTAGTAAAACACTTGTTAATTTATTACACAGTCATTTAGAAAACATTCACTAGAAGGAGGCAACTTATTATACACACACAGTTCAATACCAAACCAATAAGTTTGTGAACAAATTAGGATCCCCTAAAATAGGAGCAAAATGGCATTTCAGTTACTTTCAATGGGAGTAAAATGGCACAAGTTAGCAGAATAGATAAATACTTGCTTAGGCAGTACAAATATTTGTAGTTCACTAGAGGATTCGATTCAGTTCAATAGGCCTAGGACAAATTCAATGGAATAGTGTCTTGGATAGGAAAGCGCAGTTCTTGAAGTAAATGGTCTTTGTAAAAGTACTCAGAAGTAGTTTGTATGAAAAAGAATCATATGTTGGGTCACAAGCTGATTAGGCCTGCAAGTTGGGAAAGTTCCACGAACTTTCACTGCAAGAGAGGCGTTCTCTCAATCGGGTTGGCAAAGTTCCTTAATATGAAGAACAAGATGCAGCAGAAGACGTTGGTTCCTGGCAGTTCCTGCAGATCTCACTGTTCCTGAGCCTCAGTCGTGGGGACAAGAGGGAGGACATTGGGGGACTACTGCACAGGATCGTCGGAAAACGCTGACAAAATGGAGTCACTTCAGTTTGAGTAGCTATAATTCAAGCACACAAGCTGGTGTCCTTACCCCTGGTTAATCCTAACCAGCTCAGAGAATGGTATCCACGTGGCTTACGAGTTAATTGGTCCCGCCAACTCATAGGAAGAAATCGTCCTTGAAGGAGCTTCTCCGTCGAGATGAACTTGGCAATTCGGACCTGCAGCAGGGCTTCACCGGGCAAACCAACGGTCCAGGAGTTGCAGCAGCCGTACTCTTCGATTCTTTAGTTCCAGTGGTCGACTCTGCTTTCCAGTCCACGAGACACGCCTTTTAAACAGTTTTCTCCCTTTCATTCCAGCCTAGCTGCCACTCACCCAGGAGGGTGGCTGTCCTTCCCGGACAGTCAGCAAGCCAATCACGCCAGAGTGCATTTGGGTCTCCTAGGAGACTAAGAACAGGGAGTTTTGGGCACCTCCCTCACTTCCAGACGCCAAAAGGCATAGAAACAAAGGGACCAAACCAGGTTTGGCACGCAGAGACAAACACTAGAAAGACCTTTCCAAAAAGAAACGGCAAAAAAAGAAGACCAGGACCTGTTTAAACAAAGGGGCTTAAGGCACCATCTTGAAAAATATGGCTCCTGCGATTTTTAGCTACCGGTGTTCGCGGTCAGGAAAAATTATGGTAGTTCGCTATAAAACCACTGCCACCAGCCATTTCGATAGAAAAGGGTAGCATTTGACAACTACATGAGTTTCTAGACACAGGGGATACTAGGTAACCCCTCCAGCACTCTGTAGGAAGATAGTGTGTACTGGGTCTAGGAATTCAAAAAGACTAGTTAAGTCAATTTTACTTGACATTCTCTGGGAAACAGTAGTTTATCCCAGAGAAGGTTTTTAAACCTTTGGGAAGTCTAAAAAGACATCCCTGTGTCACTGCACTGAGGGGGCAGTGTGACAGACATGAACATATGCCTATGGAGTTATCTTAAAACTCCATAATCAAAGAGCACAAGAGTAAAACACACATCAAAATACATGAAAGTGGGGAAAAAAGGCTCACACTCTTTCCAGGTAAAAAAAAAAAAAGTCCTCAAAATCCAGCAAAATTGCTCGGGGTCTCTAAGGTGAAGGGAATCAGCACATTTATGAGAATTCTCCCTAACAATATGTATAATACAATTTCTTGTACTGATTCTACAGCCCGCTTTCTCTCCTAAGATAAGCCTGGTTGCTCTGTCTATGCTACCCTGAACTCCAGTGGTACAGCCTTATACTAAGAGTGGAGTCTTGTACTGTCTTAGTTGAATGGTTTCACTAAGCCCTTAGTTGGACTTCAAAAAAACTGTCCTAACAGATAGCATATGTTTATCTCATACACATAAGGGTTATATAGATTTGCCCAGAAGATAAACCTACAACAATATTACTGTCCAATAGTAAATGTGTCAGGTACACAGGGGTAGTAGATTCTCTTGCAGTAAAGCGCAGGGGCCCAACTTTCTAAAGAGCCTTGTTTCGGGGGCAGCACTATTCTCTACTACAAAACCTGCCAGATCCCCATGTAGGCATTTAGACCACTTTTGGGGTAGAGGTTAGGCTCTGCCATGCAGGGTGTGATGTAAATCATGAGACCCTACCTGCTCTATTCACATCACTCAGGATTCAGTCTCCCTAAGCAACTCGGTCTTTAAAACAGGCCTCCAAATGTGCACTTGCCACTAGTCATTGGCTAGTGATAACGGGCTCTTGGCAAGTAAGAAATGGTGTGCTGTGTGTATGCGGATAATTGAGATGAGCAACTTTTTATGCCTGGCTTGTAGCCTGCAACTTGTAATGTACACACCTACTCTACACCATATGTGATCTTGGCTCAAACCCTCGCTCGGTGCAGCTATGGCCATCCCTCCCCTTCTCACTTTCACCTCCAGTACAGTTCACACCCTCTCACTGTGTGGCTCAGTTTCAGACATCAGCTGGCTGGCCTCAATACACTCCTTACTGTCAGCAGTCTGTGGTTCAGCTCTTGGCCCCTCACTACTCAGCCACTACGCTATGAGTCTCAATAATATAACTGTTGAGAACCTCAAGCACTGTTCCAGATATCTTTTGCCTCTTGTCTATTAAGGACCACTTTCTCAACCACGTTAAGAAAATACATCTTTCTTTGGATGGCTCATCTCTGATCTGATCTGATCTCTCCAGGCGCTGGCTTTGTGGGGCAGTTTATCACAGTACACGTTCATAAGAGACAGCAAAAAGCATGTTGGGCACTTCTGACGGATTAATGTTGAATCAACAGGAGCAAACATTATTAAATAAAAATCCTTGTTGTGTAAACAAGGGCTGTGCCTGTGTTTTGCTTTTTGGGCCACGCACAGGGGCACTAGACTCCCCCGCGCCCTATTACACAGGCCCAAAGCAGTTTGTGAACTCGGGGAGGCAATAAATCACACTTAGACGACTAGTTGGAAGAAAATAGATGGTTTGTTATAGGCCCTTTATTCACACCCAATACACATACACACCTAAAACATAGCATATAGTCGATTATACATAAACATAGAAAAAGAGCATCACTGTTAGTATGGTTGCAGAAGACACCTTCATCTCAGCCACCACAACACTGGTTAGTCCCAGAGCAGGTAGCCAACGGGGTCTGGAGCAGAGCATCCTCCCTCTCAGCGAGACTGCATCACCCGGGGTCCAAATGGAATACCTCTTCTCTTTATGGTGAGATCCCCGCCCTTTCATGGTTACCAGACTGCCCTCGGCCAAAGGGCAGTCAGCAAGCATTGGGACAAAGAATGGAAAAACCCAGATTCTCTCCCTCGCCTTTGTTCTCAGCACCCCTTATCACTGCACCTGCAAAGCTCTGACTCCCTTTTTGGCTCGTCCTTGAACGGACAATACAACAACTATCCTCCACAGTTAGTTCATCTAACATCATTATGTGACCTCGTACCCGCTGCAAAATTAACATTTGCTTACTGAGCCCACGAAAACATAGGCGTTCATTGCAGTAATGGAAATGAGTGTCCGAAATGTCCGCGCACCAGCGCCATGTTACTTAGCTCATTTTCGCACATGCACTACCACGTGTCGACTAATCGAACATTATAATCCTACTGAATTTTTAGAATGAGCAACACATATACAAAGAAACTCCACTTGAGTTTATATAAATGTTTTACAAATACCAGGGGTTGGAATATGGGTTTAATGAGCACAGCTAAAAGCAACTCCTGAGTATCAGGCAGCCAACAGTGACCACCTCCACTCTCCGGTCCGCCTCACCTCCCGCCCCCCCCTCCCAAATCATCACACCCTCCCTCCGATCCCCTACCCCTCCCCTATCGGGCGGGCCGAGGGGACGGGCGCGCCGAGGGTACAGGGACGGGCACGTCGAGGGGACGGGCGCGTAGTATGTGGAGCGAAGGAGTGCCGGGCCAGGAGCAAAGTAGTGCCCGGAACAAATGGATGTGCTGCATAGAGCAGACGAGTTGCGTAGAACGGAGGATGACGTAGAGCTTGCGTGGTCCAGACTGGAGCGCGCGGGACGGACTAGAACGCGCAGGGCGAACTGGAATGCATGAGTGCGTGGAGCGGACCGGAATGTAGGGAATAGACTGGCTGCATGGAATGGATAGGGTGCATGGAACGGATGTTGTGAAGTACATAGGATAGTTTGGAATGCTGAAAACGTTCGAATGACCACATAACCCACCATATGCTTACTCTCTCCTTTACACCACTACTCAACTAGAACACAGAGATACTATGACACCATTCGGTATAACTGTTCGCATACCAACAACCGCCACATACTACACATCACTATGTAAACACTGCTGGTTTCACACCCCCAGCCAGGCGTACTCCTCAGGCCTAACGCAGCCACATCCGGTCTGGATAAATCCTGCCACTACGAACACATTCCTGACCCCGCAACCACCACACCTACCGCTAAGAAGCAGCTATTACACGCTCAAGCTGCACACATACCTGGTGCTCACACGCACCTTTGAATCTCCCTACTCCCTCTACTGATCTGAACTTCGGTTCCCAAGGGCGTTCAACCTACCAGCGCCTTCAGACCATACCAATGGTATATAAAGCGCTATATAAATGCAAAACATAACATAACATGATGTTAACACAGGGGAATGAACACCTAGTGTATAGTGTCCCACAAATCAAATTTCCAAACTTCCAATTTTGCAAACTACAATATTTTGTCCATTACATATGAACCATTATGCTTCAAATGTCTTCTCAGTGTGTCCTAATGCTCATTCATACACATTCCCAAAAACACAGAATGAATTCCACATAGGTATGTTTCTATTGCACCGGTTTGCCTGGGGAGTCAAAAGTAGCTCCTGGTTGCTTTTTGTGTCAAGCTAACCAAGCTCTTCAAGGCTGCAATCAGGAGATAAATCTATTCCATCAATTTCAAACCCTGTGGTACCAGCATGGGCACCAAAGAACAAGAGATTAAATCAAACAATCTTCAATGAAGTATACTCCAAAATGGAAATAGAAAATGGAAAAAGAAGAAGATAACCTTACAAAAGTTTGACTAAAATGATCTACACTCCAAAAAAGGTAATAATTCGCACACAATTTTTCACCAGATTCCACATAAACTATACTCATATGCACACCATACTGGAGCACATGACAACTCTGGTTCTAATAACTATTTTTTATATTCATAGCCCGAATTCAGACGACGTGTAAACCCGCCCAAATTTGGGAGATAATGGAACTCTGTTGCAATGAGGTAAATTATTTCCCAATGAATACACACCACGAGGGAGACATTAATAGAACACAAACCACCAAAACCAATCACCAACTTAAGCCATTCAACCATATCTCCATCGCAAGAAGTAGGCACTTGCTGAACTAGGAAAATGGCACAGACCACTACTGTTGAAAGGTCAGCCGGTCTGAGGCAGAGCCTAACTGTCAAGTGTCTTACTGGCCTTTGAATGGGGTTCAGCCAGCCTTTGTCTAACTTGTGTTACTTGAGTATTCATATGTCTTGCTTTGGTTTTAGTGCCAGCATGATGCTTTTTCAAACATATGTGCAAAGAAGCACAGGAAGCAGGCCTGGTTCTGTTCTATTTTAATTACTGATTTCTAAAATGTCAATACTGGCATTCAGCTAATATCTGAACGTTCACTATTGTGGCAGATAAAGAAACGGGTATAAGAAGCCAGAGACTTTCACATACTTAAAATGTCAAGTGAGAGGCGTGGTCAGGTTGAACCTCAAAACCATAGTCACAAAATGAGTCACTAAAACATATCTCCAGAGAGCTCTTACTGAGTTATTGGGTGGTGGTGGGGATGGGGGGGCCTTATGGGGGAGTAAGTATAATTCCTAACATGCCTATATTTCAGTGAGGCCCGTATGCCTAAGGTATCAGAACTATCTGTTTTTCAATGATTCACTCAGCCAATCCCTAAAATAGAGGGAATCAGTGACAGAGTAAGAGAACCTCGGAGCAAATATGATGCTTGATGTTTATTAAAATTAGGTCCGTTTTATATTGGATGTAATGATAAACTATAAGTACACCCAAATGAACTTTACAAAGCCAGGCTCCTTTCAACATTAATGAACACTGGTTCATTAAAGTACCTCTGGTTTATTTATTCAACTTTTACAGTGCTTTAAACAAAATATCAGACACAAATAGCATAGCTCGTCTATATTTTCGATAACCCGACTAACATTTCTGCATGGTCTTTACCCACAATGGCAAGCAAAATAAAAAGAAACCCTAGAGGCAGTATTACAAGGAGAGCATTGCCAAAGTGCATATTCCATGCATATATCTACAACATTATACAGCCAAAAAGCATTGGCAAAAGAAACTGAAAAATAAACAGTCCAATGAAGAAGAAAACAACAGTACATTCAATAGATTAGGTGTACTCTCCAATTACCACCACTCTATGGGACGTCAGGGGGGATCTTTGGCCAGCACTCCATTGATCAAACCCAGGCAAGGCAGAGGTATGGAGTGGATATCATGCCATGACAGTCTTATGGTGGAAGAGGGGGTGGAAACAGGTATGCAAGCACCCCCCCCCCACCCTCCAACTCAGGTTCAGAGAGTAAAGCACCCTTATGGTTCTCAGATTCGCTAGGACCACATACTTCAATTGATGCTCCAGCTGCAGTAGTTCCGGCAGACGCGGGTGCAGTGGCAATTTTGTGATACGCAGCGGTTCCACATTCTGACAAGACAGTTTGATAACTTGAAGCTGGACCACAGCACAACACCTACCACAGGACAATGTCCAACCCAGGTCCAACAAAGACATGAGAGCACCAGGACTGGACTCAAATGGGCAGCAGTGAAGTACACCCCAAAAAGACAACAGGCAACACTCGTAGCAGTGAGGAAGACTCTGCAACCTGAAGAGAGGCTTTTCTTTCTTCAGCAAGAAGCTTGCAATCTGCAGAGTTTCAAAACAAAACCAGAAACGACTTATGCACTGAACATGCGGCTGGATGAAGCTAGTAAGCACACAGGATGGTTTGGGATTGCTCCCAAAGGCTTTCGAAAGCAGGATAATCGTGCACGGGTCCAGACTGGTTGTTCCCACCAGCCCAAGGGTCGAAGCACCAACAAGGGTCTTTTGGTGAACAATGCAGAGATACTGGGCTTCACCAGAACTTGGCTGGAGGCAATGCTGGATGTCTTAAAATGTCACGATTGGGTCTTCAGCTTGCTGCAACTCTTCGAAGGGGTCTTGGAACCAAAGGACAACCTGAAGACTGCGGGACGACTCCTTTTAACCAAATACAAGATGGGGTCGCCCCCAACTAACCAATGACAAGGATCTGCACCATTCAAACTGGTAAAGGCTGTCCAATCATAGATAGCATCTTGCACCACATCTACCTAACAGACATGCTTCGCTGGAGTGTGGATTGGGACAAGACAGTCCCAGCCCAGACATCCAGCAAGATGCTTAAACCACTGCTTTGCCAGAGAAACATGAGGTTTTGCCCACGAAAGAATGTATACAATGCAAGACATTTCCTTACGTGAGAAGGCAGAAGGCGGCCAAATGGCAGGCTAGCAAAAGGACAGGGCACAAAACCCATGGCACGATCATTCTTAGACTATGATACTCGAAATAGCAGTATTCTGTAAAATTCAAATCAGTAGAAACGAAAAACATGATGGAAAAATATCCGCTGACAACAGCCACCTCGTGAAAGTAAAAGAAATGTTACAATATAAAAATGAAATGAAAGAAAAAAGTACCCCTGCAGAACCTCCTAGTAAGGTGATGTGTGGTACATTAAAATAAAAGGAATCTTGCAAAGGGGACAGGGTCAGATGTGCTAACCAGTGCCCCAAAAAAGATGCGAGCAAAGAAAGTAGAGCAAAAAGGCTTTATTTGCCCCCAAAAGGGAGGAGAGGTTTCAAATCATAGCCAAAAGTTGAAGGGCTCCGTTGATGTCAAAGGAGAGGAAGCTGCTAAAAGAAAAGAATTCCCACCAGAGAGGAACAAGTGGGAAACACAACAAAGGTCACCAAAAGCTAGGGTACATTTAGGATAACAGCACAAGTCCATCACACTCTTTGAGAAAATCAGATAAAGTAACTCTAGAAAGTGATGCATTGTAATCAGGCATTCTCATAAGCAGAAGACCTACATACAGACATGTATACAATCACAGGCAAACGCTGAAATTCCAGTCTTTGGTATAGAAGTCACTGGTCCCAAAGTGAATACAGGAAAAATGCCCACAGGCAGATAATCATGTCTAAAGTCACTTTCTGGACAGTTTCAGTTGATTTAAAAGTAACACGTCAGAAGAAATGTGATAAAACCAGTAGGCAACTGTATGAGGGGGGGAAAGGAATAAAGTCAGTTCTACCCTACAAGTGCAGAGAAGGCAGTAATCAGCCCTAGGGGACAGCCAGGGGAGTGGCTAGGTCTGGAAAAGATCCGGGGCTAAGCTAATGTCCAGGCTGTCAGGACTCGGGGCTAGCTAGTCTTTTGGCTGTAGCTCCTGAGCTTCTATCCGGGGCTACAGCCAAAAGATCCGGGGCTATAGCCCCCCTCAGCCCCCCCTAGCAACGCCCCTGGGGGACACCAAAACCACCCTCAAGAGCTCCAGTGCTAGCTTCAAAACTCAGCAGCCACAGGAGGAGATGCAGCCTTGCAGGATTCAACCACAATACAAACCAAAGGGAAAATATGGTTGGGAGACACCTGCAGAGAGACCTTCCAATACTGGCCGCTCAGGGTTAGTATCAAGAATAACTCACCAACCCAGGGCCCTGAGGTAGGTACTCAAGAACAGTTATTTGAAGGTGGTAAAACCTAATGAGTACAACTCTTCTTAAACAGATGTTACAGGATCCGAACAGCCAGCGTCTCGAACCATGGGCAAACAATGACCCAGGCGGCAGAAAAAAGGATAATCAGCCTTTCTACAAGTGGCATCCTTCAAGCCAGAAGCAAAGGAAATGACGAGGACAGCTCATAAAACACCAGAGAACCCAGCAAAGCAGGTCCAACGGCTTTGTTAGGCAGAACCCTGTGCAGTTCCCTTGGGGACCACTGCAAGAAGATTAAGACTACAGGAGTAAGCAGTAAACCCAATTGGTAGCAGTCCGTACCACCCAGATTTACCTGGTAGCTGTGGCTGAGTAGTCAGACTTCTCTCAAGAAGAGTTAGGCAGTATACAGAGGACACACAATAGGGCTAAAAACACAGTAGAACAAGCAAACACTGACCAGAGCTTTGTCTCAAAAGTATATAATTATTTATTTAACACACATTAGAAAATACACTAGCACTATTAATCAAAGCAAGTTCAAAACACAATCAGAAAAATATACACACCTCCCTTAAGAATTATTTAGACAAGTTTAAGTTAAAACACCACTTTTTGTCAAAACAGAGGTGCGCGTGTAACTTAGATGGCACTCCAATAATTAAATAAAAGGGAGAGAAAAAGGCAGGTCATAAAGATAAAACGGTTCCCAACACTTTTAAGAGACAAAAACAAGTTAGTGAAGGCAGAGTCTACTGTAGAGCCAAATTTCATAGGCCAGGCCCACTTTAAATGGAGCAAGGGGAAATGTGCCCAAGATCACACAGTTGCGAAATGCAAGTCTTTGTAGAAATGTTCAAAAGAGGTTGCGGTGGTTCAAAAGATAAATTTAGAAGGTCTGGGGGCCAACCCAGTTGGAAAGCAAAGGATTTAAGGGTCACCTTTAGCAAACCGTGGAAAGGGAGGCCAGGTGGAACACAGTACCTTTAAAGTTGAGGAAGCTCCAGCGGTGGCAGTTGTTCCTGGCAGCGGGTGCAGTTCGTGGTTTCGATGAGGGGAAGAGATGATCTCGTCGAGGAGGAAACTTGGAGTCATTGCACTGCTGGGGAAGAAACCAGCCGCAGAGTTCGTCGGTTAAAAGGTGCGCTCCTGGTATTCGCGGTCACAGTGGTGCAGCTTGGCTATCCGGCCGCCGGGGTGCTTGGCACGGGCGATTCGACCAAGAGACGTCCTGGAAGGCAAAATGACGAACTGGTTGATCCCACCAGCTCAGAGGAAGAAGACTCTTTCAGCAGAAGATCTTCTCTTGTCGTCGGGAAAGTGGCGAGGTCGTTGCAGCAGGGCTCCACCGGTGGCGGCGTCATTGCAGATGGCTCAGCTTCTCCCCCCCTTCGGATTTCTTAGGTCCTGTGGCAACATCTGAAGTTCCAGTCCCAAAAGCCCTGCTTTTATGCAGAAAAACCCCCTTTCAACAGCCTAGCTGTCACTCAAACATGCTAAGTGGTGAGCCGGGCGGCTCACCACTGGCCCAATCAGAACAGAGTGTGACTTGGGTTGCTAAGGCAACGCAGTCAAGGGTGCCAATTCCCCCACCCACACATCCTGTGGAACCCAGACAGAGTGCCACCAGTTGGAGGGCTTCTGTGGAGAAGCCTGCCAAAAAGTGGAACAAAGGGCCCGACCTTGGTTGGAGTTACAGAGACGGACACGAACGCCATTTTAGAAGAGAGTTCGGGAAAAAAGACCCAACCGGTGATTTAATATTAAATAAACAAACCGGCGGTTTCTTTAACATTGCACCAAAAAGTGGTGCGTTTAAAATCAATGGGAAAATCCTATAGGAAATATTCTGGTGGAATAATTTGCGTGGTAACCACTGCCACCAGCCAGAAACTCGCCAAGGGGGGCTGGACAGTGCCCCCTTGGAAACAGACCCAGGGACAATCGAATTAACCCCTTCCAGTACTTCCACAATATGATGGTTTGTACTGGTTCTGTTCACAATTTTGGACTAGTAATTTCAATGGCGACTTTACATGCCCTGGGAGACAGTAGTCAGTCCCAAGGTATGGAGTCTAGGTTTGGGGGTCACTATGACACCCCTGTGTTACTGCACTGAGGGTGCTGTGTAACACATACACAAAAACAGATGATACCCTATGGAGTAAAACACCCCATAGCCCATAAGCATACAATGAGTCAAAGACATATCTCAAATCATGCCTAAGCTAAGAGTGGGAGGAAAAGAGTCTCACTCTTAGCAGGAGAAAAAAAAAACCAAAATCCAGCAAAGCTGCTGGGGGACTCACTAGGTTTGGGAAATTAGCCTTATAAGAGAATTCTCCCTAACAGGCTTGATGGAAAAGGGAGAACAACACTCCAGCAGAAAACCATCCCACGTTGCAAACTACGGTGGAGGAGACCTAGGATGGCCCAAACAGAGTAAATGCGAGGTGTTGGGGTTCCAGCCCCCTACTGGGTGACAGCAGCATCTTACAACAAGGCGATAAAACAAGGAAGACAGCAGAGAAACAACTCTGAGACAGTCTCATCACGAAAGGACCAGCATAGTAATAGGACCATGGGGAGAAAGAGGACAACCCAAGAAGGATGTTAAGCAAACTAAAATAAAAACCGGTGTCGGGTACAGAGAAGAGGCACAAGCACAGGCAGTGGAGGGTGCATGGCTGAACACAAAATGAGCACACAATTTCAGTCATTTGGGCTTGCCTCGTGGTTTCCCTAGACAAAGATGCCACAAAAGCAAAATGTCAGAACAGGATTTATATATAATATCAGTTCTCCCCTTTGTGTAATTGGTTTGCTAGCATGAAGATACATTGGGCTACAGTACTGTAAATTGGCTTTCACCCTTGGTGAAGCCAGAACTTAATTACTGCAGCAACCAACATACCCCCAAAACTAATGTTGGGTGATAAAAACACTGAGCCAAAATGGGATGCTTAAAAAGCACACCAGTCCCAAGAGCCAATGGACACAAAATTAGATCAGTCAACCAAAAATGAGGGGAAAACAGAACGGTATGAGATCCCTAAAAAAAAAAAGATCAAAACCCCCAAATTGGCATTCTGTCTTCACACAAGGCAGATCAAAATAAGGTTCATTTGTAAAGTACAAAAGCATTAGGAGCAGTTGGTGGAGTGGGGACCATAGGATGGAGAAAAAAAAGTTTTAAATGTCCTGCTTTCTAAATGGGTGTTACACAAGGAGCATCCGAGCAATGCTTTTCTTTCCAAATCCTTAGAGAACTCTGACCTTCCATGGGGTGAGTTAAACTACTACAGAATGTATGGACATGTTGTATCAGGCAAGGTAAGAGATGCCACTGCCTGCTCCTCCTGCCTTCCCCCAAGACCTTTTAAACGTAGTATAAAGATATAATTAAAATTCTCATTTAACGCAACGCTGAGAAAACGCACAGTCTGTCCATAGTCCCATTACGGAGGTGTGTGAGCTCAATCATTTAGATCCGAATCAAGACATCAGTGATATATAATTTATATGAAGCAAACGAGCCAGCAGCAAAAGGAACATCTCTTTCGGGCGAAGGAATAGATGAAATGGCTATGCCAGATTCCATCATCACTTCTACCAAGATTATGTGGGGTCCTGTGAAGCCGCTCCCAAAATTAACAATTACTGTATCTCTGAATGAATTTGAGTGCGCAGTAGTATCGATAATATGGTAGAACTGTCATTGGTGTCAAACTAACAGTTGTAACCGTGAGCAACTACCACTGAAGCAATGGCCTTTGGGAAGTATTAAGTATTCCTGTGTGTGTTGGTTAGTGAATTAAGTATCTATCTACATGTGTAAATATAATAAATTATATTTTAACATTTTATGTTTAGGTGTTTCTTTGGATTATTTTATTTACTGGGTTCAGTGTACTTGCCCACAGCTCACATCTTACTCCTATGATAAGCCTGGCTGCTCTGCCATTCTACCAAGATCCTTTTTGTAGTACAGATTTGTACTAAGAGTTGTGGACCTGTATGCCAAGGGATAGTTTTAAGAAGTATTGCTTCCAGTGGACGTTACAAAACTCTGCTAACATTTGCCAACAGTCTAAAAGTCAAAGGGGCCAAATGTAACAAGAACTTGGTCTTTTATATGTGTACCTTGTGAAGTAACGAAGCATACACAATTGTTTAAGCATATAACACGTTACTGGATCATGTATGAAATTGTTCAGGATACCTTGTGAAACATAGTATTCGCAGCTAGTAGAACAAGGTAACTGTCACAACTTTGAGAAACAACCAAGTAATACAACTAAATTAAATAATTTACAATCAAAAAGTATATACCCAATACAGGCTATTTTGAGTTCATTCAAGGAGAGCCTGCAAAGCAGCCCACAATCTTACTGTAATGAAGATCAGCATTGGATTGCATGTAGAGGTCTCCAGAACAAAGCTGCTCCTTATTGCTACAGTTAATTCACCAAAGAGTGTCAAGCATTTGGCAATCATTTTTGCTTCTATCATGCCAAGCGCCACTCCCCAAGAGAAAGAACAGCCTATTGTAACAGGTAAATGAGAACATTAAATATGCAGAGCCTTAGGAATCAAACGCACAAATTCTACTTGAATGCTCTGGCTTATCTGTTTCACCAGCTTTTACAAACTTATCAGACGATGCGTTCTTCCCTAATCTACTAATGACCGAGACAGAAAATGTTGCTGCATGCATGTTACAATTTACATCATTAATGGTTAATCAGGTAAAGGGAGTTTCATTAAGAGGGAATGAAAGATGTTTACCCTGTAAGCCTACTCAAGTTGATGGCACACAGAGTGGCACTCTGCGCGGGTATACATTACAGTAAGTCATAAAGACTAATTTATCCACACAGTTCCACCTGTGACCTCTCTTACTGCTCTGCAATTCGTTTTAAAATCCTCAGTTAAATTACTTGAGCGGATGGCTAACGAGTTACAAATGTATGAAGCAGGTTGGATACATTAATGCATGAGTAAGAATGTAAACGCCAATAGAACAGGGATATAATGGAAACAAAGAACGCATGATAAACAATATCGATGGAGACTCATTTGTGGGTGACCGACCGACACCCACAAATATGAAAATAACTAAAGATAATGATCCTACCCCTTTTCAAGTTGTGGAGAAGCCAGAAAATACCATAAATATACATACTGAATTTTCCAAAGAGCCCCAGAGTGTAGTAAGTGGGTCTAAAATGGTGTGTGATGATAATGGGGTGGAGGGAGGGGTAGCTGACTGACTATTTTATTCCCGATTGGTTTAACCACCACCAATCCTTCTTAGTGGAGAAAATAAATACTATTTGAACCCACATCAGTAACTCAATGAAAATATTAGCGCTTTCAGAGCCACCTTTCCTTAGCTCACAAATAATCCAGAAACTTTACCAAACCTTTTGAATTTAAAGACCTGACTTTATTGGATACAGAAAAGTAATACACATTTTAAATCTGACAAATTGGCCAGGTGATCTCTGCAGTCGAAGAGTGTTAAAGTCTGTGCAGAATGGTCCTCTGATGCCCGCCGAGTTCTCGTCCCCTTGGCGGCAAAAGTGAAGCATTGGCAATAAAGAACCTCCCCAGTCGGGGAAAACGAACGAAGAGGGAACTGGGCCGGTTTGCTGCAGCTAGATGCGGGTGGTCATTGTTAGGCAGAATCCTGTGCACTGCCCTTAGGGATCACAACACACAATTAAGACCACAGGTGGCAATACAAGTTTTACCTTTGGTACAAGCCTGTACTACTATGTTAAAGTGGTAGCAGTAGCGGAGCAGCCAGGCTCATCTCAAGAGTATATGAGCAGTAGCAGAGATTACACAAAGGGACCACAATTACTGTGATTCAAGCAAACACTGACTCAAGGTTTTAGGTAAAAAATATAAGTACATTTATTTTTAAACCATTTGTTATCAACACGACACTTCTATCAATTCAAAAACAACCCGTAAAATATACTACAACTAACCAATTCACTTTGCACAGTATTACTCCAGGTAAGTACCCTTTGTTTGAATGGACCGGTGTTATGAAACAGAACACGTTACCGTGAATACAATTGCGATCACTTTTTGACAGTTCGGTCTATTAGATAAACGCGTATCCGCAGCAAGAAATGCTACCGGGGCAAAAACACATTTAGCACCCGAGATACCCAGAGCGAGTTGGGGGCAAAAATCACAGGCAATATGTTAGTTAGGCAGACAGAATCGAAGAACACAGACAGGATTTCAAGAGTCAAAGTGCCGGAGCCGAAGTCAAATGACATTGGGTGCCTGTTGTCGAGGATCACACAGTCGAACAGTTCAAGATTCAACATTGCCAAGAGTACTTTGATATTGTCAATGTTCGGAAGCAAAAGTTATAAGAAGGAGGGAAAAGTAAGGACAAGCCTTAACCCTTTAAGTGCCAAGGACGAGGTATCTCGTCCTTGGGATTACCCCCCCCCAGTGCCAAGGACGAGATAGCTCGTCCTTGGCACTTAAGGGGTTAAAGTAGAGAAATGGGGATTTCACCCAAAATTCCTCTCACAGGACACAGTACCTTTCTCAAAGAACGAATCTGGTGCCACGGCAGTTCCTGTTGGTTTACCGCAGACCCACGCTTTCCTGCAGCTTCAGCACGAAGGAGGACGATGAGGGGGTCCGCACCACCCAGGGATGAGGCCGGCAGCAGCGACAATGAATAAAAGGTGCGCTCCTTAAAAACAGGAGAGGGTCTTCAGGTGGCTATCCGGACCACTACAGCAGTGTGCAGAGATTTCGACCACGAAGGCAACCTCTGGCTGAAGAAGATGAGCTGGTTATCCCCACCAGACTCAAGGGAAGAAGACGCCAGACTGGATCTCCTCTTAGTCGTTAAAGGGTAGATAGCTCAGGACTGCAGCAGGGCTTCACCGGTACAGGGTAGTTGCAGCAGTCAACCTCTCCTCCACTTCTCGTCGGTTCCTTGTAGTTCCAGTGGAGACTCTCTGACTTCCAGCCCAAGAGACCTGCCTTTTATGCGAAAAACCACCATTCACACAGCCTGGCTGTCACTCAGCAGGGGAGTTGTCCATTCCAGACAACCACTTTGGCCAATCATGACAAAGTGGACTTGGGTTTCCTAGGATACTCTGTGCAGGGGGCGACTACACCCCTCCCTCACATTCAGCCCACCTAGACACCCAGGCGCCTTGAGGAGGTCTTCTAGGTAGAAGCCCGCCAAAAGACAGTGAACCAAGAAGGCAAACCTAGTTTGCAGCGCAAAGTAAAACACAAGAAGGAGTTTAACAAAAAGAAATGGCGAATAAACCGCACCGGAGCCAAACGAAAAAGGATTTGGTCAAGCGGGTTTAAGTTTGAGGCTAACAATAGCCTACAATATTACCACAGTTATATAAAATAACCGCAGTAGAAATTTAGGGTAGATACCACTGCCACCAGCCATGTCTAAATGTTAAGAGCGAAACAATGCTCTAGGAGGCACAGACAAAAAGAGGTAAGAGTTAACCCTTCCAGCACTCCATGTAAGATGGTGTGTACTGGATCTGTGATTACATTTGACTAAGTAAAGTTAATGGTAACTCAACTCTTTTCTGGGGGACAGTAGTCACCTCAGAAATGGAGCTGGTGGGAAGTCTGAACGACAACCCTGTGTCACTGCACTGAAGGTGCTGGGTGACACAAAGAAGGGGGCTACTGAAATGGTGTAGGAACAAGTTACTTACCTGTAACTGTTGGTTGTTCTCCTGCATGGGTCTGGCATGGATTCACATGCTCATGAATGTTCCCCGTCAGGCTGGGAATCCTTGGTAAAGATAAAATCAGTATCAGTTTCGTTTCTGATCGGTCTTTCTTAGTAGTAACCAATCACTGATCTCTGGGTCATACTGCCCCAGCCAATGACTGCCCTCTCCCTAAGCCCCTCCCCTGGCAGCCATCCTCAGATTTGGTAGCACGTAAAGTGGCAGTATGACCAAGTGAAGAGCCGCAGAGGGGAAGGAGGGAGGGTTCGCACGTGAATCCATGCCAGACCCATGCTGGAGAACAGTTACAGGTAAGTAACTTGTTCCTTCTCCAGCATGGGGTCTGGCATGGATTCACATGCTCATGAATATAAGAATACATAGCAGTATACACAACCACGGGAGGTGGCAACAGGCTCAACATTAAGCAATACAACAACTCAACATTAAGCATCTCTTACCTCCTCACCAGGCTCACCTTAGGCGAACAGGTTGCGCAGCACTGCTTGGCCGACCCTGGACTCCTCCCTGGAGTCCTGATCGACGCACTAGAATCTTGTGAAGGTGTGTGTCGACCTCCACGTAGCAGCCCTGCAGATGTCCAGCAGGGGC
The DNA here is from genome assembly GCF_040938575.1 of Ambystoma mexicanum. Taxonomy (NCBI): domain Eukaryota; kingdom Metazoa; phylum Chordata; class Amphibia; order Caudata; family Ambystomatidae; genus Ambystoma; species Ambystoma mexicanum. Next base: position 1,020,898,744 of record NC_090921.1, on the reverse strand, counting down.
ACACCAGACAGGAACGCCGTGGTAGCAGCGATCGCTCTGGTCGAATGGGCTCTTGGGCGGCCGGGCAGCAGTCGGTTTGCCAACCGGTGACAGTGCATGACGCAGCAGGAGAGCCATCTGGAAATGGAAGCCTTGGAGAGAGCCTTCCCTTGATTCACAGGTCCAAAGTTCACAAACAGCTGTGATGTCTTCCGAAAATCTTCGTGCGGTCCACGTAGAACTTCAGCGCTCTAGCTACGTCCAGCGAGTGCAGAGTCCTCTCGGCCTGCGACGAAGGCGACGGGAAGAAAACTGGCAACACCAAGGGCTCGTTGAGGTGGAAGTCCGACTGTACCTTGGGCATGAAGGAGGGGGTGCGTCCTCAGCACCACCCTCGTGTCGTGAAAAGTCAAGTATGGAGGTTTACAAGATAGGGCCTGGATCTCTCCCACTCGTTGTGCGGAGGTGATGGCCACGAGAAATGCTGTCTTCCACGACAGGAACTTCAACAGCGCCGAATGCATAGGCTCGAATGGGGCCCCCCATGAGCCTGGTCAGCACCACGTTGAGCTCCCACGCCGGGGCAGGGGCCTTCACCGGCGGGAACGGTCGGAATAGTCCCGTCATACATTCCTTCACCAGGCGATGAGACCACAAAGACGCTCGTCCAGTAGTTCTGGTGCATCGGGAGATGGCAGCCAGATGTATCTTGATGGAGGCATGAGCCAATCCAGCTTTTGCCAGCGACAGTAGGTACGGCAATACTTGAGGGGCCGAAACCCGCAGAGGGTTAATCTTCTGTGCACGGCACCAGACAGAGAACCTCTTCCACTTATGTCCATAGCACTTGAGAGTTAAGGACGCCCTGGCTTTTGCAAGAACCTCTCTGCAGTCAGCCGGGATATCGTATCCTCCAAACTCTAGTGCTGCAGGTGCAAAGCCTGCAAGTTCAGCAACTCCGGGTCGTGATGAAGGATGGCGCCTCCTTCTCTGGAGAGAAGATCCATGTCCGTCGCCAGCTTGATAGGTGGGGACGCTGACAAGTCCAGAAGGTCCGGGAACCAGACCTGTCTCGGCCACGCTGGTGCGATGAGGATCATCCTGCACCTGGACCTCTTGAGCTGGTTGATGAGACGGAGCAGCAACGGCAACGGAGGAAACACGTACAGGAAAAGGCCTTCCCAAGGGAACGAGAAAGCATCGCCCATGCTCCTCGGCTGTGCGAACCTGCTGGTGAACATCTGGCACTTGGAGTTCGTCGGCGTAGCAAACAGGTCGATCTGGGGTTTGCCCCAGCGTTGAAAGAGCCGATCCACCTGGTCCTGGCATAGTTCCCACTCGTGGCACGAGCGCAGCTCCCTGCTGAGTGAGTCGGCGATGGTGTTTTTTATTCCTGCCAGGTGGAAGGGGACCAGAAACATCCCTGGGGCGACGGCCCGGTGCCACAGATCCTGGGCCTCCTTGGATAGGGCTGGGGATCTGGTGCCTCCCTGCTTCCGGATGTAGAACATTGTGGTGGTGTTATCGGTGAAGATCCTCACCACTTTGTCCTTGAGTGACGGAAGGAACGATTTGAACGCCCAGAACACGGCTCGTAGCTCCAGGATGTTGATGTGGAGAGACCTCTCCTCCGGGAGCCAGAGGCATCTTGCGTGGAGATCTCCGGTGTGGGCCCCCCATCCCTCCAAGGAGGCGTCCGTCGTCACCGTCTCCTGATACCCCTGTGCCTGCCGTCAGGTGCGCACGGGTACCCCACCATAGAATCGCCCGACGGAACTCCTCGTCGAGCGGGATCCTGTCTTCGAAGCTGCCCGCCGCTTGAATCCAGCGGGCGTCGAGGAACTCTTGCAGCAGACGCATCCCAAGTCTGCAAAGGGGCACAAGGTAGATGCATGAGGACATCATCCAGAGGAGGGACTTGATGGACCTCACCCTGGCCACATCCGTGGCAAGCAGGCGCTGCACCTTGTCCAAAATGGCCTTCGTCTTTTCTTCCGACGGAGATGCCAATCGCTCCACCGTATAGAGCTTCGCTCCCAGAAACAGTGCCACCTGCGACGGAACCAGGTGGGATTTGGGGTAGTTGATGGCGAATCCCAGTTCCGTGAGCAGGCAGATGGTCCTCGTCATGTGTTCGACGGCGAGTTCTCCTGACCAGGTAGGGGTAGACGTGGATCCCCCTGCAGGCGCGCCGCCACTGGTGCGAGGCACTTGGTGAACACCCTGGGTGCTGACTTTAATCCGAACTGCAGGGCTCTGAATTGGTAGTGACGCCCCTGGACTACGAATCTGAGGAACTTTGTGTCCTTTTATAATGGGGATGTGGAAGTAAGCATCCTCCATGTCTAACGATGATAGGAAGTCGCCCTACTCCAGCTGTCCCAGCACGTGCTGGAGGGTGACCATCCTGAATTTCTGTGCCTTGATGTACTTGTTTAACCGACGCAGGTCCAGGATGGGGCGCCAACCGCCTGTCTTCTTTCTGACGAGGAAGTACCTTGAGTATACTCCGGAGTCCCGGAGCGTCTTGGGGACGAGCTCGATGGCACCTTTCTTGAGCATCGCCCTTAGCTCCAACAGCAGTTGAGGGACGTCATTCTCCTTCCTGGCCATGGAAGGAATGCAAGGACACTTCTTTTGAAATTCTAGCGAGTGTCCGCGGGCCAGGGTGTCCAGCACCCAACGGTCGGTGGAGATGGACTCCCACACGCTGACGAACTTCGTCAGCCGGCCTCCCACCGGGGTGCTTTGGTGGGGGCCCGACGCTACGGCCGGTTCAGTCCTGCTTGGAAGAGGCCTTTCCGCCTTGGCCTCCTTGACGACAGCGGCGAGACCCTCCTTGCTTGCCGCGCCTCTGTAAGCCTCCTGGGACAAGGAGCGGGCCACCTGGCGGTACGTAGAAGAGCCACCGATGGATCCCTTGGAGGCTCCCTGTCTGCCTCCGAAGCTCCGAAAGGGCCGCCGTTGCTGAAGGACTCCTAGGGCTCGGTCTGTCTCTGCGTCAGTCTTGATGGCCTGGCGGGACTCATCCACAGTCTTCCCAAACAGGTTGTTGCCGTCGAACAGCATGTCCATCACTCTGGTCTGGACTTCCTGGCGAAAGTCCGTCGCCTTGAGCCATCCTCGTCGTCGAAGGCAAACCCTGTTGCCTAGCTGGCGAAATCCGGTATCGGCAATGTCCGATGCCACAGTTATGGCGTGATCCAACGCCACCTAACCTTCCTGCAGAATCTGTAGGGCCTCCGTCCTCTTGTCTACCGGTAGGAAGTCTAACAGGGGAGCTATCTTGAACCAAAGCTCCCTGTCGTAACGGGCCACAATTGCTAAGGCATTGGCCGCCTTAATCGTCGCCGCCGACGAGATGACTCGTCGTCCCATGGAGTCCAACTTGTTGCCCTCGCTGTCCGGCGGGGAAGTGGAAGTTGAAGCCGCCGCACCCGCCGTTTTCTTCTTGGCCGCTGCCGAGACGACCGAGTCCGGCGTAGGATGGGCCCTGAGGCACAAGGGGGTGGCATCGGGGACCCGGTACTTCTCGTACCTGTCCCTTTTGGCGGGTGTCATGGAAGGGTTCTTCAGGATAGCCAGCCCCTCGTCCCAGATGTCGTCGAGCAACGGTACAGCGAGGACCTTCTTTCTCTTGGCCTCCTGTCGTTGGTAAAGAAAGCCTTCCTTTTTCTGTTCCTCAGGGCAGAGCTGGAAGAGCTCTGATGCCCTAGCTATCATGGCGTGGAAAGAGCCAATTTCGTCGGGCGGAGAGGCCCGAGCGGGGGGGGGGGGGGGTTGATGAAGGAATGTCCGTTGTATCATCGCCACCATTGTCGTCCATCCCCGTCGCTGTATCCGTCGCCGTATCATCCCGAGGGTCCGGCGAGGGGGATGAGGGGTCCACAGGCCTCGTGGGCACGAAGGGCGGGGTGGACTCTCATCCGCTTGTTCGGAGGGCTCCCGACGGTCCTGGATCCTCCGTCGGGGTCCGTGGTAACCTCGTCCTTATCTCAGTACATAAGGATTGGATCGCCAACAAAATGGCTGCCGAGCTATCCTGGGGCTCGGGCAATGGCTACTACGGGCAGGATGGCTGCTCCACTGTGCACTCGTCGTCGCTATCTTCGATCACATCAGCAGGAACCTTCCCCTGGGATCGAACCTTCTCGAACCTCTCGTTGAGGCCTTTCACGGTTTCCACCAGATCCTCCTCGGAGGCTGAATCCGAGTCCGTAATGGCCACTGCCCCCCCCCCCCCTCTTTTTCAACCAGGGTCTTCACGGGGGTCTTAACGGTGGGCTGGAAAGAGGATTCTCTCCGCGGTGGCAGGGAAACTCTGGGCCCTGAGGCCGCCTCCACTGGCGTAGTCTGTGCCGGCTTCGCCAGGGCCGCTTCGACAACCTCGATAGAGGCCTTTGCCGGGTGGATCAAGGCCCTCACCACCTTAGGTGCGTCCTTCCTGGGCCTTCGCTTTGGGGTGGGGGTCATTGCCTCGCTCCCCCTCGGCTCCCTTCGAGATCGACCGGGGCCTCTCCCGAAGCTTACCCGGGTTCTCGGACTTCCTCTTCCCCGAACCAGAGCACTGGCTCGTGGTTGATCGTGCCGGGGAAGTCGCGTCCTGCTTGGCAGCCGAAGAGCCCGACCTTTCGGCACTCCCAATGCCCGCGGACTCGCTCAGACTTTTTCTTCGCCTTCTCACCTGATGTGCCCTTCTCCAGCCAGGCGGCGAGGCGGGAACGACGATCTTGATTGGTCCGTTCCGAAAGGTTCTTGCAGAACGCACAGTCCTTCTCCACGTGCGTCTTGTCCTCATGAAGGCAGTAGAGACATCTCGAATGCTTGTCCTCCCTTGAAAACATTTTGCAATCCGCATCCCGGGCAGCTCCTGAACAGCTTGGATCCTGGAGTCTAGCTTCCCTTGTCCTGGGCCATGTCCGTTGAGGTAGGTCTCAGATCTTCTGGAACCTCCGAGAAGCGTAACTCGACGAAAACTTCACCCTTTAGGGGCGTAGAAGAATTCCGAAACGGGTCCCCGTTATCGGAAGTGGAAACGGTGGAGCTTGAGGCTCGATTAAACCAAAAAAATGAGAAAATCTCCTGAAAAAGCGCAAAAACGCAGTAAAAGCTTGTGAGCTAAAGCACGAGGACTCCCAACACTTGAACGTGCGGTAAAAATCTGAGGATGGCTGCCAGGCGAGGGGCTTAGGGAGAGGGCAGTCATTGGCTGGGGGCAGTATGACCCAGAGATCAGTGATTGGTTACTACTAAGAAAGACAGATCAGAAACGAAACTGATACTGGTTTTTTCTTTACCGAGGATTCCCAGCCTGATGACGGGGAATATTCATGAGCATGTGAATCCATGCCAGACCCCATGCTGGAGAACTTCAGAGCTCACAATGTTAAAAACAGGTAAAAGACACATAGCAAAATAGGGGTAAGAGTGGGGGAAAAGCTCACACTCTTACCAAGTGGAAAGAAATAACTCCAGAGATCCAGCAAAGCTGCTGAGGGACTCACTAGGTAAGGGAAATTAGCCATAGAATGAGAATTCTCCCTAACAGTCACCTGCGACGACAAAAAAGAAAACTGCGTCAAGGGCCAGTACCTGCGAAGGGCCAGTCGCTGCGAAGTGCCAGAGACGTGCAGGAGGAGTGCCGGTGGTGGCAGGCAGCGCCGGCTCCAGGGCTGACCATTGGGAGCGGAAAAGACTGTGTGCTAGCCCCCCACCAACGAGGACTATCACAGCAGTGTGTCAGCCAGGGACGTGCTCCCCGGCAGTGGAGAAGCCAGGTGAAGCCGCGGGAGGCAGCGGACAGCCCAGGAGGGCCCCCAGATTAAAGAACTGCCTGGGAATGGGAGGCTAGCAAATAAGGAAGGAGGCCTGTGCAGCCTGAAACTAGTGAGCTGTCGTGGCTGTTCTCCCGGAGGGGCTACTTAAGCAGGCCCTACAACAGTAAACAAAGCCCTACAGATAGGTGAGACTGGACAAGCAGGGGCAGATGAGTATTGTCCTGTGCTTCTATTCTGGTATTCCTAAAGCACTCAGAGGGGACTGGAGCACAGAGGGCCCCTACAGAAGTGGAGACAAGCATCCCATGGGCATCCTAGAGGGCTCACCAGCGGTTCCCCGGTTCTTGGTGAGAACTGGGCAAGGCCCCAGGGGGACACTGTGGAGAGAGATGGGAGTCACTCTGAGGCGGACCCCACGCAGACCTAGAGGTGCACATGTGGAGGGCAGTGTTGTGACCAATGATTTTAGCGGAATGCCCCGAGTGAGTGAAATGCAGAGACCCCACGGCAAGGGCCTGGGAGCATTCTGTTAGGGCGACAGGAAAGCTCGAGAGGAGTTGGAGTGCTGGACCCTCACCCTCAGGCTAAGGCAGCTCAATGTCCAAAAACGAGAACGGGGACCAGCAAACAGCCTCTAGGCCATAAAAAGCTCTCCCATTCGGTGCAAGAAGTGAAAGGGGACATTGCGAGCTTTGAGGCGTGGACAGACGCGGTGGAGAACGCCATACAAGAAATTGTGGAGGACACCCAGAAGGACGACGACTTGGTGCAGCGACTGGCCAGTTACACGGAACCTAGAAATCCAAAGCGATGACATCGAGAACCAATAGAGGAGGTCAAACATTAGGATAAAAAGGTTGGCAGAAGCCGTAGCGGACAAGAATCTACGTAAAATGGTGCATCATGTGTTAGCGGACCTGCTGGAAGAGGAGGTTTGGGCCAGAATACAACTGCACACAGCATCCACAGAGTAATCCCTAAAAAAGGAAGAACCGGGAGCCAGACCCCGAGACGTGGTGGAGGCCCTACATCAATATGGCCAAAAGGAGAAGGAGTTGGCAGCCGCCAGGAAAGCCAGGTCGATCAAACATGATGGCTCCGAACTACAGTTGTTTCAAGACCTGGCCCAGAAAACAAAAGTGAAAAGGCAGCCGATGTGCCCTGTGGTGCGGGCTCTGGCACAAGCCGAGATGTGGTACAGATGGACCTTTCCCTTCAACCTCCTATTTGAATGGGAAGGGAGGCAGCAGCGAGTCACATCATGTGAGGAGGGCCTGAGGGTTTTGAAGTCGGAACACGAGACTACCCGGCAGGAACAGAGGTCAATGAGAGAACCCGCCAAATGGAAGATGTTAGAATGGACAAATGTACCTCCCAAGGGGCTTCAAAAAGCTAGCAATAAGCGACCCAGCTAGATCCCCCAATAAGTGGGGGTCACGAGAACTCTTCTACAGCTGCAGAGAATGAGACAGCAACCTGAGGGGCAACACCAAGGCCCATGCAGTAGACCACCTGGGGGGAGTGGGTGGGGTGGGGCAAGGTGCTACCATCTAGGTTACTCTTATGGGTTGTGGGAGACCCGCAACAGTTTACTCTGGTTTATTAATAGGGCTGAACTCCCAGGATGCAATGCTTGTGGAAGGGGCTAGAGGCTGGATGAGCCAGACCAGAAATGGGTGCGACAGGGAAAGGGGAGAAGGGTCCAAAGGGGTAGGGTGGGAGAGGAAGGGGAGGTGGGAGCGGGGAGAGAAGGTGAGGTGTGGGAGAAACCAACAGGGAACTTTCGGGCTTGTGGGACGTTGCCCCTTAAGCCTGCGACGAGCAGTGAGATGAAGTGTTGCATCTTCAGTCTAAATTTGAGGGGCCTTAACTCCCCAATTAAGCTGAAGAAAGTGGATCAGCTCCTGGGGAGGGAGAAAACAAAGATAGTGGCCTTCCAGGAAACGCACATCAAGAGGAGGGACAAGCACACATTAATAATTAAAGGCTAGAGCCACTTATATCAAGCTAATGCCCAGGGGAAGATGGGAGGGGTACTAATAACTGCTCAGGGTGTGCTGGGCTTCAGGGTGATTCCCACAGAGAGCGTTGATGTGGGTAGATACCTAGCCGTCACGTTCCAATGGGAGAGAGGGTCGTACACCATAGCAACAGTATATGCACCCAACATGGGACAGGACGGCTTTATACAAGCAACTTTGTCTAAACTTGAGAGGATTGCCATGGGGCAGTTGAAACAGGTTGGGGATTTCAACCTGGGTCTGGACCTGCGGGTGGATAGGAGTGTGAGAGGATTCCACAATCGGGGGATTCCGTCAGGTACACTAAAAGGAACGCGTGGCCCAACTGACACTGGTAGACGGTTGGAGGGCATTGCATAGGGAGGAGGCAGGTTACATGTTCTACACCCATGTCCAGCTCCCGGAGTTGGAACTGGGGGCAATGGTGCTTCCGGCCCATGCGCCCATCACGCTGGTCTTGCGAATGGGGAAAGGGGAGTCTGGTCTGTGGCGATGGAAATTCCCCAACCACTTGTTAAAAGACAAGGTTATATGCAAGGAGCTAAAGTATAAAATAAAGGAATTTTTCAAACTTAATTCCACAGACGGGGCCAAGGAGCATGTATTATGGGATGCTTTTAAGGCCACTGAGATGGGAGCTCATAACAAGGAAATGTCAGAGGGCCAGACAATTGAGACAGTTGCAAAAAGAACTGGAAACCAAACGCACAGGTTATGGGGAAAATGGTAGCGAACGCGGGGAGTGCGCAGAGGTAACAATACAGGCTGATAAGGGGCCAGTTAGATGTACTATAAACTAGAGCGGCAGAGCGGGCCTTACTTTACCTACAACAGAGGTATTCTGTGAAAGCGAACAAGGTGGACCGCCTTCTTGCACGTCAGAAGAAAGGAAGAAAGAAGAGGAAGAAAGAGGCCTAAAGGACAATACTACACATTAAGAGGGGAACAGGGTAAATTAGTGCAGCCACACCCAAAATAATTCCGGAGTTCGCCGAGTACTACTTAGCCATGCACTTGTCAGACACCCCTAATGAGGTAGACCAGTCGACCTATCCTCCCGAACATTACCCTGCAAGAGAGGGAGGAGCTGGATAAAGATTTTTTGCCAGAGGAGGTTAGGGCAGCTATAGCTACTTGCTGCTGAGGAAAGCCCCGGGACCAGACTGTTTCCTGTTTATAAGACCTTAAGGAGGCATTGATCCCTAAGCTAGTTTCACTGTGCAACTACTTTGGCAGATCGGGGCAAATCCCCCCCGCACTCATCACATGGAAGCAGCTAATGTTACTTTACTCCCGAATTCGGGCAAAGAGGCAACTATTTATGGTTTGTATCGACCAATAGCGCTCATCAACTTCGATGCAAAAATCTATTAAAAAAAACTGGCAACACGGATGGATGAACAACTCCCCAGACTGACCAACAGTCAGGCTTCATTAGGCAGAGGCAAACCTTCGATAACATCCGGCAAGTGTGCCACTTAATAGAAAAGGTCAACAAAGCCAAATCCCCCAAGCTGATGCTCGCATTAGACACAAAGAAGGACTTTGACAGAGTTGAATGGTCATTCCTCGGATGGTCGGCGCTCACTATCAAACACCACTCTAGCGGCTGGCGATTAATGGGCACCTCTCCCAGGGAATACAAATTTCCAGGAGGCATCCAACAGGGGTGTCCGCTCTCTCTGTCACTGTATGCGTTCCACCTGGAGCCACTCTTGCTAAGAAACAGGGCTACTCGAGACATAAGTCACTGCCTTCGCAGATCTACTTCTCAAATCTCCCTGCGATTTCGAGGGAACTGGGGCTATTTGGAGCAGTCGCAGTGTAAGAAACTAATAAGTCAGAATTGCTAAGTGTGTCTGATGAACTCCCCAGGGGCCAGAGATTGCGTGGTTCGGTACCTTATAATTGGGCTAGAGTCACTCTACCAGGCTAACTACGTTCCCTTGTTGGAGAGGGTAAGACAATTATCTGAATGGGGTCCTCTGTCTCGCTCTTGGCTGGGTAGGATTAATGTGCTTAACATGGTGATCCTGCCCAAAACCCTCTTGTACTACTTCATGGCCCTTCCAGTGGCAGTTCCACAGAGGTTCTTCAGGAGCCTTCAGAAATATGTGGGGGCCTTCCTTTGGAACCACAAGAAACCCAGGGCATCTATTAAACTACTTATGGCCCCTAAGAATAAAGGGGGGCTTGGGTTGCCAAACTTTCATCTCTACTACTTAGTGGCTCAAATCAGAGTGGTTTGTGGACAATTTTGCTAAAATCTGGTGCAGAATGAATAGGGAGTGGTGGGCAATCCACAGCAGTAAGTACTATGGCAACCTAGTGAGGACTGACCCAAAAGCATGTATTTAAGTAGGGTAATGGCACTTGAGGGGGGACTCCTGGGATGCCCTGATTAAGCAAGTGGCTCTGACAACCCTCCCTGCTAGCGCCCCCAATTAGGAGCCCCCAGTTCACACCGGGGAGAGAGAAGGGGGTGTTCATTAAGTGGGAAGAGGGTGGGTGCCACAAGCTATGAGATATGTTCGAGGGCAGTGAAGTTAAACCCTTTGTTCAATGCAAGCAGGATTTTGGGATAGGGGAGGGCGAGAGATGGATACCTGCAGTTGAGACACTGGCTCATGAATCCACCGATCAGATCCGTGACCACTAGGGATCTCACACCCTTCGAGAAATATGTCACAACAGATGCAGGCAAAAAAAGGTTGGTGGGAACCCTGTACAAAATTGGGGCCGAGGGTCCACAGAGCCTGAAATGGCCCCTACATTTCCCAATGGAAAACCGCGGTGGGCTACCAATTGGAGGATGGGCAATTGGCTCAGCTGTGGGCCAGTAACCCCAAACTTACAAGGGCCATCCAGGTGTGGGAGATGTGCCTTAAAGTGATGCTCCAATGGCACGATACACCCCAGAAATTGCATAGGTTCTACCCACAGACATCAAGGCAGTGCTGGAGAGAATGTGGGTTAGAGGGATCCTGGAAGCACATCAGGTGGGAATGCCCAGTAATGCAACCTTTTTGGGGGGATGGTAGGTGCAGCAATAAGTACGATGTTTGGGTCCCAGATCTCAGGCAATGTGGTGGAGGCCATTTTGGGGAGGAGTGATGTTTTGGAGAAGCTACCCTCAAAAGCGCAAAGAAAGGCGTACATCCTCGTGATGGTGGCGGCAATGTTGTTGGCACAAAAACTGAAACAGAAATGTGTCGCCAAGGAACATGAATGGGTAGGAAAAGTATGGAACTTTTCTGCTCGCGAGACCTACTCGATCCAAAGGGACCACCAAAAATTCATGTTGGAATGGAATGTAATCTAGCATTTTCTGCAGAAAGACGCACCAGCTGCCTGGCGCCCCCGAAGATGAGTTGCTGGGCCTGGTATGTCTGAGAAGTACGAGACAAGGGGTATCTTGGTTGGTTGTTTACAAGGGCAAAAGAAAAGGGTTTGGTGCAAAGAAGGCCAGAGAAGGGCGGGGGGAGGTGTGGAGGGCGGGGAAGAGACTCGGGTGGGCAGAGGGGGGTCATACGAAGGATTGAACTGGGAACTGTTAAGGTTTGCGACTACATTTATTGAGGTCGGGGTAGGCAGCTCACAGATTTTCTTCATCTCCAGCGTCTTCGTTGCATCCCTGATCCCATCCCCCACCGGCCAACACGTTCTCGGCTCGCATGGCGCGCAACATCACCTGCAATGGTCTAGCCCTCTCTTGCTGCCCCTCAGGGTACTTTCCATCTGTGTACCGTTGGTAGGTTTTGCTGTGCATTTTCGGCCCTTGCTAGTGCCTTGCCCTGCAGGTCCAATAGTGTTTTGAAAAGCATTTCTATCTTTCCTTCATTTTCAGTGCCTTCTTTGCACCCCTGATCGCACCCCCCACCTGTTTCCTGGTGTGCTCCCACCCCACCCACCAACCTGTGATTGGCCTGCGTGGCCCACTTAGGATACCATCCCAGGTCAGCACCTGCCCGGGCAGCCCTCGTCAGATGACCTGAAGGCAAAGGACAGCTCCTGAAGAAGCAGCTCCACTCTGATTTCCTGGGAAGCCTGACGCAGTCAACCAGCAGTGACTGATAAGTGTGGTGTGGGCAGAGGGTACAGCCATTACTGTACACCATTAAAACCCCCAACACTCTTATCTATAATAAATATAGCCTATTTGTCCAAGGTATCCATATTTTGTATTTAGCCTAATTGTGTAGGCCAGGCTCAAATCGCTTTTAGCCCATTTGTTTTAGTCAGTCATACCTTGCACTTGAGCTATTTGTGTAAACCACACCCCTCACATCTCCCATTAACTAACATGATATGCCTACATACATTTAGCCTATGCTTTTAGCCTAATTGTGTCTGTTTGCCATATTCTGAATTGAGCAACTGCAAGGTCCAACTATGCATCTCACTTCGGTAGAATTGTGAATATTAGCCACCTGTTACACTTAGATTGTGAAGTTCAGCCATGCGGCACAATTAGAATTGTGAAGATCAACCATGCGTCACAGTTGATAGAATTGTCTAGATTAGCCACATAGAACAACTTAGAGAGTAGCCAATCTACTAACCATCTCGCTCCTGCTTCCTCCAACACACCACCCAAATACTATACATGTCCACTGGACTAGCCAACCTATAATCTAACACACACTCAAATCAAGTAACACACGCTTACAACAAACACACCCAGACCTTACCCATACGGATAAAATACAAGCCAATCTACACATAAAACACAGACAAACCCTGACATAACAGTCACATAGAAAACAACCCAGGCATTGGACCTTACGCATACGGATAGAATAAGCCAGTGCAGGCAACAAACCATCTGCAAGCCAACACACAGATGCCAGTTTCTCCTGGTTCTGGACCTATAATATCACTCTTCCCTTACTAACCTACCCTCTTTCTTGCAGATCCACCTGAGTGCCTGGAGAATGCCCTTGGGTGGTAGTGGTGCGTGGTATGACAATGCATTACTTACCGTAAAAGCATTTCTGATGGTTGTATCTGCTTAGATTCACATGCTGTGCATAGGTCCGACATCCAGTGGTCACTGCGGAGTATTTCATTTTGTTTTTCGTAGTCGAAAAAGGGGACGTCAACAAGGCGTGTCTGTAACACTATCCCTATAGTGACGTGCGTTGTACCCACAATCCCTCACGCGTCGAGGTCCCTCTGTTTGTATTTTTCTGCCCTGAGGGAGCCTTCTAGACGTGAGTGAGTACAGAAGAGAGAGATATAAAAGGAAGTCTATGTTCCTTCCATCCGAGCGGGGAGGAAGGGTGGGCGCATGTGAATCTAAGCAGATACAACCATCAGAAATGCTTTTACGGTAAGTAATGCATTGTCTTCTGATGTTTGTTAATCTGCTTAGAATCACATGCTGTGCATAGACTAGCGAGCAGTACCCGGAGTTGGCGGTGGGTTATGAGAAGGAACAGTAGAGAAAAGATGTCTTAATACTGCCTGTCCCACCTGGGAGTCAGATCTTGAGTGTGCATCTAGACAGTAGTGTTTTGTAAAGGTGTGCACAGAACTCCAGGTAGCCGCTTTGCAGATGGACTCAAGGGGAACATTTGCAATGAATGCTATGGATGCCCCAGTGCCTCGAGTGGAATGTGCTCTTGGCTTGAAGGGTAGTTCTCTCTTAGCAAGAGTGTAACAGAGAGTGATGCATTGTACATTCCATCTAGATATAGTGGACTTAGAGACTGCATCTCCTTCTCTTCCTGCTGCCACCGAGACAAAGAACTGGTTAGTCTTTTTTAGTGATCTGGTTCTTTCCATGTAGAACATGACAGCTCTGCGTACATCTAGTGTATGCAGACATTTTTCTCCCAAGTTGGAAGGGTTTTGAAAGAACGTTGGTAGTTCTATAGATTGGTTTACATGAAATTTAGAGATGAATTTTGGTGCAAACCTTGGGTGTGTGCGAAGAACCACCTTATCCTTGTGAACTGATACGAAGGGGTCTAATACAGAAAGAGCCTGTAGTTCATTTACTCTCCTAATGGAGGCGATAGCTATTAGGAAAGCAGTCTTAAGAGTGAGGTATTTAAGAGTTGCCTTGTGCATGGGTTCGAAAGGAGTGCCCATGAGTCTAGAAAGTATCACGTTTAAGTCCCATCCGGGAGCTGGGCTAGCTATCGGGGGGTGTATTCTCTTTACCCCTTCCATGAAGGCCTTTATAACTGGTATCTTCCACCACGACACTAAGTTGGGAAGTGGTGTATGCAGAAAGTGCCGCTAGGTGGACTTTAATGGAATTAAACACTAGACCTGAATCCAGTAAATGGGTCAAGTACAGAATAATGTTAGTGGCAGAGCAGTCAACCGGGTTGATGTTTTTACTTCTACACCAGATGACAAATCTTTTCCACTTGCTAGAATAGCAGTGGCGAGTATTAGGTTTTCTGGCTTCCCTGAGGATGTCCATACATCTCTGAGGGAGATGTAAATGTCCAAATTCTATGATCTCAGGAGCCAGGCTGCTAAGTTCATGGTCTGAGGGCATGGATGCAGTGTCCTGCCCTTGTCTTGTGACAGCATGTTGTACGGGCAAGGAAGTTTCATTGGGGGAGATAGGGACATCTCCATCAAGTGAGCGAACCATGGCTGCCGGGCCCACATTGGGGCCACTAGTATCATGGTCACCTGCTCTTGGTGCATCTTGTGCACCACCTTGTTGAGGAGGGGAGTCGGGGGAAAGGCGTAAACAAATCTCCCTGACCATTGAATCAACAGACCGTTCCCCTTGGACTGGTTCTGGGGGTACCTGGAGGCGTAACTTTGGCATTGTGAGTTCTCCAGGGTTGCGAACAGGTCTATTTTCGGGAAACCCCATTGCGTGAAGACGTTTAAGATGATGTCTTCTTGCAATTGCCATTCGTACTCTTTGGGTAGGGGGAAGTCTCTGCTGAGTTTGTCTGCTAGCAGATTGAGTTCCCCTGGTACATGTTGTGATAGTAGGAACATGTTGTGTTTGAGAGCCCACTTCCATATATTCTGGGACAGCTTGGACAGTCCTGGAGAGTGAGTGCCCCCTTGCTTGTTGAGATAGTACATGGCTGTGGTGCTGTCTGTGAGGACCATCACTGTCTTTCCTTGTAAGTGTTCCTGAAAGGCTTTCAGTGCTTTGAACACTGCTAATAGTTCCAGCAGGTTTATATGTTTGGATGCTAAGCTCGGAGTCCACACTCCGTGAGCAGTCTGATGGGATAGGTGAGCCCCCATCCTGTAAGGGATGCGTCTGTGGTTAGAGTGGCTTCCACTGCGGGTGTGGCAAAAGTTTTCCCTAATAACAGGTTTTCCTTTGTCCACCACCGTAGCGAGAGAACCAAGGCCTGCGAGACCACCACTAGATCGTCCCATTGTCCGCTGGCCTGACACCACTGGCTGTAGAGACACTCTTGCATTGGGCGCAGGCGCGCGTGAGGTACCAAATAAATACATGACGCCATCATCCCTAGCATACGCATTGCTTTGCGTACCGTAACCTCTCGACCTGCCACATAATGGGGGATCTGAAACAGCATGTTTTGGACCCTCTCGTTGGAGGGGAAGACAAGGCCGTCCTTTGTTCGAATTAGAGCCCTTAGGAATTGTTTGATTTGGCTGGGGTCTAAGCTGGACTTCTTTTCGTTGATGGAGAAGCCCAGTTGGGACAAAAGGTCTACGGTCCTTTGGGTATTGGAGAAGCATGTTTCGTAAGAATCCCCTGTTATGAGCCAGTCGTCGAGGTACGGGTAAACCGGGATGGATAATCTGCGCAGGTGGGCCGCTGCCACTGCCAGTACTTTCGTGAATACCCTTGGTGCAGATGCTATCCCGAAGGGTAGTACTCTGAACTGGTAGTGTTTGTTCTCTATCTTGAACCTGAGGTATTTTCTGTGCGCTGGCAACATTAAAATATGAAAGTATGCATCTTTCATGTCTAGTGTTGTCATGTAATCCCCCTGTGATAACAGTGGGATTACTTCCTGCAAGGTCACCATACGAAACTTTTGGGGTTTGACAAAATTGTTCGCTGGACGCAGATCTAATACAGGGCGCATGGTTAAATCCTTTTTGGGTACAAGGAAGTACACTGAATAAATACCTTCTGTTACCTGCGATAGGGGGACAGCCTCTATAGCTTCTTTTTTCAGTAGCTCTTCTACTTCTTGAAGAAGAATAGTGAGGTGTTCCGGTGTCATGCGCCGGTTCCGTGGGGGTCTGTATTTTGGGGAACCGTTGAATTCGATGCAGTATCCGTGGGCTATGCTGGATAATACCCAGCGGTCTGACGTTATTTCCTCCCATGCTGAAAGGAACGATGTTAGCCGGCCCCCGACCGGTGATGCATGGGAGGGGACCCGAACCTTTGGGTCATTTGTTGGTATTGGGCGTGGGGCCTTTTGGACTGGAGCCGCGCCCTCTTCCTTTGCCACGACGTTGGCCTCTTTGACTGAACTGGGTGCTTTGGTTAGAGGGCCAGTTGGTAGCAGAGTAAAATTGTTGTTGGCTTTGCTGCTGGCGTTGGCCACGAAAGGAGCGTCTATTGCCATAGCTGCGTCTGTTAGGTGGCCTAGAAATTTGGTCAAGAGTCTTGATGGTATCAAACTCCTTCTTCGCATGTTCTAGGGCCTCATCAACTGCTTTTCCAAACAGATGTGTTTGCTCTATGGGCTTATTTATTAGGGAAGCCTGGGTTTCTGGCTTAAATCCCGAATTGCGCAGCCAGACATGGCGTTTGAGAAGTATTCCCTGAACCAGGGAACGTCCAGCTGTCTCTGCGGCATCCAAGGAGTTCTTTACGATGCCCTGGTTTACAAGAGTTCCCTCTGATATAGTAGCCAACAGGCGTGAACGCAGGGGTTCAGGTGCATCCTCTGCTTCGCTGCGCAGCTTGCCCCACTGTGTAGCTAGCTAATAGGGAATTGTTATTTGCAATCCTAGTTGAGAAGGCGGCGGAGGTCGTGATTCTCTTCCCAAGTGCATAGAGCTTCTTGCCCTCTTTGTCAGGTGGTGCCTCACTAGTAGATAGTGGTACCCCCGCTCTCTTTCTTGCGTTAGTAACTACCAGAGAGTCCGGAATAGAATGTCCCCTGATGTACAGAGGGTCCGGATTGGAAAGGGAAGGAGTTATTCTTCTCTTTATAGAAGCCAGGAGTGGAATGGACTGACTGAGGCTTTTTCTTTGATAACTTTTTCTACAAAGTCTATGTCCGGAAGAGTCTCCCCTGTGTCTATTTCAAAATGCGCTGCTGCCTTGCGCAATAGTGCATTAAGTGAAGGCTGGTCATCTATGGGGGAGGTGTTCCCAATAGGTGAGTCCTTGGGAGGAGAAGGGTGAAAGACATCAGGGTCTGAGTGCACTGATGGGGACTGCCAAGACTCTACTGATGGGGAGTGCCAGGGCTGTGAGGTAGCTGTATCTTCCTCAAAAGCTCCTGCGCTAGTGTAAGGGTCTTCCTCAAACCTCTCCTCCTCATGTTCTTCCTCTCCACCTAAACACTCATCTTCCTGGAGGTATTGCTCCTCTTCAGTGAGGTCATATGCATCTGTAGAAGGGGGAAACAGCCTAGGAATCTTGACCCTAGGGTCATCCTGGGTCCATTCCCTTGGTCTTTTGGGTGTGGGTGGGTTTTGGCTACCCAAAAACCTCTCCATCTTTTCCATACAAGAATGGAGTCTTTCCATGGTCTCATGGGGAACCCCTTAATAGTCTAGAGGGGGAAAATCAGTGTTATCACCTTCAAAACGCTTTGAACGCTCCCACAACGTCGACAAAAGGTTTCCGTCGCCCTCAGAAAAGCCCTCCGGTAGTTCAGAAGTGCCTTTAGATGAATGGGGCAGTTCCTGGCTACTTTTGTGCTTTTTCGGCGTTTCTATTTCCTTGGGTGCGGTATTCGACGTCTGTTTCGTCGTCCGCTTACGTTTATCCTCGGAAACAATTCTCGCCAGACTCTCGACGACGAGTTCGTCAGTCGAGGGTTCTGGAGTCGGCGTTGCCTGCGCTGCGCGTTGTTTTTCGACGGCCGCTCTATGGAGCGTTACGTCGGATGTTTTTGAGGTAGCGCCCGTGTTAGATGAAAGCCCAATCGCTGGTCGCGGCTGCGTTTGCGGGTGGGGCTTGAGACCCTTGCGGTCTGAGGTCGACGCCGGAGTGCCCTGCGTCCCCTTCCGCGCTGGTGGATCCTTCGTCCTCGACGAAGAAGAGCCGTGGGTTGTGTGCTTAGGCCTATGGGGTCTGTGTGCGTCCTTGTCGCCGGGGTGTTCATCCCCATAAGCAGGGCGTGAGCCGAGCCCGTCGGGGCCGGGGACGGACGTCGAGGAGCGCGAGCGCTCCTTCTGGGGGTTAATGACTTCTGTAACGGACGTCGAGTTATCACCCTCCTCGTCACTTTCTGTAACAGCGGCGGCGGGTGAGGAAACTGACTTCGACATAGCGTAGTCCGCCCACCTTTTAACTTTCCGTTCTTTAAGTGTTCTTGGTTTCAAGAGCTTACAGGCCGCACAGCTGTCCTCTTTATGATCGAGGGGCAAGCAACGATTACAGAGCTTGTGTTTGTCCTTCCAAGTGTATTTGCCCCTACAGCGCGGGCAAAACTTAAAAGGTGTCCTCTCCATAGCTGAGGCAATAAAAACTGGTGATAACAACCCCAAGGGAAAGATAGGGGAGAAAGAAAGACATTCTCGACGAGAAGAAAAAAGTTCGCCCACTTTCCCTACTGTATGTTGGCTGGCGAGGCCTGGCCATGTGTTCGGCAGCGCCGAGGGATCTCCTCCGTCTCTTCCTCTCCGTCGAAAACTTGCACGGCGGAGAAACAGCTTCACAGCTAACGTCGAGGGGAGGGATCTTTACAATAAGTATATATTAAGGACCGAGGTCCGTAGTAATTGTTTTGCAATGTCTCTCTAGGAGCTCCGCGTAAGGCGACCATAAGCTGGGTGGAAAAAAACAATCTGAGGGACCTCGACGCGTGAGGGATTGTGGGTACAACGCACGTCACTATAGGGATAGTGTTACAGACACGCCTTGTCGACGTCCCCTTTTTCGACTACGAAAAACAAAATGCAATACTCCGCAGTGACCACTGGATGTCGGACCTATGCACAGCATGTGATTCTAAGCAGATTAACAAACATCAGAAAAATGATTACTAGTCTTTCCATCAAAGATTTACCATCGAACATAAAACGCATCAAAAGTAATTACACAAAAAATGTTCCATCGAACTGCCATAAAGCGCAAAGTGTTTATGCATCCAAACCCTTTCATCGAATAGGGTTTCGTTAACAAAAAAAAAACTTCACATTTTTTGCATGGAAATTCAATGAAACATGCATAACGTTACAGTGAGGTGTCCAGTGCTGAAATGTATAATCCCCTGCCCCCCAAACCACCCTCAACCCCCAGGGGCCCAACTCCTGACCCCCTCGAACCCTTATTTAAAAAAATTAACCCTTTCCTCAACCCAATTAATTTCCAACCCAAACATACATCTATTTTAAAAGTATGTTTTAGTTGGAAATCCATCGAAATTCATTCAATGAATATACAATTCGATGGAAATGCATTTCAATGGATAATTTGCGATGGATTTTAATTTGATGAAACATTTTTTGATGGAAATACCGGCTACTGGTATAAATCAACTTAAGATTGGTGGGGAAAGTTCTGTTTAAAATTCACTGTAGGGTAAGGGTGGGGGGTATATGTTGTATTTTGATACAAATGCCAATAAAATACAAGTTTTTTTTAAAAAAAAGTGTGCAGAATCCCTTCACATATCAACCCCTCATTCAGAGAATCCTCTATTCTGGAATGCTTAAAATTGTTATGGATAAACTAACCCCACCCCACCCCCTGAGGAAGCCCGCTTTAGTTTCACACAACACAGACAGAACACATTTATTAAGTAACAATTTCTACATCTATGGTCACCTATAGCTAACTAAATATCCCTGTTCAAAGAGTCTAACTATCCCTCAGTTGGATACACTCTCCCTAGTAAGCGCTGGTGTAACACCTATCTAGGTTAGGGGATAGATAAGAGACTCACCCTACCCTCTCTCGTCACTTTTGCTAACATCGAAAAATAGGTGTACACTTTCGGAAGTCAATTACATTCTTTTTTATTCATATTTTTTATTCATATTACTTCCTTCCCGTGTGTCTTATCAATTACGAGCAATCGTTTTTCATATTATTAAAAAATACAATCTAGTTTGAAGATTGATTCATTTGAGTGTATATCTGTTCACACCTTTTAGTTTTATAGGGTCAAACCCTTCTCATAAAAAGATATCCTTCAACTGAGCTTGCTAGTTATTAAGCTGTCTTGGAGGTCAGACCATCACCCTGAACTACTTTTGTCAACCGGTTTCAGCAGAATCTGTTTCACTCTCCGCTTTCTTCAGGACTCTAAACTTTTGACATCAATTATCAAACATTTAAAAAAAGATCATTTTCTTCTATATGTCTTGATCTCCATATTCTTTATCTGCGGAGAGCATCTCGTATTTCCTTAACTTAATAAGCGTGTTCTGTCTGTGTTGTGTGAAACTATATATGAGTTCAGACAGAATTTGTTAGCCCCGACACTTTAGTTGTAATTTGAAGTCCGCTTTAGACAAAACGAACCCCATTAACGACAGGCCTATTTCCAATGTCCCTTTTTTCTATAAGAATCTGTCTGGACTGGCCAGCTAAAATTCAATTTCAAGAGCATCTAGATTCAGAGCTAGACAATCCAGTTTCTGGCTGCTAAGCAACACTGAAAAGGTGACTGATGAGAAAGATTTTCTTTTTGCTGCTTTCCTCTCATAATATTCTATGGGACACCCTCTCTTTTTGCTGGTTTTGAACCGTATCCTGATTTTTGGAGGCCAGTAAAAATTTTTACTACCGTTGTCTGTTTTGCTAATTTTTTGGGGGGTGGGGGGACTGATTAGTCCCCCAAGACTGTCAGTACTCTGTGAATTTTTGTATTGTTGCAATTGCACACATCACCTTACACCTGACGTGCAGTTAGGATACTTTGTATCCTTGTACCTTTGTAAAAGTAACCAAAAAGCCATTATATAAAATGTACCCAGTAAAGGTTGTTGGCAAATGTGATGATTCCTGTTTTTGCGACATTTTCATCACACAATTTTGCATTTACCATGAATGGCTTCAAAAAGTGCTAGCACCCTAAAGTGTCAGGAGGTTGTTCTCTTGTTCTTTGGCCATATTGTTCTTTTGTCTTCTTCCTGCATTCTCAGGTCAGGAAATGCCTTATATGGGAATCCGGTTCCCAGGGAAAGCAGTGGCTTTCGCAGGCTAAGGTGCAGTTTGTGTGTGCCAGAAAAGAGGGCTGGGACAGTAGTCCTAATCCACATCTTTGCTCACTGAATGTCTGTTGATGGGCAGATTTGGTGAGATGTGACTATGACTGGATAGCCACTGGCTGTTTGAATGGTGCAGGATCCTCAACTTTGGTGGCCTTGGGCATGCTCCCAGCTGAATCTTGTGTAAAAGGACGGCTCCAGCAACTGTTCAGGTCACTGTTGGAGCACAGACTTCTACAAAGAAGAGCAGCAGCTGACGACCAGATAATGACCCATGACGCTGAACAGCATTGACTACAGTGCTATCATGGTGAAGCCATGCTCCTCTGTCCTAATCTCAAGAAGGCCTTAATTGGTGCTTCAACCCATGGAACGGCGGGCACAACCAGTCCTGACCCCTGCTCTGGGAACTGTGCCTTCGGACCCTTCAGAAGCATCCCTGGACCAACAGGTGGACTGACCAGCTCTCTGCTGGGCTACCTCGCTGCAGCAGTCGCCTTTTTGAGCAGAGCCTTGCAACTTTGCAGATCCTCAGCTTGAGTCACAAGCCACCTGCTCCTGCAGCTGTTCTGGGCATGCTCCTGTTGGCCGCTGGAAGATCGCTTGTTGTCACCTGACCGCAGTGACCTTTGTTGAATTTTGTTGATATGTCCGTGAGGTTTGAGTTATCCCATGGAGGTGTGTCCGGCAGAAGTCTTCACCTTCCTTCATTTGGGTGTTCTACTGGAAGCTTTCTGGAACAGATTCCTATGTACCGCTATCAGCCGAAACTAAATCCCACGAAACGAGGTATCTCTTCTGTCTAGATGACCCACGCAAAAGGAACCAAGATATAAGAACAAGCCTGCAACAGATTCTGGACCATCGACAAGTGGTCGCCAGAGAGCTCTGAGCCAGGGGAGTAGGTCTACATATCAATTGTGCCCCCATCTCCCATAAAGTAACAAGGGTGTAAAGTCTTGACCCTAACTCACTCTGACCTGACCTTTGGTGGTATATCCGGGGTTAAGGATCCCTCCCTATGCCCAACCCAGTGTGTTGGGATTGAGTGTAGTCCTGATCTAGACTAACGTTTTCGACTCTTATCAATCATAACCCCTAGAATTGCAAATCTCTACATAAACATACCTGATGAGTGTATACTTTGTAACTGGAGGCTTTTGGGCAAAAGGCCCCAAACCCATCTTAGGGGAGTTGTTCTGTGATTATTCTGAAGAGTGCTTTCTATTTCTATGCATCTGAATGCTTACCCGTGTTTCACTGGTCATTGAACCTAATGCTATTCTATTTCTCCTAAGGATGATTGCATATATCAGTTTTTAAGTGTCAAAGGGATATTTACCTAGAAGTTGCATCTGTTAGTGTGTAATCTAAAGGCCTAATTGTATATTACTGGTGTTGCTAGGTGTGTGTTCATTGTAGCCCTAGTCTATTCTCACACCCTTCCTGAGAGTAAGAATAGCCGCTCTGCTACCGTACTTTGATTGAGTTTGGCTAACCACACACTATCGTCCCTGTTCACCATTACAGGGTGGCTTCCCCAAATCCTCCCACCAAGGCTGATTTTGGAAATCCATCTTAACAGTGAAGTTTGATGTGAAAGACAACTTTTTTTAAATAGTGGATGTAGGTGATAAGGATTGTGTTGCTCAAGCTGTTCTTACATCTTACAAAGGTAGCAGCAGTCACAGATGCAGCCTGTAAATGTGTCAAATCCTTCTTGACCAATACAATTTCAAGAGTGACGATAAGGAGGTATGTTGAAATCCTGAGACGTTATCCTGTGTTGTGCTCCAGGGGTCTTGCTTTTCTTATTCATTGTATACATTAAACATGATTTACTGGTTGAGCACGGTAGAACCTTTCAGAACTACGCTGATGATACTCAGTACATTTTCCAACTCAAGGGGGTCCTTCAAAATTATTTAAATACTATTAAATCCACTTTTCAGAAAATCGCATATTGAATGTTGATTAACTAGCTTGGGTTAAATCGAGCAAAAACTGAAATCTTGATGATCATGCCTACATTCATCAGATGCAAAGAAATTGCTCTGCCCAAGGTTTCAAGTTTCATTGCTTGACTGTTCTAAGAAGGTACCAAATAAGGTAAAATCTCTTGGCATAATTTTGGATATGTCGTTGTCTAGGATAACCCAATTAATAACATTAGAAGTTCCACAAACTTTCATTTAATGATCCTTAGACAAAGGAGTACCTAGCTTTCCGAAAAAACATTGTGCGACTTTGGCTAGGGACATCATTGTATCAAACAATTACTATTTTAACAGTCTGCACTCAGGTTTGAACAAACAAATTATTCATAATCTTCATGAGCTTCAAAACTCTGCAGCCCGAACAGTGACTAAGAGTCATAGGAGGTTATGAAATAGGAGTGAAATCGGAGGATATTGTCCCAGTACTGAAGCTATTACATAAGCTTCCAATTTATGAAACGATAACATTTGTCTATGGCTCTGCCCCTGTAGATCTCAAAATGAGATTTATATGCTAGAAGACTTCTCAGATCATCCTCGAAGCTCACGCTTGTTATTCCAAGATTTCAAAATAACATCTTTTGGCAGGTCAGGTAGGTCTTGGGATCTAGACTTTGGAACAGCATTCCCCAACATATATGAGAAATCCCTAATCATCTACTTTACAGAAAAAAGGCAAAAACGTATTTTTGAAAAGGCATAACAGCTCAGTGCAAATGGAAGACAGAATAAGACGCAACCTGCTGTTAAGCCCTCAAAAGTACTGCATGGTCTGGATAACACGCTGGTTCTAAGTGCACAAGGTTTACAAGTGCCCCTCAGAACATGGAAATAAGATGCAAAGAGTAAAGAAATTAAAGAAGTATGTAGTTATAGAAGACTTTAGACATTTCTAGGGGCTTAAATACTTCTGACGGGGAAACAAATCTTTCAGCGATAAAACTATAAATGAGATTCAATCTGTGCCTGGAGATGCATTAATAGTGGTTTTACAGCAAAAAAGGTATCAACCTATGCGGAATCCTTGCCAATGGTATTTCTAGCGTTGATAGCCTGGAAGACATGGAAAGAGAATGAACCAATGTGATTCCGTAGCTGTGGAAGTTGAGCCCAATGTTGGACCTACAACGATATATCATGGTGAACATATCGTACGGAAAAACCCTCAAAGGTCCTGGGAATATAGGAATTATTTCCTGCCTTATAATCAACCCAATTAAACAGATCCTACATTTGAAAAATACTGCACGAAAACAATTTGTAGACTTGATTGGTACCTACAAAGTTAATGTCTATTGTACAACTGTGTCCATGGCAATGATAAGATTACATTAAAATGAAAGGTCCCTTTGATTAGATTAGGATGCTACCCCTTTTGTAGATTCTTAGGGACAGCAAAACTTTGGAGAATATTTTGACTCACAAAAGCTAAGACAAGTGACAATTAGGAGCATCTCACAAGAACAAAAGGATCCAAGATAACAAAGTCAACGTTAGGGAGCCAAGTTACTTGGATATTAAAAGAAAAATGAGCAGTCAAATTTTACATTGTCTTTTTCACACATAGATGCCCTGCAGGTATGTCCTTTGGCATAGGGGCGCCACCAGCCTTTAATGACCATATTACAGTCCGGTTCATTGTAAAAGTGCATACAGCCCAATAGTCCTAGAAGCACCTGGAGATCTTCCATTTATGCTGGACAGTGTTGGCCTGGGCAGATTCCCGAGAGTGGGACAGACACTACTCATTGGGTAACTGAGAATGATTAGGATCACTTCCCACCTTCAATCGTATGCAAGAAACAGTTGCAACTCTGGCAGCTCCCTTAGGCCCAACACAGGTGGTCTTCGGATCATCTCCTGAAATATGACAGCCATCAGCCTCAGAATGTTTTGTGGCGGTAACACCATGCGTCCATCTAAGGCTCCAACCTTCCATTTGCACCATGAAGAAATGTGTTCAATTGCGTCACAATGGCTGGCAGGCTTGTGAGACTTGGTTGGCAAATGTTTCCAAGTTGTATGAAATAATTCACCAGCATGTATCAAACAGAATGGTCTCCCTAGACACCTACTATAAAGATGTCAATCCTGTCCCCTAGCTTTAAAGGATAGTTCCGGGACTTTTTTTTTTATTGTCCCTACGGTTCGGCCATGTGTTTTTAAGCATAAATCGGTAGATCGTAGAAAACTTTCCTATGGACCATACCCGACTTTTCGTCCATTAACGCACTCGAAATCAGCCGCCATTTTCTGATAATCCTATCACTTGCTGCATCGCCCTGGCTCACCTGCTTTTGCGGCACTAAATCAAATCCCCCGCCCGTGAGCCTGACATCAGCAGACGCGTACCACCCATTTCCCAACGCCAAAGCACGTTTCGTGTCAACAATCGCTGCGCCTCAGCTAATGAAGTGTCGCCATGGAAATGGCAGGACGCCTCTTTCCTCAATAAGTATAAACACACTGTTTCACAACACACAGCAGCAGATTTTCGATTCCATTATTCTCTCTGTGTTACTTTGAGTATTCTGTGACTCGTTTCTGTGCTCTGGTCAGCTACCTTCGCCACTTCTAGGCCTTGTGAACACCTGTACCATCTCTGTAAATTATTTTACTTTCTTTACCACACAATGGCTACAATAATGCCGTATATGTACGAGCCCGAGTACACCGAGGAGGAACTACTGGAAAGGCAAGCATGCGAAAACGATGGGGATTCGGACGGCAGTTGGGAGGACCAGTCAACGGATGAAGAGCCTGGACCATGTCGCATGGACGGCGTCTCCACCTGGTGCACGTGCAATCGGTGCGAGCTAATGCCAACTGAGGAGGAGAACTGCTGCTACCGTGAAAATTCCGGGTGCTTGGCCTACATTTCGGAAGGCGAGCCAAGTCCGCAATGCATCACCGAGCTGCCAGAGTTCAGGGAAGCCTGCCTCTCACGGACCGTGTTGAGGATGATGATGATGGTGCTTATGCACGAACTTCGCGGCACTGTTCGTCCGCGTAATCCGAGTAACGAGTAAGTATACTCTGGTTTTGATGTCAGTGATGCCACTACTATGTCATGGTCGTCTCCCACATATAAAATTACATCTACATATCATTCGAATGCATGTAAATTGGGTCCATATTGTGCATTTTCTAGATAGAATTTTTTTCAAAGCAGAATGATAAGAAAGTTTTGTCATTTTAATACAGTTTGCATCTTTCATTTTCACAGGTGGTACAGGCTGGTGGCCTATCGTTGCTTCACTTGGTGGCTTCACGGGAGGCTCGGACACCGCGTTCGGAGAGTAATACCTGCCTGTGAGGTACTTGCCATTAGACAACATTTCCCAAGCGACAGTGGACAATACCGCGGATTTTCCCTGGATGTGCTGCAACCGGAACTTTACAATGTGTAATGTTTATTATTTATGTTCAATTGAAATTAAGATCTAAAATAAAACCCAACATATATTTTAACAATGGTTGTTTTCATTTTTTAAATGAATCTAGTGTGTCTCCATTGAATAGTCTTCCTGTGCCTTGTCTTGTCACACCACATGTCTCCGGCCAGCATCCTCCCTCACGCTGGCCGCCCACCTTCAATCCACATAACCTTTGAACCCATATGCAGTAGACATACATATGTTATTTTGCGGGTTGGCATCAAGCCTCCCGGCCTTGCCTCCCCCCAAAAATACTAACCACACCACTTTGTTCAAGCGTTGGCAATAAAAGGCCGTTGGATTTTATTGATACAAAACATGGTTATAGGTAAATAATCAATATGGTTGATCATAATAAATCATCCTTTTGGGCACCGGGTACAGAGATGACCCCCTCTGGCCCGTGCCGCCTTGCCACCACAGGCCAGCCTGCTGCTGACTAACTGCCTAGGCATCCAGGGTCTCCAGGGTGAACTGCACCCATATATTCTCCTGGGAGGGTGAGGTATTTATAAAGTCACCCCCCTGCCTTCCATGTACTAGATCCTGCAGCCTGCCTCTTACATGCAGTTAGATGGCCTCTCCTTGGTGAGGCCCTGCGGCAAACGAGTCTTGTCTGCACGACCACCGCCCCAATCCACCCCCCCACCCTATCAAAGGCAGTTCGCACCGGGGTACTTGTGCTGCCAAGTGGAGCTGTCAGGGAGCGATAAAGGCCAAGAGGTCCCAAAGACCATGTACACTTCAAAGTGGTCTATAGAGCATGGGTTGTTGTTCCCATGTCTACCTCCAGACCCCGTGTCTCCTGCCAAGCATCCCCCTTCACGCTGGACGGCCCCCTGCAATCCACATAAGTGTGTCTCCATTCACGAGTCTTCCTGTGTCTTGTCTGCACGACCACCGCCCCAATCCACCCCCCCCGCCCTATCAAAGGCAGTTCGCACCGGGGTACTTGTGCTGGCAAGTGGAGCTGTCGGGGAGCGATAAAGGCCAAGAGGTGCCAAAGACCATGTACACTTCAAAGTGGTCTATAGAGCATGGGTTGTTGTTCCCATGTCTACCTCCAGACCCCGTGTCTCCTGCCAAGCATCCCCCCTCACGCTGGACGGCCCCCTGCAATCCACATAATGCCACGACATATAGACGTCATTCATTCACAAACACACCCCTGTTTCGAATTCTTCATAACCCACTTCATATTTCTAATGAGCACTTCTTTGCGCTTTGCTAGTCAACCCGTGAAGGTGCTGGTTATCTGCTCTTCGTCTCTGTGAACTTCCGTGACCACTCCGAGGAAACTCCTCAGTTTGCAACCGGTGAACTGCTCCCTGTTGTACGACAAGTACGTACTCTGATCCCTGCATCTAACTGTTTGTTCGTCAAGGTAAGGCCATGTACCATAATCATTTTGCGTCCAATTTCTTTTTGTTCAAGACAGTACATGCAAGGAACTAGTCACATGTTCTGAGTTTACATTGGTATTCATAGAGAATTGTTGATCTTTACTTTTCAGAACTTTCCACAATGCCTGCCTGTTCCATTGGCGGTTGCCCTTCGAAGACCCATAATAAATCTGAAGGTACTATAATGCATGTTTTCCCTAAGACAATAGATCAGATAAGAGAATGGGTCCGATATTGCGGATATCCACCCTCTGAGCTTGAAAGTAGAGTCCTAGAAGTCTTTGCGGACAAGAGAGGTGATCGATACCGCATCTGCAGCAGGCACTTTAGCTCAGACATGTACTCCACATCATTGCTAATAAAGAAGAACACACCGCGAGCGAGGCGAAAATTGCTCTCAACCGCTATTCCCACTCTATTCGTCCACATCCCTCCACTGGTGAGTCAAGTTTACGTATTTATCTCTCGGCCTTGCGGTAGTGTGTAGCATTAGCTAACAATAATTTCCCCATTTATGTATCCACTCAATATGAAGGCGGAAGATTCTCCATCCGTGTCGTTATTGCAGTCATCAGCCACTTCAAGCGCCTATCGGGTAATCTTACTTGGCTATTCTGCCACTGACTTTTTTTAGGCATGTAAATCAATAGTTTTAATTTATCGTGTAATTATTTTACCTAATGGTACACCCTTGTACTCGTCCTCTAGTCTTTGTTTTCAGTTATAATTATTGTTATCCAAAATAATGCAAGTACTGTCTTTCAGGGAGATGCTGAGGAGTCCAACGTATTGACGACAACCGTTGATGTCACTCGGATGCTCGAGGTACGTTTCCGGACAGTTCCATCGATGGAGATCATCAGATCTTGCATTCTTGTAGCGCGATTGTTACACACAATGTTTCTTTCGTTTTTAGCCATTGATATGTCCTTCTGTCGTCGCCCTCCTATGTGTCTTCTTTTTTCAATATTGTGTTCATTACTAATGAAAGTCTTATGTTTCAGGGAGTCGATGGAGCATTAGTCCAAGAAGAAGGGGGAGCATGCAGTTACGGGTCGGCGCAACAGCTTGCAGAAGTGTGCACCGCAGTTACATCGTCCCTTGATGTTCTTATGCATTTCGAGGTATGGATACTGACAGTTCGATCAAGCGAAATCATATGACGTGATTACATCCGCTATACTTCCATCTATATTAACGCAAGTACTATGTTTCAGGGAGATGACGGAGCTTCTTCTACAAGGACATCACCCCTAGTAGTTGATGCAGATCTCTGGGTGGTGACACTTCCAACGATCGAGCAAATCGAATCATATTTACATAACCATTATTTATTTTAGACAACTGATCATTTGTGCAGGTCTATTTAGATGAGCCGTTGACGCCTGCACAAAGTTTATGTTCTTTTTAACAAAATAGAAAACCATACTAATGCAATTACTGTGTTTCAGGGAGTTACTGAAGCATCATCTTCAATAATATCATCAATGGAAGTCTATGAGGAGCCCGAGGTATGGATCTTGACAGTTCCATCTAACTAGATCAACAATGCGTGAATAATTGTCGTTTGAATGTTCTACACAAAGCGTTCATTCGTGTTTTGCTATTGAGATGTACGTGGGTATTGGTCCCCAAGTACATTTTGTGTTTTCAATATTATTATACATACTAATGAAAGTTCTATGTTTCAGGGAGTCGATGGAGCGTCAGTGCGTGATGGATGTGCTTATCATGAAAATATAGTCGTTGCAGCGCAAGAGGAAGTGGAGACATGCACACACGAGTCGGAGCAACAGCGTCCTGATGTTGAAGTTCGAGGCAAGAAAGTTTCAAAGAAAAGAAAGCAAAGGAAGGTTAGTGTCCTGGTCACTATATTATGTTGTTTTTCACTGTTAATAGTTCAATACTGTAAGTTGTGTTTAAACTGAACATCCCTTTTCCAATCTGTCCTCTAGTTGCGAGTGGGTGTACGAACTAGATCTACACAGACAGTGAAGCGAACGAGAGATGTTGCTCGTCAAACCTTTTGGCAGGGACTTGAGACTGGAGATGCATCGTGCCAATGGGAAGAATATGAAGTGATTGACAACGGAGCTATACCACATCCAGCCATTGACAGTGAATGTCCTCCTGGTAGTTCGGATGCAGTCGGAGATCAGTTCACAGAATCCACACCCGCAAAAACTAAGACCGCGAGAAAGTTGAAGAAATTGTCTTATTCACCCATCGCCGGAGAAGGAACAGATGTTGCAATGGAAGAGAATGAAGTGGACTACAATGAAATACCATCAATATCACTGAACATAGCGGAAGACGATATCAGAGATTCTACCTTTCATGTGAGTGACATGTCCTCAACGTTACAGGCCGAACCAGCTGGGATGCAGAGTGACAGTATAAGGAAAGAGGCCAAATTCATTGTATTCGATAGTTGTTTGATTGATATTATTATTCGGTTGAAATGTGGGCATTCGGTAGGTGGGGAAGTATGTGGGGAGCCATTGATTAATGTGACTCGTGCAATTCGAGGCACTAACCTTAAAATACATGCCACATGTACAAAATATCATCCTTTCTCATGGTCTGCACAACCCATGCTGGGGCAACTGCCAGCAGGCAATCTACTTTGTGCAGCGGCTGCACTTTTTAGTGGTTCAAGTTTTAAAAAATTAGAGTCTTCCTTTCAGTTTGTGGGAATCCATTTCATTGCGAAAACTCAGTTCTACAAATACCAAACCGATTATCTATTTCCAGCCATTAGCGAAGCTTGGAGAATGGAAAAAATGTCTATTGATAGTACATTCGCGGGCAAACGGTTCAGGCTAGCCAGTGATGGACAGTGCGACAGCCCAGGATTTTCAGCCAAGTACTGCACCTACCACTTTCAGGACATGGAAAGTAAGAAAATTGTGAGTTCGGTGGCCGTGCAGGTGTCACAAAGTACATCCTCAGTGGCCATGGAGAAAGTTGGCTTTGTAGCATCATTGCAAGAACTACAATCGCGGGGAATGGTGATCGACCTGATAGCCATGGACAGACAGAGTACAAAAATATAAATCACCAATTTGACGTTTGGCATCTTGCAAAAACAATCAAAAAAATGTCTGCTGCAGGTAAAAAAAAAGAAATGCAAGGTATTTCACAGTGGTCCAAGTCAATCAGCAACCATCTTTGGTGGAGCTCAAAAACATGTGGAGGGTCGTTGGAAATTCTACTGGAAAAATGGCGGTCAGTAATGTTACACTGTACCAACGTTCACCGTTGGAACACAAACCAACATTTCCACAATTGTGAACATGGCCATTTGTCCACAGAGGAGGCACGGAAGAAGAAGTGGTTGATTCCTTCATCACCCACTCACAAAGCCATTGAAAAGATTGTATTTGATAAAACTATAACAAGAGATTTGAGGGGACTCACGGAATTCTGCCACACAGGAGATTTGGAGGTGTTCCACAATATGTGCCTAAAGTACAGGCCAAAACGATTCCATTTTGGCATGGAGGGCATGATAAATCGGACTCTTCTAGCGGTCTTGGCACATAACCATAATGTTGGCCGTCAACAAAGTAGGACGACCGGAACTTTAGGGACGCTTCGCTACAATAAGGCCTTCACTAAAAGAAGTAAACAATGGGTGATCAAACAAGTGTTTGAGGATATGCAATATGAGTTTGAGAGACTTATTGTTGACGTCCTAGATAGGCACATAAATGGAGTTGTGAACGAACCTGTGCAGGGGACAACTGCATTGCCACCCAACATTGCCTCTGTTCCATGTCCACCTAAAGAAGAGCTCATTGAGAAATACACATCACGGTTTAAATTATTGTAATTTGATTGTCTGTTCTCTCGAGTCTCCTCATGTCGCAGGCCCATTGAATATGTGTATCTATGTAATGTGTAAATAAAAGTGATTGCTCAGTGTACATGCAATGTGTCTATCCAACCTTGTTCATCTGCGCATTAAATTAAACCAAACAGTATTATGAATCATTTTTCAAAAAATATAGAATGTCTCCGTATTTATGGTTCTCTGGGGCTGCAAAGCACGCAGACAAAATGCAAAGATGGAGTATAATTTCAAGTCCTGTGAGATGGCCTTACACTGAATGTAGCTAACTAGGAATGTGCGCTCGTTCAAAGTGAAGGTCAGCTGCTTTGATTTTTTGCTCGGGTGCCGGAATGGCCCACGACTCAGTATAAGGTTGTATTGTTATTTGACCTTGACAGGCCGGGACCATCCCGAAAGACTTCTTTTTGGGGGTGTGGGGCAATAACGTAAGAAACGATAATGAAGCCATTTCATGTTCGTTCATTAGAAGAAATAACGTCGGCATAGAAGGAGTGGTATTTCGGGGCTGCCCTACGCACAGACACAATGGAAAATGCAAATATAATGTAAGTAACTCTTTAGATTAGTTTATACCGCAATTTAATTACTATATAGTAGCTTTAAAGACGGGTTAAGTTGTACTTGTTCGTTCTATGTGGCATATTGTTTTGTACCGCCACTATCTTGAGGAGAACCATCTCCTTTTACGCAAGCACCTCAAAACCTTCCTCTTTGCTTCTGCTTTCTCTCTCCCTCTCCCCTGCTACAACTGGTCCACTGTCTGCGACCTCGGTCCTGGGCCCTTCCACTCTCCACCTGCACTGCCTCCCTGTCAACCCCTGCACTGGGGGACTGTCTCAGTATCCTACAGCCCCCCCTTGATGTATAATACCCAGTTGCACTGTCCTAGCTATGAAATAATTTCCCGACCTAATATATAAAATGAATAATTTTAATAAAGATCTGATGGTGAGACTAATTTCATGTTTTATGTTTTTCAAACAGGTACATCATGCATTACTGCATGTGTCACGAGTACCAGACACCGGCGGATGGTTTTTTTAACCGCCAGATGCTTCTCCGCGTGAACAACGTTACCACCCTGACCATTTTATGGGACGATCGCCAAGTACAAGTATGCCCTTACGCGGTACTAACGGCTAGATGCAACATACAGACCGTTGTGGTGGCCTAGTGCCTCGTTGTTGGAACAGCCATGCGATTATCAGTGCGACCGAAGAGCTTATTTTATCGTAAACCAACACCCTGTGTACTGCACACGAACATCGCTTGCCTCAAGATGAACTATTTTGGATCGAGAGCAAAGAAAAATGCAAATCGCAGAATATTCTCTAAACATTTGATGTCGAATAAATGTACTTTGCCAAATGTACAATCTTGCCGTTTGCTTTTAAACCACAGTTTCATATTCCGAATTGTGGCGCTGTATTGTGAGATGATCTAAGACCCTGTGTACAGCAAAGGAACATCGCGTGCCTCAAAACGAACTTTTTGGAACGTGAGCAAATAAAAATGAAAATCGCTGAATATTCTCAAAACATTTGATGTCAAATAAATGTACTTTACCAAATTTACAATCTTGAAGTTTAATTTAAAAGTACAGTTTCATATTCCCGATTGTGGCGCGCTGTGTTGTGTGAGCTCATCTGTGTTGATTTCTGGGTTCTGTGTGGAGTCGCGTAGAAGACGCCTGGGCGCGTTTGCCTACGCAGCTCAGTCACGTCACGGATAGAGGCGGGGAATATGAATGTTTTGATAAAGTCTGTTTCAGGGGCGGGGGATTTGATTTAGTGCCGCAAAAGCAGGTGAGCCATGGCGATGCGGCAAGTGATAGGATTATCAGAAAATGGCGGCTGATTTCGAGTGCGTTAATGGACGAAAAGTCGGGTATGGTCCATAGGAAAGTTTTCTACGATCTACCGATTTATGCTTAAAAACACATGGCCGAACCGTAGGGACAATAAAAAAAAAGTCCCGGAACTATCCTTTAAGGTGATAAGTGCAATGGTGTCCTTACAAGGTGATCCCCAGCAAGCGACTATCCATCTAAAATAAAAATCTGTAGGACTTTACATGCTGTATTAGTAGCACTGCCTGGGGACTGTTAACAGAATCCTGCTGCTGCCGCAGCGTGCCTGCTTTTATAGGAGCCAAGTTGACTACTAATGAAGGCATGGCAGGGATTCCCAGGGCTTTTACTTGGCTTCTCTAATGTTCTACTGCTAAACATGCTTCGAAATATTCCGTTTTTTCATCGTAGAGTTAAAGATTTACATTGCAGCAAATTATTCATAATATGGATTTGGTGCAATTTGCAGACCTGAGAAATTCATGACCAATCTCAGCAAGATACAGTAAAGCACATCTGCATCTTGCAACTGCATGGCATCACTCTAGCACTAAAGGCAGCATTCCAAGAGGTAAACGGGATCTAAAGAAACCATAGACTTATGCTTTTCATCAACATATGGGGTGCTACCAACTTGAAAGACCTAGACTCGCTAGAAGTAGGTTTTTGCTAGATAAAGCACACAAGAGAATTGAAACTCCGAGTACTAGCCTAGCAGGTAAAGCTCATCAGGATGCAAAATACCTAAAGAGGCTACTTTCAGTACCCCAGGAGAGGAATTTTGGCCAGGAAGTAAATATTGGTTTGCACAGCAGAAACACCACTTCTACAGGTGAACAACTTTTCATTCAAAGTAAGAAGAGTATTGTTTAGGCAGTTTTGGGAGCAGATGTTTCTGGAGAAATTTGCACTGACAACACTTACATAGTAACTCTTGTTGGCTGCTGGGTAAAAAGGATGCAGCAATAAAGCATGATTCAAGGCAATGCGATGCATGAGGTGTTAGGATGACTGGGAAACATTTCACCTAAAGCAAAAAAACAGTGGGCACGTTCCTCCCAGATTCCTCTCAAATGCAAACAATGTTGCTGTGCCTTCAAATATGGAACCTCTGTTTGACAATAACAAAAAAAAAAACAAGGTGTCCAATTATTAGGAGAGAGACTTATTAATGCATTCTTCATGAGCTATCCTATTGATTTGTTCTTCAAGGTTGAAGGAACTATGTTTGCGGGCAGTATAAGACTAACAACAAATTGTCTGTTACCTGTGTTCAGAGTGTCACCCTCCTCGTCTGCTGGTAGAACTTCAGTATGCCTAAGTCGGCAGCGGCTTACATCCTGGATGCCAAAGCTCAACACCGGGTGAGTCAGGAGGAACTCAGAGATGGATGTGAATGCAGCTTGACCCTCATCTTGATTCTGCAGCAGTTCCATCACATACAGCACCTGGAAAAAAAGGATAGGAGTTGTGGTTAGTCTTCAAAAGCTATGGTGAGACTGATGCTCAGAGTTGAAAACCTCAATGTTACGGAAAAAGATTTCCACCTAGTTATGAAACTGCAAACATCAGGCTGTAGCAGTATTCCTGATGTATGTCCAGTGCATTTAGACAATGTGTTTTTGCCTTGTGTGTGCCCTAAAAGGATGCATTTGTTTCCCATTTAACCTAATCTTTGTTTCCAGTTGTCTCAAAAAACAAGCATTGTCTAGGGGGCTTTAGAGGGCATAACCAGAATGAATCCAAAGATCTAATCACTAGTGACAAAGCAAGAGGTCTTCGTAAAACCAGTGAGTCGAACAATACAAAAGAAAATAAAGTGACAGAAAGAAAACACTCCAGTCCCACACTTACACTGCATCATACATTAAGAAAAAAAGAAAAAGGTGATTTAACAGCATCTTGATACGCAGAGTTCTCAATCAATGACAGACTGTTCTTTGCACTTCTCGATAGACTCAATATTCTCTCACAATAAAAAACAGAGATCAAAAGTATCCAAGCATGAAATTAATCCATAATTCCTGTTGGACGGGAATTCCATTTTGGGGCCTGTTCCTATTTAGGGGGACTTATACACTTTTTGCTTCTTTGTTGTCTAGGGTAATTGTAACACCCAGCATTGGTTTTGGAACATAGGCTAATGGCGGCAGTAATTTAGTTTTCATGTCACCTGGGATGCAGCCGGATTAACCAATTTAGCAACCCACTGTACCTTTTTGGTAGCCATTGGGTTACCAATATATCTTTAGTCCTGCTCCTGGCCATTTAGTTTTTCGGCCATTCCTATGTGTAGGAAAACCAAGAGGCAGGCCTAAAATGGCAGCTATGCAAACAAGATCTTACCAATGCACCCTCTATTGTAGTTTGGACTGGTTTAGACCAATCCTTAGATCTGGATAGGCAAATACACACTGTGTGAGTGAATGGGAGGGAGAGCTTTGCACAACTCTCTAGTAAGGACTATGTAACTATCCATCCTGAAGGTAGAACAATGTTTCAACCAAAAGCAAAGACCCGATTCTCAAATTGTAGCTCTAACAGAGCAGTCAGCCTCAATCAAAAGAGGGAAGAAGGCAGGCAGTGGAGAACAGGTTTTCCAAATATTCACCCCCAAAGAACATACTAGACTGAAAAATATAAAAATATTAAAATGACACACATAGAATATCACAGTTGAGCATAGTGTAGATATAAAAAAGATAATGGTCACTTACGACCAAACCCACTCCTGACCCTAAAATGTAAGCCCCATTCTGGTGGTGTCGGTGGGAAGAGAGCCTTAGATAATGGAAACAAACATTATATTAAGCACCCAAAGCAGTGCCACACAGAAATTATTAGTCATAAGATTCCTCTTACACTCTAGTACCAAGCAATATGAATAATAAATATGCATGGTAAATGTTAGGGAAGATTTCTCTTTTGGTAACGGACCCTCCATATTTCTATGAACCCCCAAACTTTTGGCTTTTGTTTTTTAACCGGACCTGACTTTTTAGAGGAAGTGAAGCCTTCAGCTTTACTCCCCTGGCCTTTTGTTCATTTTGTTATGGGGAAACGGATGAGTGCTTCAGATTATCAGTAGTGGGAAACTGTTTCCCTTTTGTCATTTTACCTTTTAGGTAAAGTTTTAACATTGCACACCGCATGTTACAATTCAGTGCAGTGGGGATGCTTTTGTATCACCTGTGACAAATCTGAAGATCTCATCCCTGGGTTTACAAATGAAAGGCTTACTCCCATAGCAAAGTCAAAAAAGAGTCTGAATCTCCCCATAAGGAGCCAGGATATACCCTATGGTGATATGTATTATCAGGTGAAGGCCATCAAATGAAACAAAACCACTGCGACGAAGAAGACATTTAGGCAGGGAAAAGGAGTAAAAACAGCCCTTTCTGCAGGTTGGTCCCCTTTCTATGACTAATGATGGAATTGGTCATAAAAGAGAAGGACAACCACTAAGGAGGAGTAGAGAAAGTATTGGCAACAATACCAGTTGGAGTGGATGTGGTAGCAGTAAACCACAGTGAAGGCGAAGCTCTTAAAGAGAACGGAGAGCGGTGGGAGAGCAGTACAACCGGCTGGTGGCCAAGAGAGGAAAACATGTGTGGGGTAAGCCAGACGCAGTCTCTAGCAGAGCCAGATCATCAGCCCGAAAGCTGGAGAAACACAGCGACACGAGGTAAGCCCAGGCGTAAAGACAGTGGAGCCACACTGGCAAAATCTTCCAAGGACGCCCCGTCATTTTGGCTTACAGCCTACAAAGCCCCAGCAGGAATGAAAGGGTAAGGACCCAAGAGGCAAGAGCGGGGAGGGCTCCGCCGGGTGCTGCTGGCTTTCGACTGGTAAAGCGCAGCAAAGTCAGACTAACCGAGTAATCATTTGGAATATGGAACCGCTGTGGGCGCGTGCAAGCTGCATTCCCCGGTGAACCCTGCAGCAGTCTCATGGCCTGAAGCGAGACCGACAGCAGAACGCAGTAGACATTTGGGATTATCCGAGGACAGCTTCTCCAACCACAGGGAGGGCTTGGGGGGGTGTCGGATATCTACAGGACGAGAACACCTCACGACCTGCAGGTTCCAGGAAGCTCGAGGGTCTCCCACAAGCTTGGAGAAGGAGCTCGGAGAACTGGAGCTTTTGCTGCTGGGGTCAAGGGTGCCCAACTGAGGAGAGAGAAATAGCTTGCAATCCATTTCATGGACATGTGACAAACTCATCCGGTAAGGTGCCGAATAGGGGGAGGAGAAGGGAAGCTGGTATAAATATTCGGAAAGAGTGAAACTACACCAACTTACCAAAATATCATGAAATCAGATAGTCGTTAAAAACAAGTATGCATGCATTATAATAATATACAAATTTGCATTGTCCAAGTGTGATGGAAAAAGTTTAGGACAAAAATTGAGAGTGAAAGTAATAAACATGTACAATGTGGGTATCAACAATTGGCAATACTGGGTAGGAGGAAGAAACCAAGTCCGCCAGACAGTAGGGAAAACCCCCTGGCACTTCTTTATGGAAAAGAATAGCAATTGCAACAATTTAACAGACAAGGAGATTAAGTCCAAAGGAGGGGAAAACTCTGGATATAGTATTGGGCAAAAGAACACCAATTAAGAGTGCTTAGGCATTATTGCCGAGGGGAAAGATCATGGAAGGGTATTGTCTCCCTGACATAGTAGGCTCCAAAAACTGTGACAACTGGGAAAAGCCAGGGAAGGGGGTTGTCCCCTTGGCATATAAAATCCACTTCCAAGATAGTGAGTGCAAGAACTATCAGAATGCTGCAGGAAAGCAGTTAAGTACTGTTCACTTTCCCTGATGGGAGTTTTTGTAATATATTAAGTGTGAGGGTCAGAATAGGTTTTGACACAGGACATGACATTTATTTTGGACATCTGACAAAGATAGGTCCATTAGTTAATTTTGCTGAGGCAGGGAAACCCCTCAGAGTTAGAGCAAGTGAGGCGTTTTCCCTCCCCTATTTAAATAAAAGCACTGTGAAACAAACCAATACAGGTGCAGGGTGGTTCAGAGGAAACGTGTGTTTCCTGCACATCTGACAAACTGGAGCAGGCGGCAGGCCAAAGGCAATACCGGCTCTCTGTCCGCACCAAGAAGAGAGCCCTCATCCAAGCCTGCGTCTCTGCGGCATCCAACATCTCGACCAAACTCTTTAAAATCTGCAAGGAGCTGGCCAATCCTGCTGCAGTCTCTACCTCTCCTGTCCCCTCCGAGGCCCTCTGCGCGGCTCTGGCTTCTCATTTCATCTCAAACATAGGACATCCTGTCCTCTTTCTTCCTCTCATCCAGCCCTTCTGTGGCCACCTCTCAACCCTCCTTCTGTGCCTTTCCCCTGTTCTCACCAGACAAGGTTTCAAGACAAGTCTGATCTATGAAAGTCTTGTCAAAACAGCTTCTTCCCTGTTCCTCTAAATCCATCAAGAACCACATCGACACCCTTGCTCTGGCTGACTTCTGCAACCACTCCTTCGCCACTGGTGTCTTTACTTCCGCCCCCCTGAAGCACTCCCTTCTGCACCCTCTTAAGAAACCTTCAGGCGTCCCCCCCCCCCACCTGCCCTGCTAAAACCATATCTCCATCACTCCTTTCCTGGGCAAACTCCTGAAAAAGCTGGCCCTCTCCCAGCTTAATCTTCACAATGAAATGGTTGGTTGTCTCCATGACCATCATCCTGGCTTCAGAGCTGCCAGAAGCATGGAAAACTTCTCTCCTGAACATCTGTGAAGACCTGCTTTCCAACCTTGATTCCAATACCCTCTGTCCTCATCTTACTTTATCTCTCTTCTGCCTTCCTGCTCAACCGTCTCTGTGATAATTTGGCTATCAGTGATCAAGCCCTAGCTTGGCTGACCTCTTTTCTCCCCGATCATCCCTCCCAGGTTCAACTTGGGTCCTTCCTCTCCTCTATCTCTACCTGTGGTGTTCCCCAGGGGTCTAACCTCTCTCCCTGGCTGTTCAACCAATACTTGGCACTTCTTGCCCACCGCATTGCAGCTCTCTGCCCCAACTTTCAGTGCTATGCAGATGACACGCGGCTCAACTTCAGGCTCCCTTCCGCCCTCTTCTCCTTTTCTCATCTCTGTCTGCTATCCAGGAGTGGTGTGCCGCCAACAATCTCTGCCTTAATGCCAGTAGGGCAGATTCTCATCGGCACACCTGCTCCCTCCTTTCCTGTCAATCTCTGGCCGGCCTCTCTTGGCCCTCTTCCTTTTCCCTCCTGTGAGGTTTAAAAACCTCAGTCTCATCTTGGAGTCCACTCTCTCCTCCTCTTGTCACATCTCTGACATCTCTAAGAATTCACACTACCAGCTGCACCTCCTCAGAGGTATTCTTCCTTTCCTTCCCCCGGAAGCTCACTGTCTCCGGAGCTCTAGTTCTCTCTAGGCTGGACTACTGCAACAGCCTCTTTCTAAATCTGCCTGCTTCTATTGTCTGCCCTCTGCAGCTCATCCAGAACAGAGAGACTTGTCCTTGGCCTCAAGCTCAGGGATCTTATCTCTCCAGGAGTGAAATCCATGCACTGGCTCCCAGTAGCTGCGAGGATTAAGTTCAAAACCATCTGCATTGTCCACAAGGCCTTCTGGGGCCTCAATACCTCCAACTTTCTCTTCCTAAATATCTTCCCTCTCGAGCTCTTCACTCATCCACCTCCAACTCACTCAGGGTCAGTCGCTTCTCCAAGGAACGAGTTAG